>NW_018743197.1:1807208-2244105 GCF_001683475.1 Chenopodium quinoa | reverse complement strand
TTTTATCATTAATGATGTTGCATGAATCAGAGGTAAAACTTACAGAGTTTCCTTTATCACAAAATTGTGATATGCTCAGCAAATTGTGCATCAAACCCTCGACCAAAAGTACATTTTCTATTGAATGAGAACTGGACCTTCCTACTTTTCCTTTAGTAATTACTTCACCCTTTTTGTTGTCTCCAAAGGTCACAATTCCTCCTGGATAGGCCTCTAGTGAGAGAAACTTTGATTTTTCTCCTGTCATATGCTTTGAACAACCATTGTCGAGGTACCACGTGTTGTTCCCCTTCATTAGGACCTGCAAAAGAACTTATTGGTTTAGATTCAGGAACCCAGGTTTCCTTGGGTTCCTTGGACGTTGAAGCAATATCAGATTTCTTTACTCAAACTTGCCTAACATTCTTACTAATAGACTGTTCCTTCTTGTAACACGTGGCAACAAGATGACAAGTTTTACCACAGAAGGTACATACTTTATAACTAGGCAGGTCTACATATTTTTTCTTGCCCCTTATGCTTAGAACGTATGAATCCTAGACCTTCAGTTCTTTTGGTTTGAGCATTCTCTATCCACTTAGGAATTCCAAACTGGCTAATGCTTCTTTCTTTTCGAAGCTCAAGTTCCTTCTCTAATTTTGCCTTTTCAATTCTTAACTCGTCAAGATCATATTTTAATTTTTCAAAATGCTCATTAAATTTAGGCAAAGATTCAGAGGAGGAACTTGGAGACACTTCAGTATTAGCAAGTTTGTATTGATTCAATTCTACATTAACCATGATATTCTCAAACTTGAGTTTCTCATTCATTTCTTTTAATAGTAGATTTTTGTCAAAAAGTTAAAAAAAATCTACTTTGAACATCAGTTCGTTGATTCTCAATCCACGTACTGAGTTTCTCGATCAGGGCAGTTCCTCCAGCTGAAAGGGAGGCGGACAGGGGTGTCGGCACCCTTGACCTTGACGGGATTGCAGGGGTCCTTGCTGGGGTATACTTAGCATATTTTTGAGTATTTAAATTTCTGGGACGCCTGTTTTCTTTTTTGTTTGGAAACTGACGCCTGTTTTTTTTTTTTTTTTTGTACTTAGGCCCTGCTCCGAGTTAACGGCCTTCGCAAGCCGCTTGATCGAAGAACAAAGAGGTAAAGGCTGCAAAAGCTATGGCCGCCTCTGACTGTGATAAGGCAATGTTTCAAATTGCCCAAAATGAAGTACTGACCATTAATATTCTTTATTATCAGGCGCAGGCTACCGCCGCTGTTCGGGCTCAGTTAGAGGCGGCCCAGAAGAAGAATGACGAGCTGGAGGCGACCATCACAAATCTTAAGGCCGAGCTGAAACCTCTTCGCCTAAAAATGTACTCTTACGAAGCCATGGAGAAATCCTTGGCCAGCGTAAAAGAACGCCTGGTGAGCCAAGAGAAGAGTCTTACCCAAGAGCTCTCGGAAAAGGCCGAGCAAGAGAAGAAAGAGCTCGTCCGGGAGATGATGCAAGAACTCCGCTCAAATCCAGCGCATGACCTGGGGCCGCCTCTTCCCCAGTGCCGACTTTGCCTCTTGGGAAAGAACGTACCGCCAGTGTTCGGATGCATATAATCAAGAGATCCTGGCGGCTGCTGAAGAAGAGGCGTTGGGAGAAGAGTTGGAGGAGGAGAGGAGCCGGTTGTGGCGCTTGTGCCACTTGGGGGTAAGGCATCAAAAAAGGATGCAGCCTGAAGCCGAGTCCAGCAAGAAGAGTGCTGACCAGGCGGCAGCTGCTAATACTGAACTGCCCCTTCTTAAGCTTAATGTATTTCTTTCCACGGCCTGCGTGCCGTTTGCTTGTATTTACCCGGCCAGGGGGCCGGGGCTTTGATATTTTGCTGGTCTTTAATGACCGGCTTATTTTTAATGAATTTTTGTTTGCCTCAAATTTGTCCAAGTATTTCCATATCTAATATCCAATTGTTTACTAGACCGACTGTTGTACATGGCCGAACGTTGTAGACAGGTACGGATAGTTAGTACGCCGCCTATGCCCCTGGACGACTGGTTTGTCTGTTTCCAGGATAGACGATCAGTCGGCCATTTATTCAATCGGTATTCGAACTATTTTGTCTGGATCCTTTTTAGGCAGGCGGGCCTGTCATTTGTAAATTTAACCAAGTAGGAAAGTGGTCTGACCAAGTTAAATAGAGTATTACATAGTCGCCAAGGAATTGAGTAGTAGAGATAACAAGCGGCGGATACCGGTTGTTTCCCTTAATTGCCAATGTTGTTGGCTTTTAACTCATAATTTGTTAACCTAGCAAGAGTAGTGGTTGAGAGCCCCTGTTTGTTAAAAACAGGCGGACGACTCATACCTCTTAAGCTCCATACTAAGTTTGAGTGACTATTAAGTTAACATAGGAGTTACTAAGTTTGAGTGACTATTAAGTTAACATAGGAGGCCGGCTGATCCCCTTGATTTGCCAAAGTTTGTTGGCTATTAACTCAATAGGTTACCTAGTAGGAATAGGGGTTTGAGTGCCCCTGTTTGTTAAAAACAGGCGGACGACTCAAACCTTTTAGGTTCCATACCAAATTTGAGGGAGTGACTATGAGTTAACGTTGGAGTTACTCAGTCGCCGTCACTTTTGTTTGAGAAGTAGAGGTACCAGGCGGCGTAGGCCGGCTAGACCCCTTGATTCGCCAATGTTTGTTGGCTATTAAACTCAATAGGTACCCCTGCATTTATCCCAAGTAATACAGGCGGTCATCTGACTCAGATGTCAACTGCTACCACTGGTTTGGTTAGTGATAGAGTTATCCTTGTCTCAAAAACAGCTACGTGGTTGCCCTTGGGGACAGTCGTATAGGTGTCGTGTAATTAGTTTATAGAACAATGTTCCACCCAAAAGGGAGCTGCTCTCTGCGACGAATTTCATCCGGAGGGATGCCGTCGGACGCCTGCTATGATGTTGGGACAGGTCGTATTAGTTTGGTAGATTTGATCAGTTGGCTTGGCGCCTGGTCTGATCATTCGGCTTGTGGCCTTGGTAATTCTTGGTGACCGTAGGTGCTAAGGAGGTAGCCGCTGTTAGGCACAGGGTCGGCCAGGCCCTAATTTTTTAGCTAAGTATTAGGGGGTGGCTGTGTTTGGAACCAGTCGGCCATCTTCTTATGGAGAGTAGCCGACTATATGCCCAGGCGACATGCCCCTATTGTGAGTGAAATACTCAATGGAGAGTAGCCGACTGTAAAGGTACAGACGGCATTCCCTCTGAAGATAGAGTGTAAAACTCAATGGAGAGTAGCCGACTGTAAAGGTACAGACGGCATGCCCCTCGTAATACAAAAATTGAATAGTAAGTGCAAACTTTTATTAAGTAGCTCTTTACTTTACATCATTCAAAAGAAATATTTTTTAAGATTATCTACATTCCAAGTTCGAGACAACGGTTGTCCGTCTGGTGTTTCCAGACGGTAGGTACCGTCCAGACTTCCTCATAGATTCGGTAGGGTCCTTCCCAGTTGGGAGTTAGTTTGCCAGACTCATTAGCCCTACCAACTGCTTCCATTTTTCTAAGTACAAAGTCCCCTACTTTGAGTGGACGCCTGTGTACTTTTTTGTTGTATGATCTAGTCATTCTCAGGCGATAGATCTCATGGCACAAGACAGCATTGCCCCTCTTTTCAGGAAGTGAGTCTAATGACAGGCGCATGGCTTCCCTGTTTGCCTCTTCGTCATATAGCATCACTCGAAGAGTCGGCTCGTAGTGTTCTATTGGAAGAACAGCTTCCGCACCGTAAGTTAGGAGGAATGGAGTTTCTCCAATCGCCCCTTTTTCAGTCGTCCTAATGGCCCAGAGAACATGTGGTAGTTCATCCGCCCATAGGCCGCCTGCTCGTTCAATCTTTTTCTTGAGACCGTCTGAGATGATTTTATTAAAGGCTTCTACCTGGCCGTTTGCTTGTGGACGGCCGACAGATGCAAAGTAGTTTGCAATTCCTTGGTCACCCAACCAGCTTTTGAGAACAGGCGTCTCAAATTGGGGACCATTATCAAAAAACCATAGACATGGGAACCCCGAACCGAGTGATGACATTTTTCCAAATGAATGAAATTACATCTTTCGTCTTGATTCCCTTTACAGCCTCCGCCTCTACCCATTTAGTGAAGTAGTCGACGGCAACAAGTATGTACCTCCTTCCGCCTGTAGCAGGCGTATATGGACCCAGAATATCCATGCCCCACTTAGCAAACGGTAGTGGGCTGTGAATGGTAGTGAGGTCAGTAGCCGGACGGTGAATTAGTTTGCCAAACCTTTGGCACTTGTCACATTTTTTCACCATCTCCATTGCATCTGCTTCCAAAGTAGGCCAAAAGTAGCCCTGCCGCCTTGCCCTTTGAGCAAGCGTCCTACCGCCTATATGAGAAGTACAGTAACCAGAGTGAAGATCGTCTAGTATCTCTCGTCCTTTTTCTGGAGTAACACACTTTAAGAAGGGTTGAAGGTACCCCCTCTTGTGAAGTTCTCCCTTTATCATTTCAAAACAGGAGGCTCGTTTTTTCAGTGCTGCCGCCTGTTGAGGATCATCCAGCAGTGTACCGTTTGTCAGATATGCCCTGATTGAATCCATCCAGGTTGAGCTTCTGTCTAGGATTCCAATAGGGTTTTCCTCGATGCTTCTCTTCTCCATTACTTCCCAAAAAACAGTTCGAGAGTATCAGAGGAGGCGGATGATGCTAATTTTGACAGCGCATCCGCCTGGTTGTTTTCTGATCTCGGCACTTGGATCAGATGGAAATCCTCAAGGGAGCCGACTGCTTGTCAGACCGCCTGTAAATACTTGATCATGGCCGGATGGGTTGCTTCGTATTCGCCATTGTACTGACTCACTATCAATTGTGAATCGGAACAGGCGTCTATTTTTCTTGCCCCTGCCGCCTTGCACATGCGGATCCCGGCTAGTAAAGCTTCATATTCTGCCTCATTGTTTGAAGCCTGAAAACTGAAGCGTAGAGCATACTCGAACCTGTCGCCCTCTGGCGACTGACATATGACGCCTGCTCCACAACCATTTGAAGTAGAGCTTCCGTCCACATATACCTTCCATACTTGGTCTGGAACTTGAGAGTCAGGAGGACGAGTCATCTCTACAATAAAGTCAGCAAAGGCTTGCCCCTTCACTGCTTTTCTAGGCTCGAAAGTAACTTCGAGGCTCTGTATTTCTATGGCCCATTTGATCATTCGGCCTGACGACTCCATGATGGTCAGCGGCCGCTTGATAGGTTGGTCTGTATACACGACGAGTGTATGTGCCAAAAAGTAGGGCTTCAATTTTTTAACAGCCATGAAGAGTGCAAGACCAAATTTCTCCACTAGGGGATACCTCAACTCGGCATTTTTCAGTACGTGACTGACAAAGTAGACCGGGAGCTGACAGCCGTCCCTTTCAGCAAGGAGAACAGCGCTTAACGCATGATCAGAGACGCCAGGTACATGTAGAGAACCTCTTTGGGCAAAGGGCTGACCAGCCTCGACAAGGAATGCAAGTGAACTTTTAATTTCTGGAAGGCGGCCTCAGCATCCGGCCCCCATTCAAACCTTGCCTTTTTCTTAATTGCCTGGAAAAAGTATAGGCATTTGTCGCCTGATCGGCTTAGAAATCTTCCCAAGGCCGCTAGACAACCTGTTAACTTCTGAACCTCTCGGATGGTACGAGGCGACTGCATGTCAATGACCGCCTGCACCTTCTCAGGGTTCGCTTCTATTCCTCTCTGATTGATAAGGAATCCGAGAAATTTCCCAAACTCAACTCCAAATACACATTTCTTGGGATTGAGCATGACATGGTGCCGCCTGAGTGTGGCGAAAGTTTCTCGGAGGTCCGACAGATGATCTTTCTGAAGTTTAGTCTTGACAATCATATCATCAATATATGCCTCGACGTTTCTCCCAATCTGATCAAAGAACACTGTGTTTATCATTCGTTGGAAGGTAGCCGGGGCATTCTTAAGACCAAACGGCATGACCGTGTAACAGTATAACCCCTGATAAGTGACGAAGGCCGTCTTCTCCTGATCTTTCTTCCATAAGGGAATTTGATGGAAACCAGAATAGGCGTCCATGAAACTCATCAAGGCATGGCCGGCTGTTGAGTCGACCAGGTTATCAATTTTAGGCAGAGGGTAACTGTCTTTGGGGCACGCCTTGTTTAAGTCTGTGTAGTCTACACACATTCGCCAGGTGCCATTCGGCTTTTTAACAAGCACCACATTTGCAACCCAGTCTGGGAAGTAACATTGCCGAATGAACCCTGCATCAAGTAATTTTTTAACTTCGGCGGCTGCCGCCTGACTTCTTTCTTCGCCATGGTTCCGCTTCTTTTGCCGTACCGGCTTCTTTTTCAGATCCACGGCGAGTTTATGTACCGCCAGATCAGGACTAATGTCTGGCATTTCATGGACTTCAAATGCAAAGATGTCCTTGTATTCTTTCAATAGGTTGTGAAAGTCGTCACCAAGGTTTCTCAGAGCAGTCGTCCCAACTTTGACTGTTCGGTCAGGACGTGAGTCGTCTAAGATCAGGTCCGCATGCTCACCAGCCGGCTGAGGGCGGAACTCATTCGGCCGCTCCTCTGCCAATGATTGCTATTTTCTTGCTTTTCTTGCGGACTCTGTCAGGGACGCCTTTCTCTTTTTGCCGCCTGCTTCTTGAACAGGCGCACTCTCCTTGACATTGTCAAGGTCTGTTTTTTCACCACTTGACCCAGTGGCCATAACAGTGGGCTTGACATCCGAGAGATAGCACTCTCGGGCCATCCTCTGATCTCCCCTTAGGGAGCCGACTGTTCCATTATCCCTCTCAAACTTGAGCAACATAAGAGACGGGATTATAACAGCCTTGGAATTATTCAGGGTTGGTCGACCCAGAATCATGTTGTAGGCCGAGAGTTCCTCTACTACTAGGAACCGGACTACCATGTGTCGTCCTTCCCCTTTTTCGCCCAGGCGAATGGGTAAATCTACTCGTCCCAGTGGGTGGACGACTCCTCCTCCAAACCCTATTAAAGGGTGGGAGGCCGGATGTATGCAGTCAGTCTGATATTTCAGTTTCGACAGACATTTGCTGCTGATGAGATCTGAGGAGCTCCCGGTATCTATGAGGATTCGGCCAACCCTCTGGTTGGCCACTTTACATTCAATAACTAGAGGGTCGTCATGCGGCCCCCTTACCCCTCCTAGATCCTCTTCAGTGATGACAATCTCAGGAAATGTATATTTGGACGGCCGTTCTAGGTGAACGGAATTTACATCCAACCGCCTTATATTATCTTTGTTGCCCCTAATAGTGGGGCCGCCTCCTGAGAAGCCGCCTGCAATGGTGTAGACGACTGCATCATCTGTATCGGAGCTGTCGGCCTGTTGATTCTTTTTGGCCGACAGCTTTTTTGAGGAAGTGTTCCCCGTAGATTTCTTGACATAAGTGTCAAGATCACCTTGCTCAGCCAGGCGGTCTAGGTACCGCATGAGACTGATGCAGTCATTGGTGTGATGACCAACGTCATCATGATAAGCACAGATTTTATCTTGGTTCCGGTTGTTTGCAGAACCCTTCATGGGGACCGGCTTCTCAATTGAGATCCGTCCCTTGATTTCTTTTAGGATAAACTGGTTATCCTTGTTAAACGCATACTTTGGGGAGTATGGTTTGAATTCTTTTTTCTTTTTCTGGGCCGGCTGTTTAGAGGAATCAGCCGCCCAGACCTCTTTTCTTTTCTCATCTTTGTTTGACGACTGTTTCTGTCGTCCTTCTCTTTTGTCGAACCTTTTCCCGTCCGACTGTTTAATCGTACACAGATCAGTCGCCTGTATATAGGCTTCTGCTTCAATCAAGGCCTCTTGAAGAGTCGCCACCCTTTTTCGAACCAAATCAAATTTGAAGGTAGACCCGTCTTTGAGACCTCTAAAAAATTCGGTATAAGCTACCTCATCCGGTAACCCTTGAATTTGTATTCTCATCAGGTTAAACCGCCTGATGTAAGAACGAAGCCCCTCCTTCTCGCCCTGCTGAATTGTTCCCAAATCAAGGGTCGTTTTCTTCGCAGGGATGTTCATGGCGAAGTTGGAGGCAAATAAGTAAGCAAGCGTCCTGAAGCTATTTACACAACCAGTCGGCAGGTTGCCGAACAATTGTTGTGCGATTCCTTTGAGAGTCGCTGGGAAACACTTGCACCAAGTGGGATCATCCAACCCTTGAAGGTACATCAGGTTGGTGAATGCCATCAGATGGTCTTCTGGGTTAGTAGTGCCGTCATAGGCGCCTACTAGTACATTTTTCACTTTGGCCGGCTGAGCGGCTTCAGTAATTTCCTTGGAGAAGGCTGACGGCTGTTCACCAAGTCTTAGCAACCGTAGCTGCCAGTCCATAGGTTGGACGTTTTTTGCTGTAGGTCCACCAAATGGAGGTGGCTGCATAAAATACTGTTGTTGCGGCACAAATGGTAAGTTTGGTACCGCCTGGGCACTATGAAAGCCGGACTGACGGGAGGTGCCGCCTGACTGACTCTCATGGTACGACTGAGTATGCCTCATCGAGGCATTTCGCAAACTGTCTTGAAAGTTTGAAGTAGAAGCCGACTCTGACAATCGGTCACTCTTCTTCTGCTCTAGCAGTAGCCGAGCATCTGTGAATGTTTGCTTTGACCCGTCCGCCTGAATATGACGAACCGGTTTCCTATTTCCTGTAGGATAACGGAATTTTGTGAAATCAAGGGCAGGTGGCTCCCGCTTCCTAGATTTAGGATGAGGAGTCGCCTCTCGCCCTTGAACTGGCTTCCTCTTCAGTGAAGTGGAGGGTTTCTTGGCCGACTGCTCCTTGACTGAAGCAGGCGGCTTCTTGTTGATCAACTCTTAAATCTCTCCCTTGAAGTCCCTCATGAAGGTCATGAGTTCGTTCCTTGTGATGGGAGCAGACCCATCAGTCGGCTGTTGCCGAGCAGGCGGTGCGCCTGCTGGCTCGCTTCCTGTTTGAAGATGCTCCCGTTCCCTCCTTTCGGTATGACGGGTACGTCGGGCCCTTAGGGTCCCGTCTGAAGCCGTATGAGTTTCAACTTCAAATTCACTTTCGGTGTCATGGTCCGACTGAACTTGAGGGTCGTCTACGGGACGCCTCTCTTCAGGAGTCGGTACAGACTTGGATGCCATCTCTGAAGTACTCTCCCCACAGACGGCGCCAAAATGTTTCGGGGTTTTCTGATGTCCTGCGGGAGAGTTACAATTCCGAGACTGGAACCGGACGCCTGTACCTGCAAAATAACGGAGACTCCTGTGAGCTCCGCCTCCAACGGTCAAGTTAGTACCTGATTAAGGATTAATTAATGCGGAAATTAAAGTAATAAGGTCTCTCTAGGTGAGAGTGTTTAATGTTGGTAATCTGCTTTGTTAGCGAGATCAGCCGGTTATTAGTGTGTTCCGTAATGTTTTTTGTCCTGTCCTTCTCCTTAATGAGGATTAAGGGAGGTATTTATAACCTTGGGAAACGTGCCCATCCTAGGTTTAGGTAAACCTAGGGCCGATTGGGCTTCCCTCGGAAGTTGGGCCTGGGTGGCCGGTTTCTCCATTAGGCATGGAGTATGCCACATGTCGTGACATAACAGGTCCAAGGTGGACGAATAAGCGCGTGCCACGTGGCAAGCCCTGACAGTTCCAACTAGGGGACACTTGGCAGGTCCTGATTGGCCCACGTGGCGCATTCCGATTGGTAGGAGAAAAATCCCCTAATCATCTACCATATCCACGTCCACGACCCCGGCCGCGCCATTGGCCACGACCGCGACTTCTACCTCGACCACTACTGCTGGAATGGACTCTGTTTTTAGTTTCTTTCTCGTTATGGTTTGTCACATTCGCTTCAGGGAATGGAGTAGAGCTAGTAGGACGTGATTCATGATTTTTCATTAACAACTCGTTATTTTGCTCAGCCACAAGAAGACAGGATATTAATTCAGAATACTTTTCAAAACCTTTTTCTCTATATTGTGTCTCCAGGACAATATTATTAGCATGGAAAGTGGAGTATGTTTTTTCAAAAATTTCTACATCAGTAATATTTTCTCCACATAATTTCAATTGAGAAGTTATTTTAAACATAGTTGAGTTATATTCAGTAACAGATTTAAAATCTTGCAATCTCAAATTCAACCATCCATAACGAGCTCTAGGGAGTGTTATTGTTTTTTGTGGTCATACCTTTCCTTTAGATTACTCCAAAGGATTTGTGGGTCTTTCACAGTTAAATATTCATTTTTAAGTCCTTCATGAAGGTGATGGCGAAGGAATATCATGGCCTTAGCCTTATCTTGAGGTGTTGCCTCATTAGCCTCTTTGATTGTTTCACCAAGCCCTTTAACATCTAGGTATATTTTAGCATTTAACACCCATGATAAATAATTCTTTCCGGTAATATCAAGGGCCACAAATTCAAGCTTGGCAATATTCGACATTTTCACTATACAAAATATTGTTCAAAATTAGATCTCATAAAATATCAAACATGATATATATATAGTGTACTACTCATAAATATATACATAAAGGAAAACAAAACATGATAATTTACAAATTTCTTAATTTTAAACACAAAGAATACGAATAGATATGCTTATAGATCCATACGAATATGAGACATGATTACACTTTCATATATATGGACTTAAGAAAATAAAACAACAAAAATATGCAATTCGGTAATTCGGCATTAACAAACAAAAGACCAAAACTTTCATGATTGTAATCAACCAAATCTTATCCAGTTCAAAATAATCTATTGGAATATAATTTTAATCTATACAAAGTGGAGGTGGAGGTAATTACACTCACCTCAATTGGATGAAGTGTACGTATATTTTGCAATTAGGCAAATTGAGGTTGGTGCAACAAGCCGGCTAACAATAATGTTTCCTCCGATTTCCGATAACTAAAGCAATGGTGCTGATAACGTGTTAAATATGGAAGAGAAAAAAATAGAGAGATGAGGGAAGATTATTACGTTGTATTTCATATTCCATCAGGTATGGGATATATATACATGTACATTACCTAGGGTTCCATCAACGGATAAGGCCAAATACCCAACTCTACAGTATTCTAGAAAATACATGGGATAATAGTGATGTATCCATTTTATATAGTAATTTACCCCCGTCCCTTGGTCATAATTAGTAGTGTTTTTGGCTCTTTCGAGCCACTTTTATTACTAATTTGTGTTTTCTAGTGTTTTCGTAGTCTTTGTTGAGTTTTGTAGGAAATTACGCCTTTGGAGTATTTTCTCGAGTTTTTCATGAAGCGACTACGGAAATTAGAAGTGCACGACCATCTTTGAAGCCCAAGGCCGGTTAGAGTCATCGAGCCGGTGATTAAGGGCTCGGTAATTGGGATCCCGAGGTATTTGGACCGAGTATTCAAGACCCGAGGAGGAAATTCGGATTGGGCCGAGAAATCAAGCCCAATCGAAGTCCGAGCCTCAAAGTGAAGCAAGGGCCCGATCGGGCAAGGAGTGGCATGATCGGGCGCGGCGTTGCTTGGTGCTGTGCGTGGCCTGATCGTGCGAGCGTCTAGAACGATCGGGCGATGCTGCTAAGAAGGAGCGCGAAGGAAAAGGCGGGCCCCGGGCGCGTGTTTTTATGGAGCCTAATTAGTTTAGTTTTAATTTTTGTTTTAGAAAACGTTTAAGTACGAGATTTGTACGGAATTTTGATTACCTTCTTTCTTAGACTTTCTCTCTCTACTTAGAATATTTCTCTCTCTTAAATTCTCTCTCAACTTTTGTTCTTAATTATTTCCATTAATCCAGATTTCTTTTTGGTAACAATTTCTTCTCTTTTAATTTCAGCTATTTTACTTACTTCTTTGATTATGCTTTTATTTATTTATTTGATTAGTTTAGTTATGATGATGCGTGAGTAGTTTTATTTCTAGGGTTTATGGGGATCTAATAAATGATATGAAGGGGTAATTTTGTGATTGTCAATTATCAGTGCTTGGTTGATTTCCTATTGATTGTTTTAATGCTATGCAATTAGGTTTGGCCATATTTAATTGTATGAGTTTAGCAATATTAATTCGAGATTCGACAGATGAGAATTGATGTTTAGGCTTAGTTTAAATAGGCGGATTAATATAAATGGTTAAGTCGAGATTCGACAGATGAGATTTAATACCGGTAAATCAACTCTGTGATTATAATACGTAGCGAAAGCCCTTTATAATCTAATTAACCAATGCTTGATGATTGCTTATTATGATTTGCCCTGGAATATTGCTTATTAGTGAACCTATGCCCTAGGCCTTTTAATATTTGATTTCCCCCTACTTTATTTCTTTCGACCTTATTCTCCGTAGTTTAGATTTTATTCACAAAAATATTGGTTACTTAGATAATTTAGACTATAATAATTAATTAGGAATAGAAAGACTTGTTTCCCTGTGGAGTTCGACCCTACTTCCCTATCTACTTTAGTTAGAGGACTTAGGTAATTATTTTTTATTAGGGGATACGACTTTACCCTGTCAAAATTTGGTGTCGTTTCCGGGGAAACGGTTTTATTTTTGTTTTCTTATTATATTTTTGTAGTCTAGATTATCCCCTTTTGCCTTAGAGAACGTTAGTTCTTTGAGGCAATTCTCATATTTGTCTTTTAGTTCTTTGTTTATGCCCAGGTGTTCCAGATCAGGTTACATCCTTTTCGACCCTGAGATCGAGCGTTCTTTTCATAGGCAAAGGAAACTCTATAGACACATTCTGGCGGGTTCTGAGGAGGACAACAGTCGAAGAGATCGTCCCTCTAATTCTAGTGACACAGATATTCCTTCAGATTCAGAATAAGAGATGACGGCCCAGAAGAAACTCAGTGACTACTCGCAACCGAAGCTCACAGATTTCCCGCACCTTACTCCCATTCCGGCTCTAGATGGATTTCAATTTGAGATCAAGCCCCAATTTATCACTATGATAGAGAGGAAGCAATTCAGTGGAGCTAAGGGTGAAGATCCTAATCTTCACATCGCAGATTTCTACCAATATTGTAACACCATTAGACAAGTCGGGGTCACGCAAGACCAAATCAGGGAGATTCTTTTTCCTTTTTCATTATGTGGCAAAGCTAAATTATGGTTTAATGGTTTGAATAGAACTGCACTTGGTATTACTAACTGGGAAACTCTTGCTTTGAATTTCTATAATAAATACTATCCTGCAGAGAGAACGGCGGTGCTAAGGAGTGCTATTCAGAACTTCGCTCAAGAGGCCGAAAAAACGTTATATGAGGCTTGGGAGAGGTTCAAGGATCTACAGAGAGAGTGTCCCCACCACAATCTAGCACAATGGCAGTTGATCCAAGCATTATATAATGGTCTTGGAAATTCTTCTAGATCAGTGCTAGATTCGGCAGCTAGTGGGAGGTTCATGAATTTAAATGTGGACGATGCAGGACAGGTTATCGAAGACATGGCAATACACAATACCCAATATGGGAATCCGAGAGGGTTTTCAAATAAAGGAAAACATAATGTCGATTCTGTTTCCTTTTTGCAAGCTCAATTAATGTCTTTTTGTCAAAAATTAGATAATCTTACTGCTGCTCCTAACTCTGTAACTAATGTTTCTGCTGTTGCTAACAATGAAGCTTTTTGTGAAAATTGTGGAATTGTAGGTCATTGGGAGCAAGATTGTAGGAGCTCTATGGAACAAGTTAATTCCTTTCAAACCTATAGGCAGAATAACCCATATTCCAATTCCTACAATGTCGGGTATAAGAACCATCCATATCTTTCGTACCGGAGCACCAATGTTCGAAACCCTCCACCTCCGCAAAAACCACAACAGCAAACCCCACTACAGCAAAAATATTATCATCCTAATTTCGGCCAGAAAAGCCAAGCATCACCCTCATCATCTTCCGACCCTCTCATGACAGAAATTAGAGCAATACTTGCCAATATGCAAAAACACATGGAGAGTAGGGACGCGCAAATTGATTCTATCCTAGCCCATAATAAAATCATGGACAATCAAATTGCACAACTTTCATCTACCCTACAATCTCGTCAGTAGGGAGCTCTACCATCACAACCTATCCATCCTACAGATCATGCCAATGCAATCACTCTAAGGAGTGGTTCACATTATGATGGACCTCCTATGCCAAAGGAAGATAGACCAGTTCCTGATCTAGATTCCTCTATACCAAACGCTAATCCTGCTAGCCCTGCAGGGCTACAAATAGATACTAACTCTACTAATGTTTCTGTGCAGGGTAAATCGCAAGATAAGGGAGGATATGTGCAGAGCCTGGTTATCAAACTTCCATTCCCTAATAGACAACTGAAGAGTAAGCTTGATAAACAATTCGGTAAGTTTTTAGATGTTGTGAAAAACCTGCAGGTAACAGTTCCTTTTACTGACTTAATCACTCAAGTTCCTGCTTATGCTAAATTTATGAAAGACATTCTGACTAAGAAAAGGGCCTTTAATGAAGTAGAAACTGTAGCTTTCACAGAGGAGTGTAGCGCTTTATTGCAAAACAAATCCCCTCCTAAATTAAAGGATCCCGGTAGTTTTTCTATCCCTTGTCATATTGGGAATGTTTTTAATGATAAAGCTTTGTGTGATTTGGGTTCTAGTGTCAGTTTCATGCCATCGTCTGTCTGCGCTAAACTTAATATGGGAGAATTAAAAGTTACTAATATAACTTTGCAAATGGCAGATCGTTCGGTAAAATACCCCTTAGGTATTTTAGAGGACGTACCTGTCAGAGTTGGTAAATTCTCTTCCTTTTCTCTTTTTATTTGCTTTCTAGTATAGTTTTTATTGCTTTCCTAGTTTAGTTTTTATTGTTTTCTTATATATGAAAAATACGAAAAAAATTGAAAAATAAAAAAATTCAAAAATACGTTCCAATGAATTGTAAATCATGCTTCCCTGTGCCCCTTACTTGAGAAATTTTTTTTTGATTCTTGGTTATTGATAATGAGCATTGTGGATTTGTTGGTCATGATTTGAAGTTTAATTGCTTGGATTCCTAAACATGAGTCAATTTTGCCAATTATTTGTGAATATAGTGCTTGACTAGTTGATTTGGTTAGGAAATGTGTGATAGTCCCATAATTCCTGGTATGTCAACGAATTTGAGTATTGATTTGCAACTATGAGTAGTGTTTCATGACTTATTATTATTCACATGAGGAGGACGAAGGCGTTCATTCTTTTAGGTAGCCTTCAGACTATTAGATACATTTGTTCCCTTCTTGTTACCCATGTTGTTGCTTGTGCCCTTTTATTGTTTATTTAGCCACATTACAAGCCTATATGAGCCCCATTGGTTACTAGTCCCAAGCTTGCTTGGGGGAGCTATTAGTTGGTGAGGTGAGGGAGTTGTGGTGTGCACATTATTTGCATAATGTGGGAATAAAAGAAGAGTGATTGTTCTTTGATTTTTGATTGGAAAATATTGTTATGTTGTGCTTCAAAGTTGAAATTTCCAATATGAGTTAAAAAGAAAAAAAAAAAGAGAGCAAAAGAAAAAAAAAATTATGCTCAAATGTTCTATTTGAAGGTTTTTCAAGGAAAAAAAAAAGAAAAAAATTCAAGTTGAAAAAGAAAAAGAATGAGTTCAAAGTTCGTTTTTCACTCAAAGTTCTACATTATCATATTTTTATGAGTGATTATTGTAAGTGTTGGTATTGTTTATGATGATTAGAGTTGTATTTGGTGGTTTTTTTTGAAGTTAGTTATGTTGATGGAGATGTATGATCATCATTTATTTTAATCATGGGTTTATTAGTCTTTGGCTCCCTTAATGCATAGCTTTTCTCTCACATAAACCCAAATTTATCCTATCCTTTACCCTAGCCTTACATTACATGCTTTAAAGACCTTCCGACCTTGTGCATAGAAGTTATGTAAATGTGAAAGTGTTGTTTATCAATGCAAGTTATGACTTGGCATATTTCGAGTCGACTAGTAGGATGAGCGTACATTGAATTTATACACACAAGAGTGTGAGTTGGGAGGGCATTGTTCACATTAAAGGGGTTGGTTGGAGAGCGATCGAGTACATCTTTTACTCGCCACATAAATGAGAGTTGAGTGTGTGAGCACTAGTCTTGAATTCTATATGCTCTTGTGGTTTGCTCTACTTGACAATTGTTGGGGAGGAAGGGTGATTAGATGAATAAGATTGATTGATGTTGAAGCATGTTCATTAGATTTGCCTTGAATCGTTGGTACTTGATTTGATTATTGGGGTGAAGTATGTTTTATACGTTCATTGATGAGCTCTTTGCTTAGGGACAAGCAAAGGTTTGGCTTGGGGGAGTTTGATGTATCCATTTTATATAGTAATTTACCCCCGTCCCTTGGTCATAATTAGTAGTGTTTTTGGCTCTTTCGAGCCACTTTTATTACTAATTTTTGTTTTCTAGTGTTTTCGTAGTCTTTGTTGAGTTTTGTAGGAAATTGCGCCTTTGGAGCATTTTCTCGGGTTTTTCATGAAGCGACTACGGGAATTAGAAGTGCACGGCCATCTTTGAAGCCCAAGGCCGGTTAGAGTCATCGAGCCGGTGATTAAGGGCTCGGTAATTGGGATCCCAAGGTATTTGGACCGAGTATTCAAGACCCGAGGAGGAAATCCGGATTGGGCCGAGCAATCAAGCCCAATCGAAGTCCGAGCCTCAAAGTGAAGCAAGGGCCCGATCGGGCAAGGAGTGGCACGATCAGTCGCGGTGTTGCTTGGTGCTGTGCGTGGCCTATAGCGCGCCCGATCGTGCGAGCGTCTAGCACGATCGGGCGATGCTGCTGAGAAGGAGCGCGAAGGAAAAGGCGGGCCCGATCGGGCGCGTGTTTTTATGGAGCCTGATTAGTTTAGTTTTAATTTTTGTTTTAGAAAACGTTTAAGTACGAAATTTGTACGGAATTTTGATTACCTTCTTTCTTAGACTTTCTCTCTCTACTTAGAATATTTCTCTCTCTTAAATTCTCTCTCAACTTTTGTTCTTAATTATTTCCATTAATCCAGATTTCTTTTTGGTAACAATTTCTTCTCTTTTAATTTCAGCTATTTTACTTACTTCTTTGATTATGCTTTTATTTATTTATTTGATTAGTTTAGTTATGATGATGCGTGAGTAGTTTTATTTCTAGGGTTTATGGGGATCTAATAAATGATATGAAGGGGTAATTTTGTGATTGTCAATTATCAATGCTTGGTTGATTTCCTATTGATTGATTTAATGCTATGCAATTAGGTTTGGCAAGATTTTTTTTTTTTTGGTAAATATGATTTTATTACCAAAGAGAGAAAGTTACAACTTACAAGAGCTAAGTTATAACTACCACCAGAACACCGCAAGACCTGTAAAAACAGGCCAACCCCCAAAAAACCAGTTCTAGATCCTACCCTAGCCACCTTCTAGGAAGGGTTCTAGGAAGGGCCTAGAACAAACTAGACTCAGATTTCCAGCCACCTTCTAGGAAGGGTTCTGGAAACCAGGACCAGACAACAACACTAGCAGCAAACTACAAGGCAACCAACCCAAAAACCATCAAAAAACAACTAGAAGCAGACAGATCTGCAAACTGCACCAACAGAACAACAAAACCCTAAACATACAAAGGATTTTTATTAGAGTCAAGGCATCTACAAGCAATATCTGCAAGCTTGTAAACTCCGGTGAACACCAAAGTACATCCCTGAATCCATGCAAGGAAAGCCCCTGCAAAACACAAAAGCAACAACTTGGCTCTTCTACCTTGCCAAGAACAGAACCAGCAGCAGCTCAGGGCCAGCAACAAGAGAAGCAGCAAACCCAACAGCACCTGCACTAGCTGCCAAACAGCAGCAACCAAAACCCAGAACAGTAGCACCTAGCAAACACCAGAACAGCTGCCACCCAGAACCAGCAAACAGCAACAAAGAAAAGAACCAGCAGAAGAGCAAAACCAGCTGCCACCCTAACCAAAACACCAGACCAGAAACAACAAACAAACTTCAACAGCAACAAAAACAGCAGCACCAGAACAGAAACAGCACTGCATCAGCAACCAGAAACAGCATACAGTACAGAAACAGCAACACAGCAACAGAACAGAAGCAGAACTGCAATAAGACAGCAACAGCAACTGCACAGAACAGCACACATCACATAGTATGCAGCAGCAACAAACAGCAACAGCAACAGAACCAGCAGCTGAAACAAGACAGCAACACATAAAACAGCAACAACAGCTACCAAAACCAACCAAACAGGCTGCTGACTAGCTGCCACTCAACCAGAACACACAAAAACAATAGACAATTGCAACATTAATCGGTGAAGCAAAAGTAGCTTTCTGTCTGTTCCTTTACACCTAATAGCAACATGATAGATAATGTCATGAAAGACAGTATTTGCAGGTTTACAATCACCCGTAAACATCAAACTATTCTTCTGCAACCATATACTGTAGATAGCCTCAGCAAAACACATAGAGTATACTCTACCCTTGCTGCTAGACTTCCTGCAATTCTTAACTATCCATTGTTGTTCAATGTGAAAAGGTTGAACTGCTTTTTTCACATCAAGAAGCTTCAAAATCTGTTCCCAAATAGTCTTAGAGTAAGGACAACAGAAGAACAGGTGAGAGACAGATTCACAAGTGTTCTGGCAGAAAAAGCAAATAGGATCACAACTTGCATTCCACTTGACAATTCTGTCCTTAGTGGCAAGTTTATCAAGAAAAGCTAACCAAGTAATGAAAATACTTTTAGGAGCGGCTTGGTTATTGCAAACAATTCTTTTCCACCCTACTTTAGGAGCCTGAGGTCGAATCCGGGCATAGTGTTTAGCAATACTCATTTTCCCATTTTTCATAATAGAGGACCAGCCACCAATATCATCAATAATATCTCTGCAAGTCAAAATTTTCTTCAAAACCCAGGAGCATTTCTTGGGAATAGTGGCAGTCCAAATATTCCTATTATTGAAATAATAGGTATGCACCCATTTCACCCACATATTGTCAGATTTGTGAGCAAGATCCCAAAGAACCTTGCAAATAGCAGCTTTATTCCAATCACCAAGAAAGGTAATATTCCAGCCACCACAAACCTTAGGAAGAGTCATATGATGCCAGGAGACAGGGGCCTTTTTTTCATAAGTGTTCTTCCCGGTCCAAAGAAAAATCCTGAACTTAGTTTCAATTTCCCTAAGAATCTTCTTAGGAAGAATGAAAATCTGAGCCCAATAAGCCTGAATACCAAAGAGAACACTTTTGATAAGCTGTAGCCTGCCAGCATAAGACAAGTGTCTGGAAGTCCAGCAAACAATCCTAGCAGTAACCCATTCAACCAAAGGCCTACACTGAGCAGCAGTAAGCTTTTTAGAAGACAAGGGCACCCCAAGATATCTAAAAGGCAAACTACCTCTACTCATACCAAGAACAGTTTGCAGCTGATCTTTATCAGAATCAGAGATACCTCCAAAATACACCTCACTCTTCCTTAAATTAGCCATCAGACCAGAAGCACAAGAGAATTTCT
Organism: Chenopodium quinoa; assembly: GCF_001683475.1. NCBI lineage: Eukaryota > Viridiplantae > Streptophyta > Magnoliopsida > Caryophyllales > Amaranthaceae > Chenopodium > Chenopodium quinoa. The sequence goes on along the minus strand of NW_018743197.1, from coordinate 2,224,564 downwards.
GGAAAGCCTACAAGAGAAGCTGAATAGAGATGGAAACAACCCTAGAGAATAAGAGAATATCATCGGCAAACATCATATGGGTAATACCTAATTTCTCACATCTAGGATGAAAATTGAAATTAAGATTCCCAGTCATTTCCTTAAGGCACCTAGAGAGGTACTCCATACATAGAGCAAAAAGAAAAGGAGACATAGGATCTCCTTGCCTAAGGCCTTTTTTTGCAGAAAAAGGTTTAGCAGGAAAGCCATTAACCATCACAGAGTAAGAAACAGAGAAGACACAAGTCATAATCCATTTCACAACAGAATGAGGGAAACCAAGCTCTTCTGAAACAGTCTGCAAAAACGGCCATTCAACAGAGTCATAGGCCTTTCTCAAGTCAATCTTGATCATGCATCTAGGAGAAACAAACTTATGAGAGTAGCCTTTGATCAATTCAGTAGCCAGGAGAATATTGTCACCAATGTGCTTACCCAGGATAAACCCAGCTTGAGCATCATTAATAACAGTTCCCACCACTTTAGAAATCTTGTTTGTGAGAACTTTGGAGATCAGCTTGTACAACATGGTACAACATGCAATAGGCCTAAACTCTCTGACATAAGAAGGATGCTGATCCTTAGGCACTAAGGTGATTGTTGTACAATTCCACTGCTAGCAATGACCCCAGTTTCAAAGAAAGAGAAGATAGTAGTATAAATATCAGTTTTGATCAGAGGCCAAGCCTTTTTGAAGAAAACAGCATTAAAACCATCAATTCCAGGCGCCTTATCATCTCCAATCTGAGCAAGAGCACTATCAATCTCAGAAGTAGTAACCACAAAAGTCAAAATATCAATAGAGCTAGAGTTGAGTTGAGAACCTCTCTTAATAGTGGCTAAGTCAACAGCAGGAAGTGAACTAGCACTAGAACCAAGGAGCCCTTTATAGAACCCCACAATCTCATTTTCAATAAGAACAGGATCTTTCAAAAGGACATAATCTTCAGTGAAAATAGAATCAATTCTATTTCTACCTTGCCTGTGCTTCATAACAGAAAAGAAGTAGTGAGAACTGGAATCCCCTAGCTTAATCCAATCAACCCTAGATTTCTGCTTATAAATGGACTCTTGGATATACATCCAATGCTTCACCATAGAAACAGCTTCAGCTTCTTTAACATGAAGGTCAGAATTAGAATAATCCACAGCAAGCTGGTCCTGAATGGCTTTCAAAGAGGCAAGAGCCACATCAACTTTCTCATCAACATTATCAAAATACTTAGTGTTCAGATCTTTCAGGTTCTTTTTGACAGATTTCAAATTCTGCCAAATAGTAACCATAGCAGAACAATCTGTAACACTATGCCAGTTTTTTTCCACAATGGAACAAAAATCAGCATGATCAGCCAGGCAATTAAGAAACCTAAAAGGTCTCCCCTTAGTAGCAACAAACCTACTCACTTCAACCAAGAGAGGGTTGTGATCAGAAAGGAGAGGAGGAAGATAGATAGATTCAACATGAGAATACTTGTTCAACCAAGCCTGATTCACAAGCCCCCTATCAATCCTTGTAGCAATTCTAGTATCACCATGACCCTTATTAGACCAAGAGTAAAAGGAACCTTTACTCTTAAGCTCACAAAGATCAAGATTATCAACAAAACTTCTAAAATGATTGACCTCATAATCAGTGACAGCATTACCATTAACTCTATCATAAGAATTGAGAACAGAATTAAAGTCACCAATAACAAGCCAAGGCCCAGAAACAGCCCCAAAGCTAGAAATACCATCCCAGAGAGGTAACCTATCATGAATAGAGTGCAAGCCATACACAAAAGTACAGAAAACCAAATGTTGAAGATCCTTGGAACTAATTGGGACATGAATGAACTGCTCATGAGAGGAGATGACTGAAAGATTAACCTTGTCATGAGACCAGCCAACCCAGAGTCTACCCCTATGCGAAGATGAGTAGTTACAAAACCAATACCAAGAAGATCCAAACTTCTTCTGAAGCTTAACACTCTTATCACACTTCACTTTAGTTTCCATAATACCAACAACATCCACACACTGTTCAGTTAGCAGTTTCTTAAGAGAAACTACTTTATAGGGATCATTAAGACCCCTAATGTTCCATGACAGGATAATCATGACCCCAGAGGGGATTACCATCACCCCCGATAGCAGAGCAGAGCAGAGCAGCATAAGTATTAGAATTATGAACACTAGTAAAGACAGGAGGATTACTATGACTTCTTTGCTTCCTTCCCACCACTCTCCAATCATCATCAGAATTAGCTTGCACAGTAGTTGGAGCAGGAGTGAAAACACCAGCATTATGCATAGAGCCATTACCCCCAGATTCAGGCACACTAGGCCTAGGTGCAGGAACAGTAGCAGGTTGAGGCTTAACAACCCATACCTTTTGCTTAGGCTGCTCCTTAGAAGCAACCTGCTTCTTTTGGGGCTGGACCTTCCTAGCACAGTCATGGCCCACTTTATTACATTTACTACAAAAGGGGGGTGCCCATTCAAACATAACTTTTTGTTCAATAAAAGCACCATCTGGGCTTTCAAACCAGATAGTCTTGGGTAAAGCCTTTGTTACATCAACTTCAATGAGCAACCTAGCAAAGGAGACCCTCAATTGCTTTTAAGTACATTCATCAGCACATAAAGGAACTCCTAAGACACTTCCCAGTCTACTCAGGGTATCCACACCCCAACAATTCAAAGGTAAGTTAGGTAACTTCACCCATATAGGAACAGTTCTCAAAACCTCAGCATGAAATTCAAATTTCTCAGACCAAGGCTTAACAATAGCCGCCTTACCAAAGAACATGTGTGGACTAGCACTAAGAACAGGATTCATATCATCAGAGTTTTGCATTTTAATTAGAAAGTAGCCATCATCATGCCAAAAAACATCAGGTTTTACTACAACATTCCAATTTTCAGCAATATATCTATGAACAGCATCTATAGTAGGATAATAGCCTATGACATAGAAAATTACAGAATTCTTTAACTTAAGATTACCTTCAGTAATTTCGGCTTGTTGTAACATGGCAATAGACTTGCCATCTTTCACCATAGGAGCTACGAAAGAAAAGGTCGAACCCTTAGCAGTGAGCTTAGCAATGCCTGGCTTAGGAGCAGGAATATTAGGCTGAGGAGGTACCACACCATCCTCCAAAGAAACCGGGTCAGCAATTGGAGCAGAACCAACCCCAGAAACCAATGGAACAGTAACAGGTGTTGTCTCTGGAATTCGCGGAACTGAACCAAAATTGAGGCCAGGATTACCTTCAGCCACCATAGTATCACCTGTTAACGCACGACCTACACTAAGTTCAAACGAAGAAGCTCGGAGATCCAATGAAACAGTAGATCTGGGCACTGTTTTATTGGCTTTAATCAGACGCGCATGAAAATCCTCAAGGGCTTTCAGCTCAGCTCTAGTAATCTTCTCAATTGAACGACTCAAATGAGAAGGAGGAGTGATAAGCTCATCAGGATCCTCATCAATTTTAGGAATCGAACCAGCACCCGAAAGTCTAAACACATTCGACCTATTAACACCACCATTCAATAGGGATTTAGGATGATTCAAGTTGTTTGAGGGTTGAGGAGTAGATTGCTTCTTCTTTCGAGCCATTGGAACCGATTAAGCTGAAGAAAAACCAGCAAAATCAAATCACCATGGAAGGAGAGAGAAGAGAGAAAAGTCAACGCAAGTCAACACCCTAATCCAATGTGATTGACTTTCATTTGATTCAGGTTTGGCCAGATTTAATTGTATGAGTTTAGCAATATTAATTCGAGATTCGACAGATGAGAATTGATGTTTAGGCTTAGTTTCAATAGGCGGATTAATTTATAAATGGTTAAGTCGAGATTCGACAGATGAGATTTAATACCGGTAAATCAACTCTGTGATTATAATACGTAGCGAAAGCCCTTTATAATCTGATTAACCAATGCTTGATGATTGCTTATTATGATTTGCCCTGGAATATTGTTTATTAGTGAACCTATGCCCTAGGCCTTTTAATATTTGATTTTCCCCCTACTTTATTTCTTTCAACCTTATTCTCCGTAGTTTAGATTTTATTCACAAAAATATTGGTTACTTAGATAATTTAGACTATAATAATTAATTAGGAATAGAAAGACTTGTTTCCCTGTGGAGTTCGACCCTACTTCCCTATCTACTTTAGTTAGAGGATTTAGGTAATTATTTTTTATTAGGGGATACGACTTTACCTTGTCAAATAGTCATCCACAATAGACATTTTCATAACAGTATTATTAATCTTTAATTTTTTTATGGAGCAATACTGTTATGCTTTAATTCAAACCGTCTACCGTCCAATACTCCAATGGTATACACAACAAACATGAAATCAATTCCCAAGATTATGAAGCAATTCTGTTACAGCATGAAAAAATCATTAAAACTGGTTAACTTATAATCATGACAATAAATGTCAACAAACATGAAACTGATCCCAAAACTATTAACCTCTCTCATATCAAACATCTCGTTTTTTTTCACCGTTTTTTTTTGTCAACGAATAAATAATCATTAAAAAAAACCTTATTTAAAAAATGGATCACAATAATCGTATTATGAAGCATATACAACCATGATTTACTAGCAATCTATATAACAATAACTAAAGATAAAACCGAAATTACATAAAATTCAACCAATATTTATATTAAGTGTGTACTAAAAACTTTCTCTCGCCTCTTCCTCTATCCCTCTCTAAAAAAAACCTTAAAATAGGCCCATTCTTGACATTTTATGGGCCCTAGGCAAAATAAGAAATAAGGGCCCCTTATCAAATACTATTGGTAGTTTAGTTCGTTTATTTAAAAAGTGTTTTAGGTACACTCCCGAAACAAATCTCTTTCCAAAATATATTTAATTATCAATAAGTATAAATTATAACCATTGAAAATTAATAATCTATTTATTGAGAAGATTTTTTAATAAGAGAATAGTTAGATAGAAGAATCGATCCTTGGCACCTTCAAGGTAAATAGCGCTCTTCGCACGCTAGATTCCACTAAGCTAAAATAAATTTCATCAAACTCTTGTGTTAATTTTCATACTTAAAAGACTATAAGTTGAGATTTATGGGCCCCTACCAGCCCTAGCCCTAGGTCGTCGCACCTCTTGACTATGCCCAAGGTCGGGGCTTTGATCATGGTAAGCCCCAATTCTTTCTTTATTTACTTTGTTTTTTGTTTTTTTAGTTATTAATAATCCTCCTTGCACTTTCTTTATGAGAGTTTTCTTCCCAATTTTTGGGTTTCTTCGCCTTTTGTGAGAGCTTGGTTTTGTCTTTCTTCTCTTCCCTTATGGAAGGGGATAGGAATTTATTTTTAGGGTTTTATTTGAAAGATTGGATTCATGGGTTGTTAGTCGTACAATTTTGCAATTGACGTTGGAATTGAGGTTCCGAGCTACATGATCAAGTAATGAACTTTCTTCCCAAAACTATGTCAAGAAGATGGACTCCCTCATAAAAGGTTGCATAATTCAGCGAACAATTATGGACCGTGCTTCACCGTCAAATCTAGTTTCACATCATCGCAGTTACTTTAAAGAGGATTTTAACTTCAATTTAGATTGTATTTTAGTATTCTATAATGCTTATTGTAGATGATGTCACTACAAAAAAATGTCCATATAGAAACTGAATTCTAGCGATGGAATTTTATCCGTTTCTAAATTAGAGACGGAATCAAAAAATCCGTCTCTAAATTAATTTAGAGACGGAATTTAAAAATCCGTTTCTAAATTAGAGACGGAATTAAAAATTCTGTCGCTAAATTAGCAACGGAATTGAAAATCCGTCTCTAAATTAGATACGGATTTTTTTTTCCGTTGCTAAATTAACTATGGATTTATTTTCCATTGCTAAATTTAGAGACGGATTTTTTTTCCGTTGCTATGTTAGCAACGGATTTTTTTTTTCTGTCGCTAAGTTAGAGACGGAATATTTTTTTCCGTTGCTAATATGAGCGAAGGATTTTTGATTCCGTCTCTAGATAATTTTTAAAACTAATTATTTAAAATATTACATACATTAGATACGAATTATGTAAGTTAAATTCATCTCTAAACTAAAAACGGATTTTCAATCCGTCTCTAAACTAGAAACAGATTTTTAAATCCGTCTCTAAATTAAAGATGGATTTGAAAATCCGTTTCTACATTAGAGACGGATTTTAAATTCCGTTTCTAAACTAGAGACGGATTTTAAATTTCGTCTCTAATACTTCTTTCATTTATTATTAATTATGTGCGTAAAAGTAAACAAATAATATTTGGTATAGTTGGTACGAGTTTCACTATTTGACATTGAGGTCATGGGTTCGACTCCTACTAATTGACCCGAGTGAGGTCGACCTAAATAGCAGCTCACAAGATTTTTACCAACAGAGTGATTCCGTCGATATATCCGTAGCTAGCTATGTCCAGCGACAAATTTTAGATTAAAAACCGCTTACATTACCTTTGTACACATGTCATTTTATCATGAAATAATTTCCCTCCACTTTGCTATGACATGTGCTTTTTATTTCCTATTTTTTGTCTTTCGAAACTCAAGATTATTGGAAATCATTCTTAATGTAGTAATAAATAATAGTAATAAATAAATAAAAGTGTGAACATTGATTAATAAAAAACATATTAATGATTTTTCTCTTTTCAAAAACCCCCATTTTGTGATTAATTATTTCATACTCTCTTATTGATTTTTTTATTTTAAAGAAAAAATTAGAAATAATAATCCCAAATTTGTCTAATTTATGTAGAATAATCCCAACTCTCGTTGATATTGGAATAATCCGAACTTTGGGGGGTCTCCTTTTTCTTCAATCCCAGACCGGTCAACAAAGTCAATGACCTATTGTAACAGATTATGTGCCACGTGTCAAGCTACAATTGGACCAAAAAAAAGAAAAAAGAAAAAAAAAACCCGCAATTCCCTACCTGTCAACCATAACCCCCACCACCACCACAACCTGCCACCGCCGGCCGCGCCAACTCCTCCCTTCCCCTGCCCCAACTGTGCGCCACTTTCCCCCCTAACGCCCTATGCTGGAGTTGCGACCCACATCCACCCACAATTCCCTCATTTTCCAGTCGAAACTCCCTTTGAAACCCTCCCCCACCGTCGAAAACCCCCAACAACCTATTTCTCACCGTGAAAACCCTAGCGGCTTGGGTTTTTGATGGTGGGCGAAGGATAGTTAGGGGTTTTCGGGTGGGGCTGGAGCTTTAGAGGGGTTTTTGAGTGGGGCTGGTTGTTTTGAGGGATTTTCCGAGGATGGGTTGCTGGTTTTTGGGGTTTTCGGGAGTGGGGCTAGTGGTGGCAAGGGGGTTATTATTTCTAATCATGCATTACACTACTACTCATACTATTCTAGTTGAATAATATAGGTACAACTAAGTTTTGGAAAAAAAAAAATGAAATCTGCAAAGAATTGATAAACAATTATTACTCAATCTAATAAGTTTTCCAAAAAAAAATAAAATAAAAATAACTAAAAAAAATATAAAATTAAACAACCTAATTGTAAAATCAGCTTCCACAGGGTGAAGGATGGGTAATTTTTAGTCTAGTTATCAGCCCAATCCAAGTATATGATTTTACCCCATGTTTATTCCGCTCCAATACACTTCAAACAATTACTATTGTACAATACCCCTTTAATTAGGATTCTCCTCTTTAAACTATCAGTACCCTATATTATACTGTAGAAGTTTTATATCATGTTTTGTACTTTTGCGTTCACCAACACTCGTTATCACTTGTTTATTATAGACTTGTTAACCTTTAAAACTTCCAAAGTTAACCTTTTGTAGCAGGAAAAGCAACTTGTGAAACAAACAGAATGACAAGAAAAACCAGCGTTTCTAAAGTATTAACCATGTCTGGATTTAGAATAGCCTTTCGTAGCACCAAATCCAACATCAGGATGTATCTTACAAGCAAAAGGTGTAAACGAGATTGAATTATGAGTAACAAATCCTCTTAAATAGTTCACTGATAAGATAAAAAAAACTGACAAACAGAATCTAGTTATAGAGGTCATCTTCATCAGCCCCACCAGCAGAGGCTGCAAAAGCATCTGTACTGGTTGTCCCTGAAGTGGTGTTAGCGAACCGGAACTCAGTGCCAAATCCTCTTGATTGTTGCAAGGTCTGCGCAAAAGCTTGATACTTACGGATATCAGCATCACTAACACTTCTGCGGGCAAATTTCATTGATTCCTCAAAATGGGAGGCCTTGATTTCAGCAATCTCTTCCTCATCCTCCTCCATGGCCTCAGGGTTCTCGCTTCTCCTTTTCTCTTTTTCAATGTCCTGCAAATTAATAAAGATAATTAGGTTGACATTTTTAAGAGATCCTTGGGTTAACCATTTTCATAATAAAAAAATAACAAGGATACCATGAAGGCACTTATCAAGAGAGCAGAAAGCTGGGCAATTTTCAATTGGGGAGGGGAAAAGAAGAAATATTAACTCCCTAATACAGAACATAAGGGGGGTAAAAAAAAAAAAACATGTTAAATTCACTCAACCAAAGCATATATACTTGCCTTCTCAATATTTTCTCTGATTGCATATTTGCAAGCCCGCTGGCATATTTCAGTAATATCTGCCCCACTAAATCCCTGAGTGTACTTGGCAAGTGCTCTAATATCAACATCTTTAGCAATAGGTGACTTCCTCAAGGCAGCCTTAAAGATGGAATAGCGGGACTCCTCATCTGGAAGAGGAATATAAATGAGTTGATCAAGACGACCTGGTCTTAAAAGAGCTGGGTCGATAATATCAGGTCTATTAGTGGCTCCAATGATGAAAACAGTCTTTTTGGCAGACATTCCATCCATTTCAGTCAAAAGTTGGTTCAAGACCCTGTCTGCAGCACCACCTGCATCCCCTTGACTGCTTCCCCTCTACACATGACACACCCCAGTTGGTATCAGCAAGTTTCAGAATGAGATGCAAGTAAAAGTATACTTAAAAGTGCAAGGTTGCAAACATTAAAATCTTCAAAAATGTGTGAGAAATCAAAATAGAGCAAGGTTAGCTCAACCAGAAAGTAAAAGAAATGGAATAATTAGGATTTAGATTGCTAAATTATAAAGGCAACAGGCATATTGCAACGTTTCCACACACTCCCCCTCCCCCACCCCCTCCCACACTCAAACGACTCACAATAGCATAAATAAAAATGTGGACACAGCAATGCATAATATAAATCAAATACATAATTATAACACATTTGTTAAGTAACCAGTAATAAATTGCAGTAATGAAATGAATTTTAAGTGTACATTAAATGAGAATAAAAAATAAAAATAAAAAACAAAAAACAATGATCTCTACAGGAACACAATTTCATTCACCAAACTTGTGTTTCCTTCATGTTTTTCCATTACCACTTGGATGGTAGTATTAGATGGAAATGGAAATTTATGGAAAAAAAATAGACAAATTGGGGTCAGCTTGAGTGATACTGGGAATGAACATTGATTTCCTTTTGAAAATTACAAACAAATTCATTCCCAATACCATTGTTTATAACTGGTTACCAAATGGTGACTTTTGAAAGAGAGCTTGTTTTAAAGCTGTTACATGCCATCATTTTTCCCCCATCCTACAGGATTCTTTACTTCATATAAATTATATTTATAATCCTACCTCAGCTAAAAAATCAAATGGTAATTTTGATTTAGGAGGGGAATGTGAATTAAAATGTAAATCTAATACGTAAACACCACAAATCAGGTATTATACCACCAAACTACACCTAAAAGTAGACACATGATTTGGTCAATGAATAGCTTAGAAACACTAGGGTAAGTTCAGCCAAATAGATAAGCTGTTACGTATATGCCATCATTTTTCCCCCATCCTACAGGATTCTTTACTTTATATAAATTATATTGATAATCCTACCTCAGCTAAAAATCAAATGGTAATTCTAATTTAGGAGGGGAATGTAAATTAAAGTGTAGATCTTATGCGTAAACACCACAAATCAAGTATTATACCACCAAACTACACCTAAAAGTAGACACATGATTTGGTCAATGAATAGCTAAGAAACACTAAGGTAAGTTCAGCCAAATAGGTAAGCGTACATACCTGGGTTGCAATTGAATCAAGCTCATCAAAGAATAAAACACATGGAGCTGACCCGCGAGCCTTGTCAAAAATCTCTCGAACATTAGCCTCACTCTCTCCAAACCACATCGTCAACAATTCAGGTCCTTTCACACTGATGAAATTAGCCTGACACTCATTAGCAATAGCCTTTGCCAGCAAAGTCTTTCCACATCCAGGAGGCCCATAGAAAAGAACTCCCTTGGAAGGGGACATCCCAAATTTCTCAAATTTCTCAGGATGTTCGACAGGATATTGAACAGTCTACAATAGGAAAATGGGAAGGGTTCAGTTAACAGCACAGAATATTAAATATTTTTTATAAAACAAAAAAAAACAAAAAAACAATGCAGTTGGCAAATTAAAGAACCTCTTGGAGCTCCCTTTTGACATTTTCAAGGCCACCAATGTCTTCCCAAGAGACATTTGGAACTTCCACAACCTAACATACCAAAGCCAGTCATAATCAGTAACAACATAACAACAATGAACACAATTAGAAATTAATGCTAGTTTAACATCATAGCAACTAACCGTTTCACGCAAAGCAGATGGATTGCTCTGCCCAAGGGCTGTCTGGAAATGTTCATTCGAAACAGCCATAGAATTAAGGATCTCAGCATCAATAGTCTCATCTTCTAGATCAATAACATCCATTTTCTCTCTGATACATTGAAGTGCAGCTTCAGTACATAAGGCAGCTAGGTCAGCACCAACATAGCCATGTGTCTCCTTGCAAATTCTTTCCAAATCAACCTGTTCAATGAAAAGGTACTCAATCAAATAAAGTAATTAACACAAAATATTTTAAGATCAATTTCCAAAGAATAAATGAGATTTCCATACATCATCAGAAAGCTTCATGTTTTTAGTGTGAATGCGGAGTATCTCGAGTCTCCCAATTTCATCAGGAACCCCAATATCTATTTCTCTGTCAAATCGACCAAATCTCCTCAGTGCAGGGTCAATGCTGTTTGGACGATTGGTAGCACCCATAACAATGACATGTGCACGTGATTTAAGCCCATCCATCAGAGTCAAGAGCTGGGAAACAATACGCCTCTCAACCTCTCCATTGGTTTTCTCTCTCTTAGGAGCAATTGAATCAATTTCATCAATAAAAATGATGGACGGAGCATTCTTCTCAGCTTCCTCAAAAGCTTTCCTGAGATTGCTTTCACTTTCCCCCGCCAATTTTGACATAATCTCTGGTCCATTAATGCAAAAGAAAAATGCACCAGTTTCATTTGCCACAGCTCGGGCTATCAAAGTCTTTCCTGATCCAGGAGGTCCATAGAGCAATATTCCCTTTGGTGGCTTGACACCAATAGATTTGAACAGCTGTGGGTGTCTCAAGGGCAATTCTACCAGCTCCCTAATCTGAGCCATCTGCTTCCTAACACCACCCACATCATCATAGCCAACCTCATCTAATCTATTCTCATCTTCTCGTTTGATAGGCTCACCCTCACAAAAGATTTCAGTATCCGGAGAAACCACACAGTACTCAGGAGGATCGGTCTCTATAACCTTAAATTCAACACTTCTCATTCCACCTCTTACAAGGAAAAAGTCTCCTTTCCTCACTGGCCGATAGGCTTCAAGAAAATAAGCTGAAAATTTTAAACAAATAGGTTAAGAAATTCAACTTATTGGAGAAGATATTAAAGATACATAATCTACAAGGCTCAAATATCAAAGATGTTACTTTAAAAGACTTTCAATATGTCATTCGTGATAAGCCGATCCATAACATACGTCTATAAGAGAATACAACACCCGTCAAAGACAGTAATGTTACTATCATCAATACAATATACCATAAAACTTGTACAGTTAATTGATGATAAAATTTTGTTCTTCCGGTTCTTCACTAGATGCTTTGAGCTTTTTTTTATTATATTCAGTAAGTTGATGTTTCAGAGTGCATTTACTTGAAAACATAGACAGCCCTCTCTGTCTTTGCACTCAAATCCAAATTTACTCAAATCTCTCAAACAAGAGGAACAAGTAAAAAACAGAGGTTTGGAAATAATCTTCATGTGAGAACTAGTATCAATATAGGAAAAAAAAAATGATAAATTGACCCAAATATAGGGTTTAAAAAAGGAAGAAAAAACAAGAAAGAAGAGAGTTACATAAAACTTTACGTTGATATTCCAATACATCTCAAAGATAGCTAAGATCAAGCACGCATTGCGTGCATAAAGTCTCCTTATTAATAAAACTGTAGACTGTAGTCAATGCTGTCTAGCTACTCTCTACATTTGTCCAGGTAAAAACTTGCAACCAAATGATAATACCATCACACTAATGATCAACAGTTTCAAATGAAGAGCACAAGTAATAAAAACCAATAAAAAAAATAAAAAAATAAAATAAAAAATAAAAAAAGCACTCATAGCAATAATATAGAATAAAATAGCATGAAACTCTGGGCAGCATTTTATGACAATGCTATAAATAACAGCTCAACTTCAGTAAATGAATCATTCAATTGAAAAGAAAAGTAGCAAGTTAGCAACTCACGTTTTAGGAATGCATCAAAAAGATTTCCAGTGACACCCTCAATGGTATCATCAATAGGAAGAATATGGACACGTTTTCCATACTTCACGTCAGGACATTGGTGCACAGAAACCACATCACCAAGTCGAACCCTTAAATTAGATCTCACAACCTTGTTCATCCTAATCTTTGGTTCTTCACATGTCTCATCCGCAAGGGCAATGCAGATTGTGTCTTTCCTTTTCTTTCCCTAGCAAATGTTCCACAAAAGAACACAAAAGTCAGACCTTATAGTTTCATCTCTCTAAAAACAACAGCAACTGCAGTACTGAATCACATTGCAATTCGTAGAGAACTTAAGCTCTCTGATCATAACATAGATACTTATGTAGCACAGAAGATGAGATATCAAAAACAGGAGGGAGACCTGCGGAAATTGAATGCATACGTACTATATAAGAAATAATAAAAGTGATAAACATACGTGTTTTTCAAAGGTGCATTGGAGGGTTTTTTTTTTTAGGAAATTGGAGGGGATGTCAGTAAGGTGGTGAACTAGTAACTTCTTATGAAGGCCACTCAAGAGGGGATGGTAAGGAGAGAATTAAAAATTCTCAAAAAAAGAAAAAATAGCCCACCTTTCTATATTGGACCTAAGTCTAATTGAACCAGTTTGAGAAGACATGGAAAGGGTAAAGGAGGTATAATCGTTAAAAACTTTCCTTGTATATTCACAAATTCTGCACAATTTAAATTTTACTTGAGCCTAGCATGGCATTTATCTAAATTTTGTATCAATTTGCAATACTTCTCAAAAACACCAAGCATCTATTGCAAAACAAATTCATTGCATCAGCGGCCGAGAGGCTACAAGGGATTACTCTGACTTAAGGCAAGCCAATCAATCAAGTCTCTACTAACCCCAAAAATTGAATATGCAAAATTTATGCACTATAGATGAAACCCAGAACCCACCACCTTCTCAATGATCAGTACCCAAACCATTGAATAATTGCAACAAAACAAGATAAATTTTTCTTCAAAAAAATCCCAGATTTACCACCATCCTCCTCAATCAAATTATATCAGATTTAGCACCAGTAACAACAGCTTAATCATACACAGAAATTCCAATTACTAGACAAACCAACTACGAAAATCGCAAACACAAATCAAAGAACCCTAAATTGGAAACCCTAATAAACTAGGAACCCTAATTACCCCCTTTTTTTAGAAGGAACCCTAATTACCCTTAAAACACCATGATTCATAACCATAATAAGATTATACCTTGAGTAAAACAGTATCACCGCGAAAGAGCTGAAGCTTTTCCATAGTATCAGGATGCATGGCAACAACAGAATTATCATCATTGACGGCTTCATCAACAACCAATCGATTCGGTGATTTCTTGCGCTCCAGAATCGCAGTACTGTAGTCTTTTTTCACGCCCTTACTGTCAAATTAAAAAAAAAAAAAAAAAACACAATTTTGAGTATAAATTTAATCGGAATCTAAAATTTGCATAAATTTCCAAAATTGGTGAAATTAATCGTAAAATTGTGAATAAAATCGAGATCATTGAAGGAGTAAACTTACTCGGAGGATTCAGCATGATCCGCCATAGCTTGATTGAGTTGAAGGAGAGGAGCTTGGAAGAGGTAGACGAGAAAGAGGAAAGAGGAGAGAGGAGTATGAGAAAATTGGAAGAATTGAGGTCAGATCTATATTTAAACTAAAGTCAAGCACTTTGATTGGGCGTTATAAAGCCTCGATTTTGAGGAAGTATAGCCTACTTAGGAGTACTTGGTTTCGATTTTGAGGAAGTATAGCCTACTTAGGAGTACTATGCCACTACCACAAATACGGAGTAATCCCTCTGTCCCTAATTGTTTGTCTCAAACTATAATTGTACTTTATTAAGACTTTAGGCAAAAATTAGTGCACATGAATTGACATAAATATCAATAAGGAGAGAGATAGAGAGAGTGCAAGTGGGAAACATACCAAAAGTAGTATGGGGCAATCTTTTGGGAACACCTTAAAAAGAAAAGTGGAGCAAACAATTAGGGACAGAGGGAGTACTTCGTATATATTTCCCCTTTTTTTTTAATAGTTGTACGCTACTTTTTTCACGCTTGTCAATACATATTTTGAACTGTTAATATCTTTGATTACTAATGTGTAAAAATTATAAATTTTAGGTATTAAAATTGTACAAATTGAGACGAATCTAACAAGATTCCACATGACTATATTTTTACTTATGTATAAATCATCAAAGCTAGTCAAAATGAAACACATCATATAACTTAGGGGTTGTTCTGTTCACCTTATTTTCACTTATTTCAGGTTTAATAAGTTCAGATAAGTTCAGATAAGGGTTAATAAGTTCAGATAAGTTCTGTTTAGGGTAATTTTACCCTGCCACGTGGTCCAATCAGAAGGTGACACGTGTCAGCCCCAGATTGGTTTAAAATGGACCAATCCCTGCTCGACACGTGTCATTTTCGAAATCAAGGGAAAAGGCAGCCTTCAGGCCCAAATCCCGAGAACGCCGCCAAACGGCGCAGCCCACCAATGATTAGGGTTCAGTAACCTAATCAGGGGCACAATTCCCAAAGACCCTATAAATAGGGAGATGTCCCTCATTTTGAGGGCACGTTTTATCATTTATTACACATTTACACTTTGATAGAGACATCCTGAGCTTGGAATCCGAGCAGATCCCTACCTAAATTTCCGCACCTTTTTTCTCCCTTCAAGTTTCTAACTTGTGCGTCGGAGGCGGAGCACCACCCAACTGGTGTCTCCGTTTGTTTTGCAGGTACAGCTCACCCCGGATCAGTCTTCGTGTCGTAACTCTCCCGAGGGACAAAAACACCCAAAACATTTGGCGCCGTCTGTGGGGAGAGTACCTCGAAGATGGTTCAAGAGTCTGTACCACCCCCTAACCGTCTGGGCGAAGACCCAGAAGTCTTTACAGACCATGAGGAGGATGAGGATCCTCAGGTCGAAACCTCCACAGCCGAAGGCGGCTCTCTTAGAGTCGAGTACATCCGGTCCAGGGAAACTTTGGAGCGGGGTGCCTCCCAGGCAGGTCCGAGCAGGCCCACTGGACAGCCGGACGGGGCAACCTAAACGGCAGCAGGATCAGCCCCTGTCACCCGAGACGAACTCATGAGGTTCATGACGAGTTTCAAGGGTGAAATCACAGAGTTGATCACCAAGAGCCGGGCTGGTCCAAGTAAAGGCCAGTCGGCGAAGAAGACTCCTCCAGGGAAGGGGAAGTAAGTCAGAAACCGGCAGCCCACTCCCCATCCAAAGGAGAAGGCAGCCAGGACCATTGATTGGTCAAAGATTCTCCTTCCTGGGAACAATACCAACAACACTCGCCGGCCTCAGCAGCCGGTGCGAAGTAAAAAATAAACTATTGATGCCTGGGAGATCATTAACCGGAAGAGAAATCAATCGCTGTCTGAGTCGGCTTCAACGTCGAATTTCCCAGACAACTTCAACAACATTTCTGCAGGAAGTGTACCTTCCTTGCATGAGAGTCAGACGGGCGGTAATACCATCCATTCTGGCCCTCACATGATTGGAGCTGTACCGTATGTGCCTACCCAGGCTTACGGACAGTATCCTCCTCACTTTATGCAGTTGGCCTTCTTTGGAGGTCAGGCGGCATACCCAAACGTCCAACCATTGGACTGGCAGCTTCGTCTGCTGCGCCTGGGTGAACAGCCTTCTGCGTTCACCCGGGAGATAACCGAGGCGGCGCAGCCGGCCAAGGTTAAGAATGTGTTGGTTGGTACCTATGATGGTACCACCAACCCGGAAGACCACCTTATTGCTTACACCAACCTCATGTATCTGCAGGGGTTGGATGATGCCACTTGGTGTCGGTGTTTCCCGGCTACATTGAAGGGCATTGCCCAACAATGGTTTGGCAATTTGCCGGCCGGGTCCATCGATAGCTTCAGGAAGCTCGCCTTCTTGTTTGCTTCCAACTTCTCAATGAACATCCCTGCTAAGAAAACAAGCCTTGATTTGAGCACTGTTAAGCAGGGAGAGAGAGAAGGGCTGCGCTCATATGTCAGGCGGTTCAATCTGATAAGAATTCAGATTCAAGAACTGTCTGACGAGGTAGCTTTTACAGACTTTTTCAAGGGTCTGAGAGACGGGTCGACTTTTAAGTTCGACCTCGTCAGAAAAGGGGCTTTCACCCTACAGGCGGCCCTGAGGGAGGCGGAAAGCTATATTCAAGCTACCGACCTCTGCTCGCCTGGTAGCCAGTCGGACTCTAAGAAGTCCGACAAATAGAATGACAGCCGGTCAGCTCAGCCGGCCAAAAACAAAGAAGAGAGCAAGAAAAGAAAAGAAGTCTGGGCGGTTACTGACTCTGACCAGCCGTCCCAGAAGAAAAAGAAAGAATTTAAACCGTACGTCCCCAAGTACGAGTTTAATAAAGACCGCAACTCCACCCTCATGGAGGTAAAGGACCGGCTGTCCATTGAGAAGCCGAATCTTATGAAGAGTTCTGTCTAGTCACGGAACAAGAATAAATTCTATCAGTTCCATGAGGAGGTCGGCCATGACACCAACGACTGCTTCAGTCTTCAGCGTGCGTTGGACCGTCTGGCTGACAAAGGGTTGTTGAAGTCCTACATTTCTAAGTCCCCAGCCGGGGCAAAAAAGAAAAACAAGGGTCAGTCCTCCAAGACTACCCCCCAGCCAGCTAGTAGCTCGGATACCGATAAGGAGCCGGTCTACACTATAGCAGGCGGGTTCTCATGTGGTGGCCCTACCATCCGGGGCACCAAGAGCCATCTTCGAAAGATGGACAAAGATGATGATGAACAGGCGGAAGCCAGCTCCTCCTTCCCAAACGTCTTGATCACTGAGAAGGATAGGGGCAGCGTTCGCCGTTCGCATGATGACCCGGTGGTCATTGAATGTAAGGTTGCCAATTAGCTGGTTGGACGGATCCTTATAGACACCGGTAGCTCATCAGACATCATCAGTCTCCGGTGCCTGCAAAAGCTGAAATACAACGTCAGCAGCATGCATCCGGTCACCCACCCCTTGGTTGGTTTTGGGGGTGGGATGGTCTACCCAGCCGGGAGAATTGACTTACCCATCCGGCTGGGAGAGAAAGGCCAGGGACGACATATTGTCGTCAGATTCTTGGTCGTTGAAGAGTTGACCGCCTATAACATCATTCTTGGTAGACCAACCCTCAACGTAGCCAAGGCAGTAATCATCCCGTCCCTCATGCTCATCAAGTATGAGAGGGATGACGGCTCTGTTGGTTCCTTGAATGGGGATCAGAAGACGGCCCGAGAGTGCTATCTCTCAGCCGTCCAAGATACTGTGGCCCCAGGCGGTCAGGAACGAATAGACCTTGACAATGTCAAGGATGCCGACCCAGCTCCTGCCCCACCAGCAGCCGGAAAGAAAAGAAAGGCTCCTCTTCTGGTGGAGGTGAAAAAAGAGAAAAAATAGCAATCACTGACCGGTGAACGGTCAGATGAGCTCCGTCCCCAACCGGCAGGCGAAAGCATTGATCTCGCTCTGGACGACAGTCGTTAGAACGTACTGTTAAGGTTGGGACAGTTGCTCATGCTACCTTGGGTGCAAGCTTGCACCTTCTGTTGAAGGAATTCAAAGACATTTTTGCCTTTGAAGTGGAAGAGATGCCAGGCGTCAACCCGGATCTTGCTGTCCACAAACTCGTCGTGGACCCCAAAAAGAAGCCCATCCGGCAAAAGAAAAGAAACCACGGCGAGGAAAGAAGTTAGGCGGCAGCTGCCGAAGTCAAAAAGCTGCTAGACGCCAGGTTCATTCGGCCTTGTAATTTTCCCGACTGGGTGGCCAATGTGGTCCTTGTTAAGAAGCCGAATGGGACCTGGTGCATGTGTGTTGATTACACAGACCTCAACAAGGCGTGTCCAAAGGACAGTTACCCGCTTCCAAAGATCGACAGTCTGGTCGATTCTACAGCCGGCCACGCCTTGATGAGTTTTATGGATGCCTACTCCGGATTCCATCAGATACCCCTGTGGAAAAAGGATCAAGAGAAGACGGCCTTCGTCACTGATCAGGGGTTATTCTGTTATACGGTGATGCCGTTTGGCTTGAAAAATGCGCCTGCCACTTTCCAACGGATGATTAATACGGTCTTCATCAATCAGATTGGGAGGAATGTGGAGGCGTACATTGATGACATGATAGTCAAATCCAAGCTACAAACGGATTACCTGGCTGATCTCCAAGAAACATTCACCACCCTCAGGCAGCATAAGGTTATGTTAAATCCTAAGAAATGCGTCTTTGGTGTTGAGTCTGGGAAGTTTCTCGGATTCCTGATTGATCAAAGGGGGATAGAGGCTAACCCCGAAAAGATACAGGCGGTGATTGACATGAAGTCACCCCGCTCTGTCAAGGAAGTTCAGAGACTCACCGGTTGTCTGGTCGCCCTAGGGAGGTTCCTCAGCCGGTCAGGTGACAAATGCCTCTACTTCTTCCAAGCAATCAGGAAGAAGACTAGATTTGAATGGGGGGATGATGCTGAGGCGGCGTTCCAGAGGTTGAAAGAGCATTTACATTCTCTGCCTAGGTTGGTCAGTCCTTTTCCTAGGGAGACGTTGTACATGTATTTAGCCGTCTCAGACCATGCCCTCAGTGCCGTTCTCCTTGCTGAGCGAGACGGCGTGCAGCTCCCAGTTTACTTCATTAGCCATGTTCTTAAAAATGCTGAACTCCGGTACCCCATGGTTGAAAATTTTGGCCTTGCTTTGTATATGGCATTCAAAAAATTGAAGCCTTACTTTTTGGCACATCCGGTGGTGATCTACACGGACCAGCCACTCAAGCGGCCAATGTCTACTTTGGACTCATCCGGGAGAATGTTGAAATGGGCTATTGAAATGCAGAGCCTTGAAATCACTTACGAACCAAGAAAGGCAGTGAAAGGTCAGGCGTTTGCCGACTTCATTGTTGAAATGACTCGTACGGTGGCTCTGGATAATCTTGATCAAGTTTGGAAAGTGTACGTAGACGGGAGCTCTACAAAGAACGGCTGTGGTGCAGGCGTAATTTATGAGTCTCCTGAAGGAGACAGATTTGAATATGCACTACGCTTCAAGTTTCAAGCCTCTAACAATGAGGCAAAATATGAAGCCCAGCTAGCCGGCATACGCATGTGTAAGGCGGCAGGGGCCATGAAAATTGACGCCTACTCTGATTCTCAATTGGTTGTTAGCCAATATGAGGGAAGTTATGAGGCTACCCATCCGGCTATGATTAAATATCTTCAGGCAGTCAAAGAAGAGACCAAGGCACTTGAGGAATTCCGGCTGAATCAGGTGCCTAGGTTGGAAAACAACCAGGCGGATGCATTGTCAAAGATGGCATCTTCCGCCTGCCATGATACGCCTCGATCAGTCTTCTGGGAAGTTCTTGAAAAGAGAAGCATCTATGAGTATCCCGTTGGAATTCTGGACCGAAGCTCTACCTGGATGGATGGCATCCGGGCCTATCTCTCAGACGGCACACTTCCTGATTCGCCACAGGAAGCAGCCGTCCTGAAAAAGCGAGCTGCAAGATTCGAGTTGAAAAATGGAGAACTCTTCAAGGCGGGGTTTCTGAAGCCTTTGTTGAAGTGTGTCACCCCAGAAAAGGGGAAAGAAGTTCTCGAAGACTTGCACTCGGGATTCTGCGCCTCTCACATAGGCGGCAGGTCCCTAGCCGTCAGAGCCAGACGACATTACTTTTGGCCCACTCTTGAGGCAGACGCCAAGGAGTTGGTGAAGAAATGTGACAAGTGCCAAAAATTTGGCAAACTCATTCACCGTCCAGCTACTGATCTGACGGCCATCCACAGCCCAATCCCGTTTGCAAAATGGGGCATGGACATTCTAGGTCCTTACACGCCTGCTCCAGGCGGAAAGCGCTACATCTTGGTGGCTATGGATTACTTCACCAAGTGGGTGGAGGCTGAGGCGGTTAAAAACATCAAGACCTCAGACGTCATTTCCTTCATCTGGAAGAATGTTATCACCCGGTATGGGGTACCCATGTCTATGGTGTTTGATAATGACCCTCAGTTTGAGACGCCTCAGCTAAAGACTTGGTTGGGAGATCAGGGGATCTCAAGTTATTTTGCATCTGTTGGCCGGCCCCAAGCAAACGGCCAAGTTGAAGCTTTCAACAAACTCATCTCAGACGGCATTAAAAAAAATAGAAAGAGCCGGAGGCTTATGGGCAGAAGAATTAATCCATGTCCTGTGGGCAATCCGGACAACAGCAAAAGGGGCAACCGGTGAAACCCCATTTCTCATGGTTTACGGTGCTGAAGTCGTCTTGCCCATCGAACATTACGAGCCGACTCTCAGAGTCATGTTGTATGATGAAGAGGCAAATTGGGAAGCAATGCGCCTGGCATTGGATTCACTCCCAGAACGCAGGGGAAATGCCGCCTTGCGTCATGAGATTTACCGTCTGAGAATGACGAGAGCCTACAACAAAAAAGTACACAAGCGTCCTTTGAAAGTTGACGACTTAGTGTTACGAAAAATGGAGGCAACTGGTAGGGCCAATGAGTTGGGAAAGCTAACCCCATATTGGGAAGGCCCCTACCGGATCTATGAAGAAGTAAGGGACGACACCTACCGCCTGGAAACTCCAGACGGTAGGCGCCTGCCTAGAACTTGGAATGTAGACAATGTAAAAAAGTACTACTTCTGAGAATGTAAACTTTTTGTAAACAGTGAGTCAGTTAATGAAGATTCAGACTTTGTTTGCAAAATTGAGTTATCGTTTGATTATCCATCCAGGTAATATCCAGGCGGATTCCCCATTTACCTAACTAAGTTCGATACTTAGTGAAGGTTACATTTGTTTGGCCGCTTGGGTAATACTAGGATCTCTTGTTTATTTAAGTTTGATACTTTGTTTATTCAACTCCTTGACTATCCGCCTGGGTAATACTCAGACGGATTCTCCATTTATCTAACTAAGTTTGATACTTAGTATGATCAAATATTTGCCTGTCCGTCTAGATAATATCCAGATAGACTCGTTTGTTTAAAAAACTGAGTTCGATACTTAGTGTAAATTCAATATTTTGACTAAAAACTAAGCACAAAAACGTTTAGTGGCTATACAACCGGTCTCAAACAAGACCAGAGGCTAAAATGGCCGGATGGTTGCTCATTTTATAAAATCGCCTGTCCCAACATGGACAAAGGCGTCCGGCGACACCCCTTTGGGTGCAATCGTCGCAGAGAACAGACTATTTGTCGGTTCTACGTACCCATGCAGACGACAAAGATTGAACGACCTAATTGGTCAACTCATAGCCGTCTGATCAAAATGACCTGTGAAGAATGATCAAGTCGCCGCATACCGGATGCCATGGGGCATTAGCCGGTCACCGGCTGAAGGTTTCACTTAGGTTATCTATTCCAAAATTGCACTTCCCACCCCAATTGGGGCAAAAGAGTTGTTCAATGGCTATGAAATCTCTACCTAGACGGACAAACGCCGTCTGGGTAGTGACCGAAACGCCTGTTGGTGTACGGCTGTGCACTTGGTTTGGGGCAATCACTACTGTGATTGATTGACTTGCAAACATATCATGCTCTTTGCAGCATCAGACGTTTTCAAGTCAATCAACCAGCTCCAATTGAAACCAATCACACAACCGTCCAGGGGCAAGGACAGCCGGACTACTGACTAGTTAGGAAAGAAATCGCCGCATGCTTTTGATAAGTTAGGCAAAAATTAAAATTTGGGGAAAACAAAAATTCAAATGCAAAATGATCAAAACCGACTTAGTCGGTGCAATTCATAAAAGTCCATCCAACCAAACGGTTGTAATGGATCAAATGTTAACCGGAACCCGTCCGGGAGAAAGAAATTGTTAATTAACCCGGCTCCATAGCCGGTAAAAACACAAATACTCGGCACGCTGGCCGGAAAAAGCAAGTTTTGGCATACAGCCGCTGAATAAAAAGAAAATTAAAAAAAGCAAAGACTGGCATACTGCCGCTGAGGGGTCACTTCTGGCCTGCAGACGGAGCCTCCTGGTTCTCCCCCTTCTCCTCATCATCTGAGGGAATTTGGTGCGCTTCGTCGGGATTAGGAAGCTCAGGCGCGGTTGGCTCATTGTTGCTGAGCCAGGCTTCAAAGGAGGCAGGCTCTGGCTCACCTTGCTCTCTCAAGTACACCACGTACTTGGCATAGCTGTGTGCCATTGCCCAGATGCTATAATCAGCGTCTGGATACAAGGCAGCCCAAGCAATTTTCATACGGGCGTCGTTGTCAGCATCACTCTCAGCAACAAGGCGGTTTTGCTCCGCCTCCAGGGTTGCTGTAAAGTTTTTCTGAGCTTGAGCAGCATCCTTCTCCAGCCTCTCAACCTTGGGTTTCAGTTTGCCAAGGTCCACCTGGGTCTTCTTGAGCGCCTCTTCAGCCTGTTTGGCGCTCTCGTCTTCTTTCTTCTGGGCCTCCTCCGCCCCCTTCTTGGCCGTCTCAGCATCCGTTACCCGCTGGTCGGCCGCCTTCAGATCTAGCTCCAGCTGCTGGATTTTAGACGCCTGTGTCATAATTATTGCTTTAGTTTCAAGTTCATTTACGATAGTTGAGTGGAAAGCAATATTATCAGCATCTATGGCGTTTACCTCTTCCCGTTTGCGGGAATAAGGACGTTTGAGCCCGTCCACCCGCAGCTTGGCCTGCAAAAAGCAGGAGGTATAAGAATTACAGGCAGGATAATTACTTGGAAAAAATAACATTGAATTGACAAGTTTCTTACCTCAGCTAGAAGGGATAGAATGCGTTCAAGATTGAACGTCTCTATCCCAGGGATATTGTCCTTATCCCTCTTCCGGACGGCATCCAGCATGGCCTTGGCGTGCTTCTGGACGTCTGGCCAGCGGGGAGATTGATCTGCACCACAATCAATACGTGATGAGTGCGAAACTAAGGCAGCACCTATATGTTGCCGACCGTCTGAGGATGACGTCTGTTGGGAGTGGGATTTCACCCGTAAAGGCCACCCCAGCTCAAGCGGGGATTCGAAAGGGTTCTTACCTTCAGAGCCGGCCAAGCGGGAAACGCTTGCAGGCGTGGTGAACCCCGCGCCCGCGGCTGCTGAGGGGTTGGCAAGATCAAGGCACAGGCTGTGGCCTACCTTCTCGAGTCGCCCCGCTATCCGCATCGTCTTAGCCCCGGCTGAGGCGCCAGGAGTTGACGCAGGGGCAGACTTTTTTATTTTATTTAGAACGGCTAGGGCCTCCTCTCTAGCCCGTTTGAGATTCTTCTCAAACGATTTCCCAACTTCTCCCCCCTGTGAAAATAAAAAAGTAAAGATTAGTATCCGGGCAAGACAGTTTATAAAATAAACTTAAGAAAGGGTCAAGCGCTCAATACCTTGGCTCTGAGCTCGGCCGCAGCTTTCTTTGCAAGATCTTTGCGGATGGTCGCAGAAGATTGCTTGAGAGTTTTCTCCGACTGCAACATGTTTAGCGCTTCTTCTGCAAAAAGAGAGAAATTGATCAGAATCATAAATCAATTCCGATAGGAAAATACTACAGACGATGTGAACCCAGGCGCATACGTTTATTAAACATGTGCCTTAGCCCGCAAGCGGCTAGGAAACATTCATCCCTGAACCAGGCGCTCTTGGGAATCCAATTCTTAGGGACTTTTATTGTTTCCCCGGTTGACAGAGTTGCGTCTGTGAGGCCGAAAAAGTCTGCCTCGATTATTTTGTCAAAGTCTTCCTCTGGGATCCGGGGAAGAGCGCACTTCCTGCCCAACAAGTCGGGCTTCTTATTGTACAGACGGAATTCATAATTTTCCCGTCTGGTTGGGGCTGACATCAGGTAGAACCTGTGCTTCCAGCCATCGAACTTGGAAACCTTGTCCAAGGTCATCATGTATTGCGGCTGTGTGGTTAGAGTATACCACGCCCTCCAGCCGCCTGGGCTTCTGCTGAGGTAATGCATGCTTGCAAAGGCCTCCCAGCCGGGGTTAAGCCCTTGGAACTCGCAGGCGGCAACATACCCCAGAATGTTGGTCCAGGAGTTGGGGGTAAGTTGCCAGACCCCAAGGTCGTAGCCTCTCAAAATTGCCTTCACCGCCTGGTGAAGGGGGAAGCGAAGGCCGACTTTGAACGCCGCCTCATAACAGCCAAAATAGTTGTTTGCGTTCTCTTGATCATTCCCCCAAGCGATGGTGCCCAGCTCAGGTGGCACCCGGATCTTATATTCGTCTCCAAGCGGGTGCATTTTCTTAAAGTTCTCTAAGTTCTCCCCCATCTGGATTTGGTCCTTGGAGGAGACGTGGATGTTGAAGGGATCGTCCTTCTCACTCCACTTTTTCTTTTCTTCCTCCTCGCTATCCGGAAGAAGGGGCAAGTCATCGCTGCTCTTGGAGGTAGAGGCGGAGCTGTCGCTCTCCGTCTCCCCCTCGCTTTGGTCCATGGGGGCAGAGGCGGCCTCGTCGCCGCCTTGGTCACACTCTTCCAAGAAAGAGTCGGCAGGGGTTGAAGGGGCGCGCGGAGGGGATCTCTCCAGAGCCGTCTGGTCTCCCTGACCAGACGATTCTCCCTCAAGCGTTTGGCCGCCTGAGCCTTCGCTTCTATAATTTGGATCAGTGGCCGTCTGCATTGTCCGAGCCATGGTGTCCTGCACAGACACATAACTTGTCGGAATCCATGGCAAAGGGTGGTCCCAACACCCCGAGCCAGCACTCCCAGTCCTAGACTCAGCCGTCCCTGGTGACCGGCTGGACTCTAACCTAGGCCGTGCCGTGTGTGTTGGTGATGCATCCATTTATTGCAAGAAATATGTACAAGAGGTGAAAAAAGAAAAGAGCTGAGAGAGACAGTGACGGTACCTTTTGATTTAGTAGCTGAACGTAGGCGGGACCAGCTGTATTGCTGAAGAACAAACTTTCTTGCTCACGTCTGACTCAAACAAGTGACTTTTGCTCTCTCAATGTTTTTCTCTCTAAGAAATTTTTGTAAACGTACAAAATTATGAGGGTAAAACGGCTATATATAGAGAGTAAATTTGGGGGCATTTTCGTAATTTACCCGGAAGGTGAACGGTTACTCTGTAACGGTAAAATTACTGCCAACCGGAGCGTGACATGTGTCACAGATGCCACGTGGCGTGCCACGTCACATCTGTGAGGGGCAAATGTTTAGGGTAATTTTACCCTGCCACGTGGTCCAATCAGAAGGTGACACGTGTCAGCCCCAGATTGGTTTAAAATGGACCAATCCCTGCTTGACACGTGTCATTTTCGAAATCAAGGGAAAAGGCGGCCTTCAGGCCCAAATCCCGAGAACGCCGCCAAACGGCGCAGCCCACCAATGATTAAGGTTCAGTAACCTAATCAGGGGCACAATTCCCAAAGACCCTATAAATAGGGAGATGTCCCTCATTTTGAGGGCACGTTTTATCATTTATTACACATTTACTCTTTGATAGAGACATCCTAAGCTTGGAATCCGAGCAGATCCCTACCTAAATTTCCGCACCTTTTTTCTCCCTTCAAGTTTCTAACTTGTGCGTCGGAGGCGGAGCACCACCCAACTGGTGTCTCCGTTGTTTTGCAGGTACAACTCACCCCGGATCAGTCTTCGTGTCGTAACTCTCCCGAGGGACAAAAACACCCAAAACAAGTTCAGGGTTAAAAAGTTCTAAATTAACGTTCTCCTCACCTTATTTCCACTTATTATATTTATATAGAGTTATTATTAATCAAGATTACTTTTCACTATTGTTTTTTTTGTAAAATTTTATGTGTTTTGTTATCATTATTTCATATAAGAATAAAGTAACATTTGCATAAAAAAATATAATTAAAGTAACGTTATACTCATAAGTTATGGTAAGACTAAATAAATTTTGCTTAAATAAAAGTCAAGCAATCAACAAGTTTATTATTTTTGTGAAAAAAAACAAAGGGAAATTAATAAGAATTAAAGTCAGATCAACAACAAAACCAAAGGAAAATTTTTACTATTTCTAAAGTATAAAATAGTAGTGTTGTTAACCGTTAACTTTTTACTATTCCTAATCTATAGAATAGTGATTAATTGCATGTTGTTAAAAGTCAAGTACACACTATTTCTAAGCTATAAAATAGTGGTTTTAGTTTCTTCATGCATGCGTGTATATATATATATGTGTGTGTGTGTGTATATATATGTACTATTTCTTATTCAACAACTAATTAGGTGTATCTACACAAAACACGGTACGAGAGCTTGTTTATGAGTATTGTAGATAACTTCATTATTTTCATACTAATACACTATTTTCATACTATATTTTTCAGGTTTTGCGGAGGTAGTTGCAATAAAAAGTGTACTTGATCGACAACCAAGCTACATACGTAAGTCTATATTAGCTACTAAGTTTGAAATATGTTATACTATCTTACATTATGTTGACAATATTTTATTTCATATACAAGGACATGATTTGCTAACTTATACGAATTTCGGAATTGAGTAGTACGTGTACCTTGGTTTTTAAACTATTGCTTTAGAGTGTTTGTTGTTTTGTGTATTTTTTATCTTAGCACCTATATTTGTAAGTCCCAACATCACCCATATTAGTATCTTATTGACTTCATATAGTTAATAATGCTTTGAAAATTTTATTTATTAGCAAAACTACAATGGCTTCTAAGGAAAGGACATCATGGAACAATGAGGATATTGAGATATTTTTGGATTTAATAAAAGAAAACAAAAAGTCAAGAGTTGGCAAGTATAATTGGGACACAATTGTATTATGTTTGAATGCACAAACAGGGAAAGAGTTCGAAAAGAAACAATTGGAAGACTTTTATAGTGACATTAGCGGAAAATTTAAAGCTTGGAAAGAACTTAAAAGTTGGACAGGAATTGGTTAGAATGAGGAAACGAGTTGCCCTGTGATTGATCCAAAAGATGAGAAGTGGAAGGCATTTATAAAGGTATTTAGGTTATGAATTTTGCTTTTTGTACTTATATTTTTGTTATTATTACTTGGAATAATATCAATAATTTTTTTTATTGTATTGCCTTATAGAAACATAATAACTCTTCAAGCTTTCTAAAGAAACCCTTGATGTTTGAGGATAAGTTATATGATATATTTGTTGGGACGTATGCAACAAGTAACAAATCTTGGTCTCCTGCCGTTGGAGGACCGACCATACAAACCAAACACAAACAACCCGTGATTCTTGTTCAAGATGATTCTAAGGAAGGAGCTGGGGATTCTGATGAAGAACTTAGAACCAAAGATGATGATATGGAAGATACTGAAAGGTCAGCTTACCAAAGCAGGGCCCCTCCCAAGAGCATATCTTCTAACAAACGTAAGAGTTCAGATTGCGGTGCTACCTCTAGAAGGAGTGTGAAGGATGACATTGAAACTTGCATGGATTATTTAATAAGAAACATGCAACTTGGTTCCTCTAAGACACAACCTAGACCATCTCCATCAAAATATAAAAATTATTTCAATATTGGAAGGAATGCCGGTAGTTAGCAATTACGGAAAGCCTTTCATTCTTCAAGTGTTGGAGTTCTTACGTGATCCAGATGAAAGTGATTTGTTTTTTTCTCCTCCGGAAATGAATTTAGAATCTTGTATTTGAAGACAAAAATCTCATTCCCAGATGATTGCTATAGGCCTAGCTTCGATGATAACTTGGATGATGATTATTAAACTATCATAAGTCGTCTAAGATGCTTAGCACTTGTTATTTTAAAGTTTGGGTGTGTAAGTTTCATTTTTTCCAATATGGAATAAGTTAAATTTTGGTAACTAATGTGTTTTTATTGTGATATGTGAAACTTTATTTTATTATGTTTCAATGACAAGTAAGAAGAGTCGCATATTATTTAATTAAGTATTTGTTGATTTTTTTTTTTTGAGAAATTAACTTTTATTTTGATTTGTAGAATGGACAAAACATTGCACCAAAATTGTATGATGTATATTGCCTTGCACAAGTTGAAGAGATTACTTACTCAAATAGAACGAATACCTCTACATGTAGGGGGTGAACCTGGAAGTGAGTGGATACATAGGTTACTGACTGGGCATCCTAATTTGTGCAAAGAGCAACTAGGGGTTGATAAAGATATCTTCATAAAGCTTGTTGATGTATTAAGAGGGAAAGAACTATTATCTGATGGTCGATTTATACACGTGGAAGAGCAAGTCAGCATATGTCTATTCATGATGGCTAAGGCTGATTCTTATCGTGATGCTGCGGAGAGATTTCAACATTCGATATCAACCATTTGTATCTACTTCAGAGCAGTGTTGACAGCTTTGGTTTCATTATCTTGTGATATTATTCGACCATATCAGAGTTTCATCACCACCAGAAATTAAAAACAATTTATTATATTGGCCATTTTTCAAGGTAACAATTCTAATGTATTTAGTTAGTAAAAATGTTTATCCTAAGATGCTGCATTTTTTCATTCTAATAATAATAATAATAATAATAATAATAATAATAATAATCACTCTTAGGATTGTGTCGGAGCTTTAGACGGTACCCATATAGAAGCAGTTATTGATGATGTTGGTGGTAAGCCATATAGAGGACGTAAAGGAAACAAAACATGAAATGTCATGGCTGCATGTTCGTTTAACATGTTATTTACTTTTCTTAATGTGGGCTTCCAAGGAAGTGCACATGAAACGACATTTTGGACACATTGTTTAGGTGATGTAACCAAGAAATTCCCTCATCCACCTTCAGGTACTATTTAAAGTTTAAATTAAATATGCTACCTTATTTTTAGTGTATACTATTATTTTCTTCTGAATGAATAGGAAAATACTTTTTAGTTGACTCAGCATATCCACATACTCTTGGATATCTAAGCCCGCATATGGGAAAAGACTTGAGGTATCATTTGCCAGATTTTGAAGAAAGGGTCCACCTATTGGAAACTTAGAGCATTATAATTATCGACATTCCTCTTTACGTTCAACAATTGAAAGATGTTTCAGCGTATCAAAGAAAAAAATGGAAAATCTTAAAGATGATGCCACCGATGGATGAAGCATTTCAATTGTCTATCATTGTTGCAACATTTACGCTTCACAATTTTGTCCGTCTATACGAATTAGGGATACCAATATTTCAAGAGGGTGAAGAAATGGAGACTAGAGCAGATTATAATTTGTATGATATCCAAGGAAAAACAGCTATGAACCGTATTCGGGATAAAATAACAAAGATATATGGAAGTCGGTTGGAGGTGTCGTAGAGGATGATACAGAAGAAGGAGATGATGAGAATGATGATGATGAAGCATTAGAAGATTAAAATTTTATTTGGTGTTATTGCAACATACACTTTTGCTTGTTTCGGTGATTATTTTTTTAATATTTGAAATTATGAAAATGCTAATATTTTCATATTTTATTGCTTTTATTTTAATGTAGGAAAAATACAGTTTAATAATCCCAACTTTACTCAATTTACTTTGAATAATCCCAACTTTTGATTATTCTGTACTAATCCGAACTTTTACCTCTATTTTTTTTCTATCAATCCCAAACCAGTCAACAAAAGTCAACCACCTATGGTTGTAGGTAATTTGCCACGTGTCAAGTTGTAAATGGTCCAATTTTTTTAAAGAAAAAAATCAGTAAAAAAAAAGAAAAAGAAATCAAAACCAGCCACCACCAGCCCACAACCACTGGCGGTGGCCATTCCCTTCCCCAGCCCAACCAAACCACCACGTCCCAAGCCTCAGCCTCCAAAACCTCCCCTAAAACTGTCTCACCCCCGCAAAAGCAGCCTTTCTCCCACCCTCTACCCCGTAAAACAACTATAGCCAAAACCCATAGCCCCAAAACCACCACCCATAACCCCGAAACCACCACCCATACCCCCAAAACCACCCATAACCAAAGCCCCGTCCCTAAAATTGTCCTCCTCCTCTGTCCTCGCCCCTAAAACCACCTGAAACACCATCCCCTGCCCACACCAAACCACCCCCTTCCCAATCCTTGCTGATTTCGACCCCTTTCCCTTACTTCCAGGCCGGAAATCATCCCCCACCCCCACAAACCGCCACCAACTTTCACAGCACCGCCCTCGCAACCATTCCACTCCACACACCATTACCCTAATCATCGCCCTCCCTTCCCAGAATCCTCAAATGGATCGCCCTTCCCTCCCTAAAAACCGACTTCCCTCAACCTATTTCCCCTCCATTATGTGGAAATCGGTGGTGGGGAAGGTATTTAGCGGTTAGGGGAAGGAGAGCTGGTCGCAAATCGATGGTGAGGGCTGGGGGAGGGGGTTGGTTTGAGCTAGGGATGGGGCGAGGTGGCTGCGACGGTGGCGGTTTCCGTTGGCTTAGGTTTTAGTTTTTTTTTTCTTTTTTCTTAATTTATTAAAAATTAAATTTTTTATTTTAATTTTTTGAAGCAATTAACATGTGACACGTGTCAAATGATTTTTTTTTTTAAAATTAACCCCTTCATCAGGTTACCGGTTTTTGGGACCGAAGAAAGAAAACGCACCTTAAAGTTGGGATCATTGTAGAATAATCGAAAGTTGGGATTATTTAAAGTAAATTGAACAAAGTTGGGATTATTAAAGTGTATTTTTCCTTTAATATATTGTTATATATATATACTCATATTACCAATATGTTACTGTAGGGAATATTTCAAGCATTAACCCCTAGATTGAACCCCACTGTGATCATACACTAAAGTACAGTGGCGTCCAAAGGGAAAGAAGATAGAGCAAAAGAGTCGCCAACAAGTTTTTTTAGGAACTTGTAAACCGTTCACGAGGTGAAGGTTACACCCCTTAACGATCCAAAAGATCGTCAACTCCATAAGGTCTTGAACCAA
This sequence comes from Chenopodium quinoa, assembly GCF_001683475.1. Taxonomy (NCBI): domain Eukaryota; kingdom Viridiplantae; phylum Streptophyta; class Magnoliopsida; order Caryophyllales; family Amaranthaceae; genus Chenopodium; species Chenopodium quinoa. Next base: position 2,192,956 of record NW_018743197.1, on the reverse strand, counting down.
ATAGGGTTCAGGGATGAAGGTACAAATCCAACCTAAAAGAGATTGAACCTGCCCTAATAATAGGCCTCTACTTTATTCTGATTGTATTCATGCGCGCTTTCTGACTAACATGCAATCAATAGGATTAACCCTAAACCTATTTATCTATGATGGTTGAATATTATCGCACAAACAAATCTATTATTAGCGATCACTTGAATTATAATAAATTAACCCTAACAAGATTATTAATTTATCTTATTAAGCGTGATTACAAGTACCAAAATTCCCTTTAAACATGCATAAAAGGCGTAATCAAGCAATAAAAATAAATATATATATCAAGCAACATAATAAATAATCATCATAATAATAATTAAAATAATCATAATAAATAATAATCATAATAATTAAAATAATCATGTTAAAGCATAATAATAATAGTAAGATCCTAGGCATGATACTAACAAGATTAATAACAAACCCTAGCATGTCACTAAGCAATAAAAATCAAAGCTTTAACCCTAACATGATACTAACAATCATAAATATTAGGAAATAAATAGGAAGCATCATAACAATCATACTTGATATTAAAGTTACCCTAGACATGATACTAGGAATATCAAAATGACGACCTAAGCATGATTTTTACATAATAACACCAATTAAACCAATTAAAGTACTTACTTGGATGCCTCGTACCTCTTTCTAATAACAAAATACACACGTTAGTAAATTCAAGGAAAATAATAATTAAAACAATTAAATTAAATAATTGAAAGAGAGAGAGAGTAATCAAGAGAATCTTGATGAGAGTTGGTGATTGAAAACGGGGTTTTTAGGAAGCTATTTATAGAGAAAATCAGCCAAAAAGATAAAAAAATCAAAAATAGTGTTCTGACGTGCAAAACCAGGTTAGCGCCAACCGCTGACGTTAGCGCCAGGCGCCAAGCGTAGCGTCAGGCGCTACTGCTGGCGTTTGGCGCTGACTAAGTTTTTGACGCGTTTTCTTAAAATCAGATAGAAATTGCCGTACAGGAGGATAAAATCGTATTTTCCTCATAAACTTTCTTTTATTCTGATTAAAACTCTAAAAAGTCAACGAAAGTCAATTTATCAATGCTAATTAAATTAGGAATGAAAATAACCTTCTAGAAGAATCTAGAAGACTAAAACTATTCCTAATTGCATTAGGAATGATAAATCCATATTAGGCCTTCCCCTAGATCATTGGGCCGCATATTAGGCTCAAACCAAGCCCGGTTCAGTAATTTGGCCATAACTTCCTCAATATGCATCGGAATCGGGCTTATAATATATCATTGGAAAACTCTTTTCAAGCCTTATCCAACTACACTACTATTGGACCCATATCATGGACTAACCAAACTGGATTGGCTGTTTTCTTAAAATAGGTTTTCTAAAACAGAGAGAAGAGAAAAAAAATTAAAACTATCCGCAACACTAAACTTTCCACACTTTCACTTCATTCGATTATGATTCGACGTGAAAGGTACTCATCACTGGGTTTGATTTTGGGGAGACACAAATGGGTGTCTACAGTTACACAATATGTTTCAAGAATGACAAATAATGTCTAATAAAGTCTTATAAGTGTTAATAAGGTTTAACAAAGTAAAATAAGTGAAAATAAGTGTTAATAAGGTGTAATAAGTTCAGATAAGTTCGGATAAGTAAAAATCAGATGAGTAGAACACACCCTAATACGAAGTACATAAAGGCAGACACTTGGCGTTTCAACTTTTCGTCAAGAGTCACTCCACATTGGATAGATTTAAACATACTTCATAAAATAAAAAAAGTTAGTCTAGAATTATATTTGGATAGATTTTTTTTGATAAAATTGTTATTTTGGAATTTTATTTTTGATAAAATACTGTACAAATTGAATTTTTAATTTTATTTAAAAAATATTATTTATAGATTATTGATTAGGGGATTTTTATCCACCAATCACCGTCTGACAAGTGGACCAACCAGGTTCCGCCACGTGTCCTTCACGAAGGCCAATAGGAGCCTGCCACGTGTCAATCACAGATACGTCCTCTACGGACCAATTGAGACACGCCACGTGTCCACCCATGCCAAATGGGAAAACCGGCCAACAAGGCCCAATCCTGTCTAGAGGCCCGGTCAGCCCTAGGTTTACCCTAAACCTAGAGAGTGGCACGCTTCTCAAGACTATAAATACTTAATTAATCCTCATTAATTAAGCAATCAAGAAATCAAGAGAACAGAGAAGAACAGAAACATTACGGAACACTAATAACCGGCTAATCTCGCTAACAAAGCAGATTACCAACATTAAACACTCTCACCTAGAGAGGTCTTATTACTTTAATTTCCGTATTAATTACTCCTTAATCAGGTACTAACTTGACCGTTGGAGGCGGAGCTCTCAGGAGTCTCCGTTATTTTGCAGGTACAGGCGTCCGGTTCCAGTCTCGGAATTGTAACTCTCCCGCAGGACATCAGAAAACCCCGAAACATTTGGCGCCGTTTGTGGGGAGAGTACTTCAGAGATGGCATCCAAGTCTGTACCGACTCCTGAAGAGAGGCGTCCCCTAAACGACCCTCAAGTTCAGTCGGACCATGACACCGAAAGTGAATTTGAAGTGGAAACTCATACAGCTCCAGACGGGACCCTAAGGGCCCGACGTACCCGTCATACCGAAAGGAGGGAACGGGAGCATCTTCAAACAGGAAGCGAGCCAGCAGGCGCACCGCCTGCTCGGCAACAGCCGACTGATGGGTCTGCTCCCATCACAAGGAACGAACTCATGACCTTCATGAGGGACTTCAAGGGAGAGATTCAAGAGTTGATCAACAAAAAGCCGCCTGCTTCAGTCAAAGAGCAGTCGGCCAAAAAACCTTCCACTTCACTGAAGAGGAAGCCAGTTCAAGGGCGAGAGGCGACTCCTCATCCTTAATCCAAGAAGCGGGAGCCACTTGCTCTTGATTTCACAAAATTCTGTTATCCTACGGGAAATAGGAAACCGGTTCGTCATATTCAGGCGGACGGGTCAAAGCAAACGTTCACAGATGCTCGGCTACTGCTAGAGCAGAAGAAGAGTGACCGATTGTCAGAGTCGGCTTCTACTTCAAATTTTCAAGACAGTTTGCGAAATGCCTCGTTGAGGCATACTCAGTCGTACCATGAGAGTCAGTCAGGCGGCACCTCCCGTCAGTCCGGCTTTCATAGTGCCCAGGCGGTACCAAACTTACCATTTGTGCCGCAACAACAGTATTTTATGCAGCCACCTCCATTTGGTGGACCTGCAGCAAAAAACGTCCAACCTATGGACTGGCAGCTACGGTTTCTTAGACTTGGTGAACAGCCGTCGGCCTTCTCCAAGGAAATTACTGAAGCCGCTCAGCCGGCCAAAGTAAAAAATGTACTAGTAGGCGCCTATGACGGCACTACTAATCCAGAAGACCATCTGATGGCATTCACCAACCTGATGTACCTTCAAGGGTTGGATGATCCCACTTGGTGCAAGTGTTTCCCAGCGACTCTCAAGGGAATCGCACAACAATGGTTCGGCAACCTACCGACTGGTTGTGTAAACAGCTTCAGGACGCTTGCTTACTTATTTGCCTCCAACTTCGCCATGAACATTCCTGCGAAGAAAACGACCCTTGATTTGGGAACAATTCAGCAGGGCGAGAAGGAGGGGCTTCGTTCTTACATCAGGCGGTTCAACCTGATGAGAATACAGATTCAAGGGTTACCGGATGAGGTAGCTTATACTGACTTTTTTAGAGGTCTCAAAGACGGGTCTACCTTCAAATTTGATTTAGTTCGAAAAAGGGTGGCGACTCTTCAAGAGGCCTTGATTGAAGCAGAAGCCTATATACAGGCGACTGATCTGTGTACGATAAAACAGTCGGACGGGAAAAAGTTCGACAAAAGAGAAGGACGACAGAAGCAGTCGTCTAACAAAGATGAGAAAAGAAAAGAGGTCTGGGCGGTTGATTCCTCTAAACAGCCGGCCCAGAAAAAGAAAAAAGAATTCAAACCATACTCCCCAAAGTATGTGTTTAACAAGGATAACCAGTTTATCCTAAAAGAAATAAAGGGACGGTTCTCAATTGAGAAGCCGGTCCCCATGAAGGGTTCTGCAAACAACCGGAACCAAGACAAAATCTGTGCTTATCATGATGACGTTGGTCATCACACCAATGACTGCATCAGTCTCATGCGGTACCTAGACCGCTTGGCTGAGCAAGGTGATCTTGACACTTATGTCAAGAAATCTACGGGGAACACTTCCTCAAAAAAGCAGTCGGCCAAAAAGAATCAACAGGCCGACAGTTCCGATACAGATGATGTAGTCGTCTACACCATTGCAGGCGGCTTCTCAGGAGGCGGCCCCACTATTAGGGGCAACAAAGATAATATAAGGCGGTTAGATGTAAATTCCGTTCACCAAGAATGGCCGTCCAAATATACATTTCCTGAGATTGTCATCACTGAAGAGGATCTAGGAGGGGTAAGGGGGCCGCATGACGACCCTCTCGTTATTGAATGTAAAGTGGCCAACCAGAGAGTTGGCCGAATCCTCATAGATACCGGGAGCTCCTCAGATCTCATCAGCAGCAAATGTCTGTCAAAACTGAAATATCAGACGGACTGCATACATCCGGCCTCCCACCCTTTAATAGGGTTTGGAGGAGGAGTCGTCCACCCACTGGGACGAGTAGATTTACCCATTCGCCTGGGCGAAAAAGGGGAAAGACGACACATGGTAGTCCGGTTCCTAGTAGTAGAGGAACTCTCGGCCTACAACATGATTCTGGGTCGACCAACCCTGAATAATTCCAAGGCTGTTATAATCCCGTCTCTTATGCTGCTTAAGTTTGAGAGGGATAATGGAACGGTCGGCTCCCTAAGGGGAGATCAGAGGATGGCCCGAGAGTGCTATCTCTCGGATGTCAAGCCCACTGTTATGGCCACTGGGTCAAGTGGAGAAAAAACAGACCTTGACAATGTCAAAGAGAGTGCGCCTGTTCAAGAAACAGGCGACAAAAAGAGAAAGGCGTCCCAGACAGAGTCCGCAAGAAAAACAAGAAAATAGCAATCATTGGCAGAGGAGCGGCCGGATGAGTTCCGCCCTCAGCCGGCTGGTGAGCATGCGGACCTGATCTTAGACGACTCACGTCCTGACCGAACAGTCAAAGTTGGGACGACTGCTCTGAGAAACCTTGGTGACGACTTTCACAATCTATTGAAAGAATACAAGGACATCTTTGCATTTGAAGTCCATGAAATGCCAGGCATTAGTCCTGATCTGGCAGTACATAAACTCGCTGTGGATCCGAAAAAGAAGCCGGTACGGCAAAAGAAGCGGAACCATGGCGAAGAAAGAAGTCAGGCGGCAGCCGCCGAAGTTAAAAAATTACTTGATGCAGGGTTTATTCGGCAATGTTACTTCCCAGACTGGGTTGCAAATGTGGTTCTTGTTAAAAAGCCGAATGGCACCTGGCGCATGTGTGTAGACTACACAGACTTAAACAAGGCGTGCCCCAAAGACAGTTACCCTCTGCCTAAAATTGATAATCTGGTCGACTCAACAGCCGGCCATGCCTTGATGAGTTTTATGGACGCCTATTCTGGTTTCCATCAAATTCCCTTATGGAAGAAAGATCAGGAGAAGACGGCCTTCGTCACTGATCAGGGGTTATACTGTTATACGGTCATGCCGTTTGGTCTTAAGAATGCCCCGGCTACCTTCCAACGAATGATAAACACAGTGTTCTTTGATCAGATTGGGAGAAACGTCGAGGCATATATTGATGATATGATTGTCAAGACTAAACTTCAGAAAGATCATCTGACGGACCTCCGAGAAACTTTCGCCACACTCAGGCGGCACCATGTCATGCTCAATCCCAAGAAATGTGTATTTGGAGTTGAGTCTGGGAAATTTCTTGGATTCCTTATCAATCAGAGAGGAATAGAGGCGAACCCTGAGAAGGTGCAGGCGGTCATTGACATGCAGTCGCCTCGTACCATCCGAGAGGTTCAGAAGTTAACAGGTTGTCTGGCGGCCTTGGGGAGATTCCTAAGCCGATCAGGCGACAAATGCCTATACTTTTTCCAGGCAATTAAGAAAAAGGCAAGGTTTGAATGGGGGCCGGATGCTGAGGCCGCCTTTCAGAAATTAAAAGTTCACTTGCATTCCTTGCCGAGGCTGGTCAACCCTTTGCCCAAAGAGGATCTCTACATGTACCTGGCCGTCTCTGATCATGCGTTAAGCGCTGTGCTCCTTGCTGAAAGGGACGGCTGTCAGCTCCCGGTCTACTTTGTCAGTCACGTACTGAAAAATGCCGAGTTGAGGTATCCCCTAGTGGAGAAATTTGGTCTTGCACTCTTCATGGCTGTCAAAAAATTGAAGCCCTACTTTTTGGCACATGCAGTCGTCGTGTATACCGACCAACCAATCAAGCGGCCCCTTACCATCATGGAGTCGTCAGGACGAATGATCAAATGGGCCATAGAAATACAGAGCCTCGAAGTTACTTTCGAGCCTAGAAAAGCAGTGAAGGGGCAAGCCTTTGCCGACTTTATTGTAGAGATGACTCGTCCTCCTGACTCTCAAGTTCCAGACCAAGTCTGGAAGGTATATGTGGACGGAAGCTCTACTTCAAATGGTTGTGGAGCAGGCGTCGTATGTCAATCTCCAGAGGGCGACAGGTTCGAGTATGCTCTACGCTTCAGTTTTCAGGCTTCAAACAATGAGGCAGAATATGAAGCTTTACTAGCCGGGATCCGCATGTGCAAGGCGGCAGGGGCAAGAAAAATAGACGCCTGTTCTGATTCACAATTGATAGTGAGTCAGTACAATGGCGAATACGAAGCAACCCATCCGGCCATGATCAAGTATTTACAGGCGGTCCGACAAGCAGTCGGCTCCCTTGAGGATTTCCATCTGATCCAAGTGCCGAGATCAGAAAACAACCAGGCAGATGCACTGTCAAAATTAGCATCATCCGCCTCCTCCGATACTCCTCGAACTGTTTTTTAGGAAGTAATGGAGAAGAGAAGCATCGAGGAAAACCCTATTGGAATCCTAGACAAAAGCTCAACCTGGATGGATTCAATCAGGGCATATCTGACAAACGGTACACTGCCGGATGATCCTCAACAGGCGGCAGCACTGAAAAAACGAGCCTCCTGTTTTGAAATGATACAGGGAGAACTTCACAAGAGGGGGTACCTTCAACCCTTCTTAAAGTGTGTTACTCCTGAAAAGGGACGAGAGATACTAGATGATCTTCACTCTGGTTACTGTGCTTCTCATATAGGTGGTAGGATGCTTGCTCAAAGGGCAAGGCGGCAGGGCTACTTTTGGCCTACTTTGGAAGCAGATGCAATGGAGATGGTGAAAAAATGTGACAAGTGCCAAAGGTTTGGCAAATTAATTCACCGTCCGGCTACTGACCTCACTACCATTCACAGCCCACTACCGTTTGCTAAGTGGGGCATGGACATTCTGGGTCCATATACGCCTGCTACAGGCGGCAGAAGGTTTATACTTGTTGCCGTTGACTACTTCACTAAATGGGTAGAGGCGAAGGCTGTAAAGGGAATCAAGACGAAAGATGTAATTTCATTCATTTGGAAAAACGTCATCACTCGTTTCGGGGTTCCCATGTCTATGGTTTTTGATAATGGTCCCCAATTTGAGACGCCTGTTCTCAAAAGCTGGTTGGGAGACCAAGGAATTGCACACTACTTTGCATCTGTCGGCCGTCCACAAGCAAACGGCCAGGTAGAAGCCTTTAATAAAATCATCTTAGACGGTCTCAAGAAAAAGATTGAACGAGCAGGCGGCCTATGGGCGGATGAACTACCACATGTTCTCTGGGCCATTAGGACGACTGAAAAAGGGGCGACTGGAGAAACTCCATTCCTCCTAACTTATGGTGCGGAAGCTGTTCTTCCAATAGAACACTACGAGCCGACTCTTCGAGTAATGCTATATGACGAAGAGGCAAACTGGGAAGCCATGCGCCTGGCATTAGACTCACTTCCTGAAAAGAGGGGCAATGCTGTTTTGCGCCATGAGATCTATCGCCTGAGAATGACTAGATCATATAACAAAAAAGTACACAGGCGTCCACTCAAAGTAGGGGACTTTGTACTTAGAAAAATGGAAGCAGTTGGTAGGGCTAATGAGTCTGGCAAACTAACTCCCAACTGGGAAGGACCCTACCGAATCTATGAGGAAGTCAGGGACGGTACCTACCGTCTGGAAACACCAGACGGACAACCGTTGCCTCGAACTTGGAATGTAGATAACCTTAAAAAATATTTCTTCTGAATGATGTAAAGTAAAGAGCTACTTAATAAAGTTTGCACTTACTATTCAATTTTGTATTACGAGGGGCATGCCGTCTGTACTTTTACAGTCGGCTACTCTCCATTGAGTTTTTTTTTTTTTTTTTTTTTTTTTTCACTCTATCTTCAGAGGGGCATGCCGTCTGTACCTTTACAGTCGGCTAATCTCCATTGAGTTTTTCACTCTATCTTCAGAGGGGCATGCCGTCTGTACCTTTACAGTCGGCTACTCTCCATTGAGTTTTTCACTCTATCTTCAGAGGGGCATGCCGTCTGTTCCTTTACAGTCGGCTACTCTCCATTGAGTATTTTACTCACAATACTTAGCTAAAAAGATTAGGGCCTGGCCGACCCTGTGCCTAACAGGCGGCTACCCTTCTTTTACTTAGCACCTACGTTCACCAAGAACTTACCAAGGCCACCGGCCGAATGATCAGACCAGGCGCCAAGCCACCTGATCAAATCTACAAAACTAATACGACCTGTCCCAACATCATAGCAGGCGTCCGACGGCATCCATCCGGATGAAATTCGTCGCAGAGAGCAGCTCCCTTTTGGGTGGAACATTGTTCTATAAACTAATTACACGGCACCTATACGACTGTCCCCAAGGGCAACCACGTAGCCGTTTTTGAGACAAGGATAACTCTATCACTAACCAAACCAGTGGTAGCAGTTGACATCTGAGTCAGATGACCGCCTGTATTACTTGGGATAAATGCAGGGGGTACCTATTGAGTTAATAGCCAACAAACATTGGCGAATCAAGGGGTCTAGCCGGCCTACGCCGCCTGGTACCTCTACTTCTCAAACAAAAGTGACGGCGACTGAGTAACTCCAACGTTAACTCATAGTCACTCCTTCAAATTTGGTATGGAACCTAAAAGGTTTGAGTCGTCCGCCTGTTTTAAACAAACAAGGGCACTCAAACCCCTATTCCTACTAGGCAACCTATTGAGTTAATAGCCAACAGACAATTGGCAAATCAAGAGGATCATCCGGCCTCCGCCGCCTGGTACCTCTACTATTCAATCTAGAGTGTGACGAAGACTAAGTAACTCCTATGTTAACTTAATAGTCACTCAAACTTAGTATGGAGCCTAAAAGGTATGAGTCGTCCGCCTGTTTTTAACAAACAGGGACTCTCAACCACTACTCTTGCTAGGTTAAACAAATTACGAGTTAAAAGCCAACATTGGCAATAAAGGGAAACAACCGGTACCGGCCGCTTGTTATCCTACTTAATTCCTTGACGACTAGGTAATACTATTTACTTGGTCAGACCGATTGAATAAATAGTTCGAATACCGATTGAATAAATGGCCGACTGATCGTCTATCCTGGAAACAGACAACCAGTCGTCCAGGGGCATAGGCGGCGTACTTACTATTTGTACCTGTCTGCAACGTTCGGCCACGTACAACAGTCGGTCTAGTGAACAATGGGATATTAGATATGGAATACTTAGACAAATTTGAATCAAAACAAAAATTTGATTAAAAATAAGCCGGTCATTAAAGACCAGCAGAATATTCAAAGCCCCGGCCCCCTGGCCGGGTAAATACAAAGCAAACGGCACGCAGGCCGTGGAAAAAATACATTAAGCTTAAGAAGGGGGCAGTTCAGTATTAGCAGCTGCCGCCTGGTCAGCACTCTTCTTGCTGGACTCGGCTTCAGCTGCATCCTTTTTTGATGCCTTACCCCCAAGTGGCACAAGCGCCACAACCGGCTCTTCCTCCTCCTCCAACGTATCTACCAACGCCTCTTCTTCAGCAGCCGCCAGGATCTCTTGATTATATGTTTCCGAACACTGGCGGTACGTTCTTTCCCATGAGGCAAAGTCGGCATTGGGGAACAGGCGGCCCCAGGTCATGCGCTGGATTTGAGCGGAGTCTTCCACCATCTCCCGGACGAGCTCTTTCTTCTCTTGCTCGGCCTTTTCCGAGAGCTCTTGGGTAAGACTCTTCTCTTGGCTCACCAGGCGTTCTTTTACGTTGGCCAAAGATTTCTCCATGGCTTCGTAAGAGTGCATTTTTTGGCGAAGAGGTTTCAGCTCGGCCTTAAGATTTGTGACGGTCGCCTCCAGCTCGTCATTTTTCTTCTGGGCCGCCTCTAAATGAGCCCGAACAGCGGCGGTAGCCTGCGCCTGATAATAAAGAATATCAATGGTTCAGAATATCCTGGAACTCAAATACTCAAAAATATGCTAAGTATACCTCAGCAAGGACCCTTGAAATCCCATCAAGGTCAAGGGTGCCGGCACCCCTGACCGCCTCCCTTTCAGATGGAGGAACTACTTTGATCATGGACTTGGCTACCTCAACCAAGTCAAGCCCCTGAGGGCCGGCTGCATCAAGCGTAAAAAAGCAAGTTAGACCTAGTCAAGAAGGAAGCAAGTGTAAAAGTTTTTACAAGTAATTGTCCATACTTCTAGGCGGCCCCGCCGGGGTTTTAGAAGAAGTGGCCGGCTGCTTCTCAGCCGCCACTGTTTTCCTGGAAGACCCAGGAGAGCTTGCAACAGTCGTCCTCCGGGCCTTGGGGTCCGGCTGTTGCGAGGAAGAAGCTCTTGGAGTGCCAGACTGAAAACAAAAAGAGTTAGTATATGCATAAGACAACTCCTAAAAGAGGAAGAGTTTTCGAAGCCTACCAAGGGTGCCCCCTTGTTGGGGGAGTCGGCACAAGACTGTTGCATGAGAGAGGCCCGCAACATGGCCGCCGCAGTCTTGGATGCTGTTATTTTACTCATGGCGTCAGCTGCAAAAAAATAAACAGCAAAGTTAGTAAAGATCCCAAGTAAAAAAGGCGTGGAAAAAACAGAGTATTTGTCAGGCCGGCTACCTCTAGAGCACCGACTGCTGAGGCCACAGGCGGCCAAAAAGTACTCGTCATAGAGCCACTTGAAGCTCGGGACGCAGTGTAGGGGTACTTGCTCTCGTACCCCTGAAGTAGAGTTCACCCTAGTCTCTACTTTGAAGAGTCCTTTGTCTAGGATCTCTCTTTTAGCCTTTGGGGGAACAGGCGGCATGCTGCGGCCGCCTGCGAGAAGAGGCGGATCCCTATTCCACTTGTTAAAACGTTGGTTCAGCTCCGTGTCTGAACCCTCAATGATAAGGAAGGTGTTCCGCCAATCCTTCCATTTGTTCGCCTTACCTCTCGTCATGAGGTAACCCCTATGGCTTGTTAGTTGATACCAGCCGGTACCTCCCGACTTAGGGGTCCGGCTGAGATAGTTCATGTGGGCGAAAGCCTCAAAGCTTGGCTCCACCCCGTACATTTCGCACCCGGCCACATAGCCGAGTACGTTTACCCAAGAGTTGGGGGCTAACTGCCATAACCCCAAATCATACCCATCTAAAATCCGCTAAACAGCCGGATGTAATGGGAAGCGCAGTCCAGCTTTGATGGCCGCCACATAGCAGCCAAAGCAGCCGTCATCATAGCTGGTACCAGCCGGCCAGACGACAGTGTCTTCTGGATCCGGCACGAACAGTAAAAATTCCGGGCCCATTCTGTGGTTAGCAATAAAGCTCTCCACTTTGTCTTGCATGGTTGCGATCCGGCCCCGGGGTACCATGCAGTAGTAAGGGGCGTTTTCCTCTCTGTAAGAGGCGGACGGCTCCGCCCAATTGTCCCCCTTCTCAACTGCATGAGAAAGTCTCGCCTCTTGTAGGCGGCTATTTCTTTCTTCTGAGCCTGGAGAACTGTGGCCAGAAGAGCTGGACTCGGACTCGTCCTCTGACGAGTCCAAAGAGGACGACTCCTCCCCTCTCCCAGAGGGGCCCGCCTCCTCTCCCTTAGAAGGAGCAGGAGGGAAATTAGACATATCAACGGTAAGATGGGAAGGGACCACCTTGGCCCCTCTCTCAGAACTGTCGGCTTGGCAGCCGCCTCGTTTCAATTCTACATCTGGCGCCTGGTCAGATGTTTCACTAATGAGCACCCTTTGGGAGGAGCCGTCTGAGTTTGATATCATAGCAGTCTTTTTTGTTCTGGCCATCACGTTCTGCATAGACACAGATACAGTCGAACTTTGTATAAAGGGCAAAGATGGGTCCAGAAAAGGGCAGGCGGCACTCCTAGTCCTAGATTCAGCCGTCCCCGGTGACCGGCTGATCACTAACTTAGGTCGTGTCGTGTGCTTCCGTGGTGCCATTTCAAAAAATAAAAAGAAAATTAAGAGTAAGAGAACTGAGTTACCTGAACGAGTGACGGTTGATGAAGTTCTGGAAATCCGGTGCAGTCGGCTTGTCAGAACAGGCGGTAGGCAGAAAAGGTCTGAAATGTCAGAGCAAGTTCAGGGGTCCGAATGTTCTCGCAAAGTTCTCAAATGTGAAAATGACCGAAGTCAGCACTTCCTTATATAGGCAAAGTAAGAAGGCGAAGGGTCGCTTCCAAATTCAAAATTTGGGCGGGAAAATCTCTCGGCCGTTTGCAAGGTGACACCTGTAGCAGGCCGTCGCCTGTCACCGTGCGACACCTGTCACAGGCGACACGTGACCAGTCACGTGCCACCTGTGAGGGGCAAATGATTAGGGGATTTTTATCCACCAATCACCGTCTGACAAGTGGACCAACCAGGTTCCGCCACGTGTCCTTCACGAAGGCCAATAGGAGCCTGCCACGTGTCAATCACAGATACGTCCTCTACGGACCAATTGAGACACGCCACGTGTCCACCCATGCCAAATGGGAAAACCGGCCAACAAGGCCCAATCCTGTCTAGAGGCCCGGTCAGCCCTAGGTTTACCCTAAACCTAGAGAGTGGCACGCTTCTCAAGACTATAAATACTTAATTAATCCTCATTAATTAAGCAATCAAGAAATCAAGAGAACAGAGAAGAACAGAAACATTACGGAACACTAATAACCGGCTAATCTCGCTAACAAAGCAGATTACCAACATTAAACACTCTCACCTAGAGAGGTCTTATTACTTTAATTTCCGTATTAATTACTCCTTAATCAGGTACTAACTTGACCGTTGGAGGCGGAGCTCTCAGGAGTCTCCGTTATTTTGCAGGTACAGGCGTCCGGTTCCAGTCTCGGAATTGTAACTCTCCCGCAGGACATCAGAAAACCCCGAAACAATTATAATTTTCAAAAATTATGATATAAATTTATTTTTTTTATATCATATTATTTTTTGGAGTGAATGAAGTAGTTCAAATTAAAGCGTAAAACATACATTTATAAATTATAATATATACTAATCAGTTAAAATAATATACTTCACAATCTAATATAATTTTATTACTATGTAGACCTGTCAATTATGGTCGGGTCATGGTCATCTCGCATTGGGTCATTTCAGGTTACGAGTCAAGAAATATTTAACCCTTACCCAAAGTTTTGGGTTCGACCCAACGAGTTTTGAACATTTAAATTATTTAACTTATTTTTTGCTATTTTTTTTTCAATGTATTAAATCAAACATTTCCACCAACATTAATTATATATATTAGTCATTACATGTCTACTATATAGAAAATCGTCACAAAAGCACGTCAATTCCTAAATAATTTTATATCAATGATATATTTTAAAATTTGATATGTAGATTAAAAATTTATCTTAAAATTCAATAAACAGCCCGGGCATCGCACGAGGCAAAAAACTACTTCCTCCATTCTTTATTACTTGACCCGCTTTGACTTTTACACTATTCACCACCTCTCCTTTGACCGTCTTTTGTGAATCATATGTAAGGAAAAATATATTCATGTATGATCTTTTTGGATTCGTCTCAATAAGTACTATAATAATATATAACTTTTATAATTTTTACTTATGGAGAATTTAATTTATTGATCGTTAAAGTTTTACATTGACAATGCAAGCGTGATAAAAGAAACAGGTCAAGTAAAAAAGAATAGAGGAAGTAGTAAATAGTGTAAAAGTTAACTGTTGCACTTATGAAAAAAAAAGAAGGAAGTACTCCCTCCGTGTTTAAATAAATGAAACGTTTTGGGTTTTTCTAATCTATGTCTTTGCGGTCTTGAGTTTCTAAAGTGTGATTATACTTTTTCAAAATTAGGCCCTGTTCACTTCACTTTATTTTTGCTCAACTGAAACTATTTTTACTGAAATTAAATTAATTTTACTGAATTGAAATTATTTTTGTTAAACTGAAATTATTTTTACTGATTTTCTATTATAATTCTTCTTTAAGATAACTGAATTTTACTAAACTAAAATTATTTTTACTGAAGTGAAATTAATTTTACTTAACTGAACTTATTTTTACCGAACTAATTTTTTTTTAAGGTGAAATGAATAGGGCCTTACAAGATGTGTCCTTCAGCTTAAGGTGGTTATTCAACCATATTATTTGATGATAACTGTAGGCATCGTTCGAAGTGCGCCTACGTTAAGCATGTTGTGAATATGCTTGACACTCATAGGAAGTGGGAATTGACATATACGATTAGGGACAACGATTAGGGACAACGAAAGTAGGGAGCCGCCAACAAGTTTTTCAGAACTTGTAAACCGTTCACGGATCATAAAAAACAACCACGAATAAGGGACAACTAAAGGCAACAACGATTGACCCGTGAAGGTTACACCCCATTCATAATCCATGAGATTACTAAATCCATATGGTTCAGAACCACGAAAGGAGGATCAGGGATGATGGTACGAAGTTAGTCATGGAGTTACATTTGCTCGTATTGGCCTCTACTCGATTCTTGTAGTGAAAAGCATTCCTGCGATCTCAAAGGCATGTAAACAAAAATTCAATTTGCTCCAAACTATTATTATGCTAAATTGGTTGAATATTAACGCAACATATAATTCTAAAATATCATGATCACTTGATTTAATAACAAGATTAAAAAGGAACCTAAACCGGTTGTCCAAATTATCTTATTAGGCGTGATTTTCAATTACATATTCCCTTTAACATGCAATATGGTGATCAATAACTATAGTAAAATCAACATTAATATTGGAAGCAATTTAACAATAATAGCATTAGTCAAATCAAATAATAATAAACCTAAACATGATACTAGCAATATTAAAATAAAATAAGAGTAATTAAATTAATTAATTACTCACATTTCGCACGTTCCTTTAAATTGTTACATCATGAATAAATTGTTAGTAACTTTAATAAAAAAAATATAAATCAAACGAAAAATTAAATTAAATTAAATAAAAAGTAGAGATGATTTAGTCCAAACCCTCAATTAATTATATCTTTCATGCCTTGGTTTAAGTATAGAACTTCGGGTATTGTATGGACTCCTTGGAGTGCTTAGGGAAGTATATTTTGAGAGAATAGGGTGGCTAGTGTTCAGGCTAAAGAGGGAGAAGTGAATAATTTAATGATCAAGCCTGTTGATGACCAAAAAAGGGTGATATGACCTCTATTTATAAGGAAAAAGAAGGGTCGAAGAATTAAGAAAAGACAAGAATTCGAATAATACTCTTGCGATAGATAACAGTTTTTGCGGTTTTTGTTTTTATCATATCTTTTGATCAAAAAATTGGAATAAGATAAATAATATGTCGTTGGAAAGATGTTCAAGTCTAATTTCTAACCCAATTAAAATCAAATTAAAATTCTTTGTAGAAAGAAAGATATGGCCGAAATAGTAAAACAATATCAGTTTTGGATAGAGTTTGGTAGTTCATTCATATCTTTTCCGTTATAGTTCGGAATTGATATTATAATATATCATTCAAAAGATAATTTCAAAGGCTATTCATCCATATAATGTTTGGATAAAAACTATGTGGCATGAAATAAAATATCTGAATATCTTTGAACGTCTTTCAATTCGAATAAAATTATGACTTTTAAAAAGAGGAGTTTTATTCAATTTTAAACTCTTTAATCTTATCTTTTCAAAAAGGATAATTAAGATCTTTTAGAAACTTATATAGAATATTCCAATTAATCCTAATTGGTTTAGGGATGGGAATAAAGCTTTTGGACCCTCCACATGATCATTGGGTCATAGGTAAGGTGGACTTAGGTTCGGTTTGGGCTCAGTTTAGTATTTTGGCCACAACTTATTTGTTATAACTAGGATTTGGGCTTATAATATATCTTTGGAAAGCTCTTTTCACTCCTCATCCATCTATTCAATCATTGGACCTAGATTATGGACCAAAATAAAATGGACTAAACATTTTTATAAAAAAGGACATGAAATGATTGATTTTAAAGGACACGAAATGAATTATTTTGGGTTTAAAGGCACGAAAAGAGGAAAATAAGTTATGGTTTGGGGAAATGAGATAGGAATTGGGTTGGTTTATGAAATGAAAATATGGATTTAAGAACTCCAAGATTAAATATTCAACCCGACCAATAATGGCAGTGAAAGGTTGTTCATCATCGGGTTTGGTTTTGGGGAGACATTTTTAGGTGTCTACAATAACCTAATGTTAATAGTATGTTAGTTGTTAATTATCTCACTTTACGGTGAATTTCATGCCCAAAATGGGTTCGAGTTATATAAAGGGATTGAAATTAAGTTTTTATCCGTACTTTTTGATCTACTTTTTGTTTTTTTTTTCTTTTTTGTAAAAGAAACCATTGATTGTTAAGCTTTCAATGTACTTCTTCTTTTTTCTCATCCGCTTCTTATTATTTCTCATTTTCTTGGAATTACAAACTTCGAGTTAATGTTAGATCGTACTATTTATTAACAACACCTTGTAATTTTCTTAATCTAGAGGGTAGATCTTGTAATTTTGAAAAAGCATGGACACACCTTTAAAACTCAACAACATCAAAGGCATAGGTTAGAAAAATCCTTCTATGTTAGTTTGGGTTTTTTCACAGTAATTAAAGAATATGTGACATCCGATGATTAGGAGTGAAATACATAATCTTCATATCATGCTCGCCTTTGCAAATACAAGAAACTTCATGCACGCAATGCATTTTAGCTAGAATGCATGTAATCATCATTAAGAATGCATGTAATCATCATTAAGAATGCATGTAATCATCATTATATTACACCATCTGGACATGTTAATTGGATACGTTTGACCGACTATAGTGCTTAGGTTCGTTTGTAAATGGTAAAAACAACCTATTTCTTGATATACATAGGAATAAAGAGTGCGGAAATTTAGGTGGGTATTTGCTTGGATTCCAAGCTCAGGTGTTTCTTTGATGTGAGAGCATGTAGGTGTAATAAATGATTGATTGTGTCCCAAAATGGGGGAATATCTCCCTATTTATAGGGTCGTTGGGAGGTGTGCCCCTATCTAGGTCACTTGACCTAGATTTTAGTGGGCTGCGCCATTTTTCGGCGTTCTTGGAAATTAGGCCCTTGAAGGCCGCAATTTCAGGAGATATCTGAAGGGGACACGTGTCAGATGGCTATTGGTCCACTTGGACCAGCCTGGGCTTGACACGTGGCCTTCTCTCATTGGTCCACATGTCTAGGGTAGTTTTACCCTAAACATTTGCCCCTCACAGGGATCACGTGGCGGGCCACGTGACGCCTGTGACACGTGTCCATCTGTGAGAGATGAACAGTGAAAACGACTAGTAAAATTTAGGGTATGACGGGGATGCCCCCATTTCACTCTTCTATAAATAGGGGTTTACCCCCCTCCCTTCTGTCACTATTTTCATTATTTTGACTTTCTAGAGAGAGAGAGAGAGAGAGAGAGAGATTCTTAGAGAGAGATACTCTGATCCCATCTGCATCAGATTCTCAAGATTTCCGTGTGCTCACTTTGACAACACCCGATCACCCGTTTGTAGCAATTTTCAGAGTTTTTCAAAGCTAAAGTAAGGTAACCGCCTGTACCCTCTTTCAGCTTTTCCTTCATTTCAATTTGTATACATTCTTTCTTCTGAATTTATACATAGTCTTTAAAAATAAAAATGAGCTCTCAATCCACACACTCGACACTGCCTAGGAAATTCAGCCGGTCTCTCGGTACGGCTGAATCTAGAACAGGGGGTGCCTTTTCTAGACCGTCGGAACTGCTGTGCTCATCCCCAAATTCCTCCCTCTCTGTGTTCGTGCAGGACACAATGGCTAGAGTTAAACAAACGACTATTAAGCCTAGAAGCCGGCGCACTATGGAAGTGCCCACGGATGAGGTTGTTTTGGATGGGGAACAAGAGGAATTGGAGGGGAGAAGTGGTTCCGATGATGAGGCTCCCTCATCCTCTAGTATTTCAACTGTGAGGGAGGTAGGCGGTGAAAAAGCCGCCTCTTCTCATGGATTCGGGGAAGAGACAGGCGGCAATGCTGCCGCTGAAAGATCGGGAGCCGAAGCATCTGGCTCCGATCAAGATAATTTTGCGGCTGACTACCAACAGCCGGCTAAAGCTTCAGCTAACCCTGACCCGAAGAAGATTAGAACGCTTCTGGGTGATATAGCCTTGCTGAAGAGCGGCTTTAAGGCCTTCAAAGAGAAACACCCCTTTGGATAGGGGTGGGAAATTATTGTTCCGCCTGGGGATGCTGTCATGGCATGGGAGGACAACATTGAAAATGCAGACAACTAATTTGTCTGCTATGAGGCGGTAATAGAAGCCGGCCTCCGGTTCCCCCTCCATACTAGGATTAGAAAAATTCTTAAGGGGTACGATCTAGGCGTCTGGCAGCTCACTCCAAACTCGTGGGTGAATATATGATGAGTGGCATTTATGCCACTCTTTTATCCTTTTTTCTCTAAGAATTCTCCCCTCATTTGCACTTGTTTGGCCCTTTTCTAAGCATTTTTACCTTAGTTTTGTTTTCTCCTTTCCTTTCCCTTCTCTTTTATCTTACTTTTTCCTAGATTTTTGCCTACTCTTTACTTTGATTTCCATGCTTGTGTTTTGTAGGAACCGGGGTCTTCAAAGAGGAGAAAGATTAAGTTGAATTGGAGCTAAGGAAAGCAAGTTCTATAGGAGGTATGGTCGAACTCAAGAAAGGTTCGGTCGAACCTTAGGTGTGACCGAACCTGCACAAGGTTCGACCAAACTTTGGAGGCAGGAACTTTTTAAATTTCAGTATTTTGCAGAAGCGGTCGAACCCCCGAAGTTCGACCGAACCAGGAGTAGGGAGGTTCGACCGAACCTACCCATGGTTCGGCCGAATCTACCCTGATGTTCGACCGAACCTACCCGTGGTTTGGTCGAACCTTTTGTCGACTTCAGCCAGTTGTGTACGGACTATATTAGTCCCGTTTTAGAACATTTGAATGTAATGAGTTTGACTTAGTTCTAATATGATAATATTAGGTTAATTTAGAGAGAAAAAAGTGGATTATTACTCAAGTTTCCTTATTGTATACATTTTTGGTCAAGTTTAATCTTTAACCAAGAAACATATTAAGCTTTCATATTTCATTAATTCTTTCTTTAGTAATCTCTAATCCTTTCCTTTAGCTTTATTTATTTTCTTAATTGTTGCTTATTTTTTGTTAATCTTATTAGTTCATCTAGTTGTTATTGATTTCATTGTTTTTAATCATGTTTTGTTTTGATTTTCTTGAGTTTGTTTCTAGTTTTGGTATTATGTCAAATCTCCCTTCTCTAGGCTAATCTTTTAGCTAGGGGAAGGGGGTGGAAAATATGAGCTGATATTGGATGAATGATGATGGTTGGATTGAACTCATGCCATAAATTGATGAAAGACATGATTTTTAATAGCTTGAGATTATTATTGCACTCTATTTGATGTTTTCTAGTTTAAATGCATGAAAGTGATTTGTACTAGATTAAGATCATCTCTATTTTAATGATTGCATGAGAATCTAATATATATATATATATATAAAGGGGAGTTTTTTTCACAAGTTTTTAGAGAGCCACGTATGATTTAATTTTTTCAACGCGCCATGTAGGATAATAAATTTTAGTGGTAGCCAGTTAAATACGAGATTATTAATTTCTTTTAGAATTAAATAATTTAACTGGCACGTAAGCAAAATTAGCGAATGAGATTATCCAGTTTAAATTAATTAAATATAAAATATTATCTTTTAATATCAGGAATTTTATCTAAATATTTAACAATTTTTAGCACATAAATATGTATGTAAAAATATTATTTTAAAAAATTCAAACAAACCGTGCATCGCACGGGCTTCATCTAGTGAGTTATTAAAGTGGAGTTTTTATGGATTGTGTTTCTTTATTCTCTTAATTTGATTGTAACTAATAGGATGCATGAGAATTATCCTTATTAGTGTAGACCTCTTTAATTGATTTGCCTAGACTATTGCATGAGAATGAATTGTTTTGGTAGAATCTTGTGTCCTTTGGCATGTGTTTCATGATAATCATTATTATTTTCCTTCATATTTGACACGCCCGTATCCCTCGCGTCATTTCCCCTTGATTTTAATCATCATTTTCTTGCTTACTTGTAGTTTTAGTGTTCCTACTCAACAAAACCAACAAAAACAATTCCCTTTTTACTCTTGCATTAGTGATTATTGATGTTGAATTAGTGTGCTTCCTTAGTGGTTCAACTCTTTACTTGAAACTAACTAGTTTGGTGTATGTTTAGGTATTATAAATGATTAATTTGATTAGGGTAGTAGCTTAACGATCTATTCATCCCTCGATCAAATTTTGGCACCGTTGCCGGGGAGGCGGCTTGTTTAGCTTCTACTATTGCTTTTGTTAGAGTCATTTTACCTGCTTTTCTTTTTGTTTTGTTTGTTTTATCATCCTTGTCATTGCTAATTGTTTGCTTAGCTTTGGTGAATGCTTAGGAGGTCTCAAGGAGCACCCTCACATCAAATTGACCACGAGATCAACCGAACCTTGAGACAAGTCCGTAGGCTTTATCAAGACGAGGGAAGAGGTTTTGGTGATATAATTGATAGCGAGAGTGATTCTTACTCTTCAAGTTCACAAAGAGGATCAATGGCGGGACAAGAAGATGATGTTTTGTTACGTGAGTTCAGAAATCCAGAGGATTATGAGCTCACGGGAGGGATCTTGCTACTCGTCACGGAAACCAACTTCTAAATCCATCCTCAATATACTAGAATGGTCCAATCGGAGCAATTTTCCGGAAGTGCAAGTGAGGACCCTATTGAACATGGACCGATTCCTTGAGTTGTGCGCAATGATGCAAACCAATGAAGTGAGCCAAGACTACATTCGTATGCACCTTTTCCGGAAATCTCTCACTGGAGGAGCAAAGAAATGGCTAAAGCAAGTAAAGCCTAACACTCTCACAACATGTATGGAGGTGGTAAAGGCGTTCTTGAAGTGATTTATCTCCGAGGAGAAGACCGCCGAAATGAGAAGGAAAATCGCATCGTTTGAGCAAGAAGCCAATGAAATTCTTGGTGAAGCTAGGGAGAGATTCAAAGAATTGGTGCAAGCGTGTCCCCAACATGAGTACAATCAAGGGTTGCTCATGCGGTTTTTCTACGATGGATTAGAGCCCATGTCAAGAGCCAATATGGATGCGGGGGCGGGTGGTCAATTAATCAAAATCCCTCAAAATCAAGTTGAAGCCACAATAGAAGAGGTAGCAAAGAATTACTCTTGGGGGGGGGGGGGAGAAGAAGAAATGCTCCAAAGAAAGGTGGTATTTACGAATTGGAGAAAGTTGATCAATTGCAACATCAAATTGATCAACTAACAAAAGGGCTTTCCAAGTTCAACACGAGTGTGAGTGCAAGTTCAAGCGGTGGAACAAGCTCCTTTCAAGTTAACTCTTTATCTTGTCAAAATTGTGGAGGAACGAACCATGATACATCTTATTGTGGAGGTTTGAGCCCAGAGCATGTAGCGGCAAACAAGTCAAGGCAAGAGGGATTTAGAGGAAGCGGTGGTGGAGTAGCTTGGAGACAACCACCACCCGGGTTTGCATATCAACCTCAACAATGAAACCAACAAGCTCAACCTACCTACAGCTCCAACCCTCAATATCAAAATCCACTTCCATATCAACCCCAAAACCTAAGAGGAAGCTATCCAAGGAACAACCAATATAACAATCAAACCTAAGCACCTCAAAGAAATCAAGAACAAGCACCTCAAGCGGAGCTAACACAAACTCAACTCCTTCAAGCCATGCATGCTCAAATGCAAACTTTTGGGCAACAAATGCAAGAGATAAGATCTCACAACAAGATGGTTAATTCACAACTAGCTCAATTGACCGAGAGAGCTCCTTTCAATTCACCATCTACTCTATCCGGACAACCACAACCTAACCCTTCTCACAACTCAAAACCCGATACATGCAAGGCGATCACAGGTTCAGGAACTTCCTATGAAGGGCCAAATGAGGGGGATAGTGAGGAAAAGAAGGGAGGACAGGAGAGTGTGAATGAAAACAAGGGAGGTGAGAAAGAAAAATTTGATGAGATAGAAGGAGGTTCGGAGAAGAATAAACTTGACAATGAGAAGACAACTTCAATTCCTAGTGAGGCTAGGAACCTTGATGGACCGGTTCCTTTTCCCGGTCGGCTTGCGGAGAGGAAGTTGAATGACAAGTTTGCAAAATTCCTTAGGGTCATGAAGAATTTGCACATCAACCTCCCTTTCTTTGAAGTTGTGACATAAATGCCATCTTACTCCAAGTTCCTCAAAGATATTCTCACCAACAAGAGAAAGCTCAATGATGAGCTTATCACCCTTCCACATCAAGTGAGTGCTCTTGTCATACATAAGATGCCCAAGAAGGAAAAAGACCCGGGAAGCTTCACTTTGCCGGTGAAAATTGGGAACATGGAAGCTAGGGGCGCCTTAGCCGATCTTGGAGCAAGTGTTAGTTTAATCCCTCTATCCATTGCTCAAAAACACAATATAGAGATGATCCCTACAAGGAAGACAATTCAATTGGCCGATCGGTTGGTGAAATTACCTTGTGGAGAGCTTGAGGATGTTCCTTTTGGTTGGTTGAAGTGTGCATAGGAGGGTAGTGTAGTAGGATAGTAGCTTGTGCATGAGGAGGACCATTGAGGATAATGGTTTTGTTGTAGTTGATGATGATTTGTTAATGATGATGATGATTTTTTGTTGACGATGATGATGATGATAATGTTTTTATGATGATTATTATTGATAATTTGATAAGTTTTTGAGTTTTTGTGTAGATGGAGATGCTCCCAAGGAAAAATCCAGACAATCCAAACTCCCTTAATCCAAACTTTGTAGATAGCCTTTTTTTTATTTACTTATTTCTTCCTTTTGTTTATAGCTTTAGTCTCCTTTGTTTATTAATTTTTTTCTTTTATTCTTGTTTTATCTTAGTAGTTTCTTTTGTTTTGGCTCGCTTTTCAAGCTTGGAAATGGAGAAGAAGGAAGTTAAGGGGCAACTCGAGCTCCCTTGGTGAGATTGTATGATTTATCTTGTCTTCCATTTCAAGCGACGTTTGGTGAGACCTTTCCTCTCTTCTATTTTCTTTTTATTTGGGTGTTTAGTTTAGGTTTAGCTTAGGAAGAAGTTGAATGGTTCAAGGATGTTTGCTTTTGGTTCTATGAGACCTGGGATTGTTGATGTTGTTATCAAACGATCACTTGTATGACGATTGGGATTTATTTGGATCATATGCCTCATTCGTGAACCTTTTTGATTTCTTCCTCCTTTTTTTTTTGTTTTCCCTTTTTTGTGTTACAAACATGACTATGTCAAATGGAAATGATTTTTGATTTGGAATTTTCTCATTCATTTGGATTGGTTTGCCTCTCATGATGATGTGTCTTTGAATGCTTATCTTCCTAGTTGATGAGGGTTTACATGGTTTGAGAATGCTTAGGGTTGAGTTAGACACATTTTAAGCTAAGGTAGCACGGTTAAGAACTTTTGTGGACGTTTGAACCCCTAGCTCACGGGTAGGGGTGAAAGTAATTCGGATTAAAACCGAACCGAACCGAAAATCAAACCGAATTACTAATTCGGTTTGGATTTTTTTTTTGAATTTGGATTGGATCGGATTGGAAAAATTAAAAAATATGGATTATGGATTGGATTCGGTTTGAGGTTTTAAAAAACCGAAAACCGAATTACAAACCGAATTTCGACCCAATAATTTAAGCTCATTTTCTTTTTTAAATTATCCAACTACTTTCCCCTTTCATATATAAACTTAAAAAAAAAACCTAATTCTCAATTTTCCTTTCTTAATATCTTACTCTCTCACAAAGAATGTAGTTAACAAGAAATGATTGTAGGATTTTGTAGGTTAAGTTCGAGTTTCGGGTTTGAATGCTGCAAAATAAAGGAACAAAATTCGGTTTGGATTGGATTCTAATTTGAAAAACCGAATTAATTCGGTTTGGATTGGATTGGATCGAATCATAATTCGGGTTGGATTCGGATTGAGATTTCCAAAACCGAATTAATTCAGATTGGATTCTGTAGACACCCATTTGTGTCTCCCCAAAACCAAACCCAGTGATGAGTACCTTTCGTGTCGAATCATAATCGAATGAAGTGAAAGTGTGGAAAGTCTAGTGTTGCGGAAAGTTTTAATTCTTTTCTTTTCTCTCTGTTTTTGAAAACTTATTTTAAGAAAAAAGCCAATCCAGTTTGGTTGGTTCATGATATGGGTCCAATAGTAGTGTAGTTGGATGGGGCTTTTAGCTTTCCAACGATATATATAAGCCCAATTCCGATGAATATTGAGGAAATTATGGCCAATTTACTAACTGGGCCCGATTTGAGTCTTATATGCGGCCCAATGATCTTGGGGAGGGCCTAATATGATTTATCATTCCTAATGCAATTAGGAATGGTTTTAGTCTTCTAGAATCTACTAGAAGGTTCTTTTCATTCCTAATTCATTAGCATTGATAAATTGACTTTTGACTTTTTAGAGTTTTAATTAAAATCAAATGGCATTTTTGAGGAAATTATATGATTTTATCCTCCAGTACGGTAAACTTATCTGATTTTCGAAAACGCATTGGAAATAAGCTTGGCGCCTAACCCCAGGCCTTGGTGCCTGGAACCAGGCCTGGCGCTAGCCATAGGCGCCTGGCGCTAGTGTTGATGCCTGGCGCCAGTTAGCCAAGGGTGGCGCTAGCTCTGTTTTTTGTGCGTTAGACTCTGTTTTGTTTATTTTATCTTTTTGGCTAATTTTCTCTATAAATATCGTATTAAATACTCCGTTTTCATTCACCAATTCTCTTCATTCACAAGTTTCCATTCGTATTCTTTAATTCATTCATCTCTTTCTTTCTTTCTTCTAAACTTTGTTTTCTCATACAAAATTCCGCATTCATTAGATCTAGAAACACCTAGCCATATTCGAAGTTGCCTTTGCCCTAGACGTGAAAGGTTTTAATTTCAGAGGGTTTGGTCCCAAATCTCTCTTTCAATTATTTAATTTAATTGTTGATTATTATTTTCCTTGAAGTTACTAACGTGTGTATTTTGTTATTAGAAATAGGTACGAGGCATCAAAGTAAGTATTTTAATTGATTTATTGATATTATGATGTAGAAATCATGTTTACATTGTTATTATGATATTCCTAGTATCATGTCTAGGGTATTTTTTAATATTAAATATGATTGTTGTGATGCTTCCTATGTTCTTCCTAATATTTATGATTGTTAGTATCATGTTAGGGCTAAAGATTTGATTTTTATTGCTTAGTGACATGCTAGGGTTTGTTATTAATCTTGTTAATATCATGCCTAGGATCTTGCTATTATTATTATGCTTTAATATTAACATGAACACGATTATTATTATTCATGATTATTATTATGATGATTATGATTATTATGTTGCTTGATGATATTTATTGTTGTTGCTTGATCACGCCTTTTATGCATGTTTAAAGGGAATTGGTAATTGTAATCACGCTTAATAAGATAATTAATAATCTTGTTAGGGTTAATTTGATTATAATTCAAGTGATCGCCAATAATAGTTTATTTGTGCATTAATATTCAACCAACATAGATAAAAAGGTTTAGGGTTAATCCTATTGATTGTATGTTAGTCAGAAAGCGCACATGAATACGATCAGAATAAAGTAGAGGCCTATTATTAGGGCAGGTTCAATCTCTTTTAGGTTGGATTTGTACCATCATCCCCTGTAGGCGTCGTTCGAAGTGCGTCTACATTAAAAGCATGTGGTGAATATGCTTGGCACTCATAGGTTGTGGGAATTGACATATACGATTAGGGACAAGGAAAGTAGGGAGCCGCCAACAAATTTTTAAGGAACTTGTAAACCGTTCACGGATCACAAAGGCAACCACGATAAAGGGACAACGAAGGCAACAACGATTGACCCGTGAAGGTTACACCCCCCATTCATAATCCATGAGATTACTAACTCTATATGGTTCGGAACCACAAAAGGAGGAACGGGGATGATGGTACGAAGTGAGTCATGGAGTCACATTCGCCCGTATTGGCCTCTACTCGATTCTTATAGTGAAAAATGATTCCTGCGATCTCAAAGACATACAAATAAAGATTCAATTTGCTCTAAACTATTATTAAGCTAAATTGGTTGAATATTAATGCAACACATAATTCTAAAATATTTGTGATCACTTGAATTAACAACAAGATTAAAAAGGAACCTAAACCGGTTATCCAAATTAACTTATTAGGCGTGATTTTCAATTACATATTCTCTTTAACATGCAATATGGTGATCAATAAATAATAGAATAACATCAATATTGGAAGCAATTTAAAAATAAATTGTTAGTCAAATCAAATATAAATAAACTAATCATGATACTAGCAATATAATAATAAAATAAGAGTAATTAAATTAATTAATTACTCACATTCTGCGCGTTCCTTTAAATTGCTACATCATGAATAAACTGTTAGTAACTTCAATAAAAATATAAAACAAATTAAAATTAAATTAAATTAATATAGATTTGATTTGGTCCAAACCCTCAGTTATTTATACCTTTCACGCTTTGGTTTAAGTATAGAACTTGGGGTATTGTATAAACTCCTTGGAGTGCTTAATTAGGGGAAGTATTTTGAGAAAATAGGATGGCTAGTATTTAGGCTAAAGAGGGAGAAGATAATTATTTTATGATCAACCTTGTTGATGTTCTAAAAAAGGGGAGATATGACCTCTATTTATAGAGAAAAAAGAAGGGTCGAAAAATTAAGATAAGATCCGAATTAAATCGGAATAAAACTCGATAGACAGCAGTTTTTGCGTTTTTGTTTTTATCATATCTTTTGATCCAAAAATCGGGATAAGAAAAAGAGAAAGAAAAACGGAACCGCCGTGTCACGGTTGCCGTTCCCGTGTCACGGTGAGACCGGACGACCGTTGGTTGTTTTAACCGTGGCGCGGCGATTTGTGTGAGCATGTAGATGAAAATGGGGAAGATAAAGAGAGGAGATGAATAAGGAAATGGCAAAATGGTGAAAAAAGTGAAGCAGAAGTGTGAATTTAAAGCCAAAAAAGTAACCGTTACGCACCCCATTCACCGTGCCACGGTTACCGTTACCATGTCACGGTACACTGATGACGTGGCGCGCTGGGATTCGATGGTAAAAAGCATAATGATCCACGCGTCGACAATTCAAACAGCAAAAGTAACAAAAAAAAAAGAAATATGTAAAATACCCCCGTGACACGGGGTTTCATCTCGTCTGACGGCAGATGTTACCGTGTCACGGCAAAAAAGCCACGTGGCACGGCAGCTCTGCGCATTGTCAGCGAATATTCCTGGCGTTTTTGACCAGTTTGAATGATTTTTTGAGGTTATTGGGCGGTTATTTTTCGCTGGAATTACGCGGAAAATTGTAATTGATACTTAAAGGGGACTAAAATTACCATTTTACCCCTAGCAAGCATCAAAGTCTATTTTTCTGCATTTAAAGCACCTAATATGGTCGGATAATCGACTTAAAGGTGTGAATCATCTGCGGCCCACGTTCGGGGATAATCGAACCATCATACACTCGTCGGCTTTCCTCAAGCATGGAAAGCGTTATCGGTGGATTTTTCTTCAAGTATAGAAAAACTCCAAGTCGGCTTTCCTCAAGCATGGAAAGCGTTATCGGTGGATTTTTCTTCAAGTATGGAAAAACCGCCAAGTCGGCTTTCCTCAAGCATGGAAAACGTTATCGGTGGATTTTTCTTCAAGTATGGAAAAATCGCCAAGTCGGCTTTCCTCAAGCATGGAAAGCGTTATCAGTGGATTTTTCTTCATGTATAGAAAACCGCCAAGTCGGCTTTCCTCAGGCATGGAAAGCGTTATCGGTGGATTTTTCTTCAAGTATAGAAAACCGCAAAATTCCTTTATCGGCTTTCCTCAAGTGTGGAAGGCATTATCGGTGGAAATTCTTCAAGCATAGAATGACACCAAATTCATACATCGACTTTCCTCAAGCATGGAAAGTGTCATCCGGTAGGTTTCTTCAGGCTTAGAAAACTACCAAACTCTTCAGTCGGCTTTCCTCAAGCATGGAAAGCGTTTCAACAAATGTCACTCGGTGGATTCCTTCAAGCTTAGGAAGCTGCTAAATTCGTTTGTCACCAATACACTGGTGCCAGATACGTATTCTATCCCTTTAATCTTTTATCAGTGGAATTAACATTTTTCTGCAGGTATCGGCGTATACAGAGTGATTTAGGATCGCAGAACGTCTTAAATCATTCTCTGTCCCTATCGGCTACTTTGACTATCGTTTTCGAAACTGACGTTTCTACAAACTCAGTCAAAGTGGGGGCTTCTGTAGACACCTAAAAATGTCTCCCCAAAACCAAACCCGATGATGAACAACCTTTCACCGCCACTATTGGTCGGGTTCAGTATTTAATCCCGAGAGTGCTTAAAAAATTGTATTTGATTGAATCACTAGTAGAAAAAAAGCATTAGGCACCCCCCATATGGCACCGGTTCAGGCTAAACCGGTGCCCAAAATCGGTCCAGAAATGGGCGGGATTTTAGAAGAAGAGAAAAGGCACCGGTTTGGCCTGAACCGTACCCATTTTTAAAAAAAACGCGGACTCGCCTTCCTCTCTTTCTTCTCTTTCTCTTTCATTCCTTCTTCAATTCCCTCCTTAATTACTGTTTCATTGCTGCTCATCCTTCAATCCTTCCTCTCTCTCCCTCGACCACCAGCCGTCACCTTCACCGGCGGCCACCAGGGGTTTCGAAAACCGGCCTAGTTCAATCCTTCCTCTCTCTGTTTTCCCTTTATTTCTCTTTCGAAAATAAACCACCTAGCCGCGCCCTGAGGTTGCTCCACCACCTAGCCGGGCAACCCCCCCGAGGCTCCTCCAACACCGAGCCGCGCCACCAGCCTGAGTGTCCTCCACCATTTGTCGTGAGTGCTGTTGCGCCTCCTCCATTATGAACTTAGCTGCTGCCCTAATTTTCTCGTCCACCACCTAGCTGCGCCATCCCCCTGAGGCTCCTCCACCACCGAGCCGCGCCACCGGCTTGAGGGTCACCACCGAGTCTCCTCTTAGCTGCTGCCCTAATTGTTCAAGGTTTATTTTTAATTTTTTTTTTTTACATTATTTTCCAATTATATAATTATATATATTAATTATTTGTTTTGCATTTTGAACCATTGTTAGTAAATTAAAATTTAGGTTTGAATATAATTTTTCTCAATTTTAGGTTTGAATATAATTGGGAAAATTTGAAAATATTAGAGATTAGTAACCTTGTTACTCAATTAGTTGGATTTTATTATGTTTTAATGGTTAATTTAATGTGTTTTGGTGGATACTTTTGAAATAATTATAGAAAATATATTAACCTTGGTACTTAATTAAATAGGTGAAATTTGGTATTTTACTTTTAATGGTTAATTTGAAGTTGTTTTGATGGATTGTTTTGATGGGTATATTTGAATTAATTTGAGATTAGTAACCTTGCTTGTTACTAAAGTAGATGAATTTTGGAATGGGTGAATGGTTACTTTTAAGTTGTTTTGATGGGTAATTTTGAAAAAATTAGAGATTAATAACCTTGTTAGTTTAGCAATTGTTAGTTCAATGAATGATGTGTTTTAACTTATAAATAAATTAGTGAATTGACATGTTAGTTTAGCAATTGTTAGTTCAATGAATGATGTGTTTTTTTTAACAGATTTGTGAATTGAAGCAAGAGTTTAATTAGCTTGATGAGGACTACATATTGAGCTCAAGTGGGTAGTTTCTATATTGGTATGACTACTAAACTTTACTTAGATATATTTCTTTCTATTCATCCATTTAATAAAAGTTTATTCATGAAATTGCAACTTGTGTATTGTTTAATTGCAAATAAATACAACAATATATAGAATACTTGAATTGCATCATCATATGCCTAGATACCCGTTCAAGGCTTTCTCATTAGGAGAAAGTCTTGAATAGTCCCCGGTTGGGACTGTTCTTGAATGTGTACTCTCACTTAGGTGGTGAATGTATGTTTTCTTTTCGATTTTAAGGAACATCCCGGCTTACCATTTCCTCACTATGTTCTCTGGGTACATATGTGGGTAATTAATTATCTACATCGTGTACTTGGAGAACTAGGGGGAAATGCTGCCGGGTTTTCCTTAAAATTGGAAAGTTGACATACATTCACTAGTGAGAGTAGACATTCAAGGATGGGTTAGGTTGGAGTGATAAGGACCCTTTGGAAACATGCATTTTTTCACTATATGAATGGTATATTAACGTTTTGTACTTGAATTTGATTTACATATAAAATATGTAGCACTTACACATTATAATTATATGGTGCTATATATATGTTTAGAGACAATTTACTAAATGGAGATGGATCGTGGTTGGATGTATGGTAGACGCGATACATTGGAATTTTGGAATGGGGTTCAAGAGTTTTGCGAGAGGGCTTTAGCTTATCAACGCACACTGGGAGGCAAAGGCCTTTATTGTCCTTGTGTTGATTGTAATTGTGTGAATGTGGTCGATAGTGTTGAAATCATTAGAGATCATGTATTATGTCGTGGGTTTAGGCAATTTTACCATGTGTGGATTTGGCACGGAGAAAGTGGAGAGTACAGTGGGGATCTTGATCGGAATGATGTGCGTGTTAGAAGCAGTGAGATTCATGTGGACGAGGAATACGAGAATGATGAGTATATTGTTGATAATGGTGAGGATGGAGCCGATGAAGATCAGGCGGATGAGGTCGAGAATGAACAAGTGGATGAGATGTTGCAAGGTGTTGAAGGTGAAGTGTTTGAATTATTATCGGAGGCTTCCAAAAAGCCTTTGTATCCCGGGTGCAAAAAATACTCCAAACTATCGGCCGTGCTAACACTTTTCAACATTAAGTCGAAGCATGGGTGGACGGACATCAGTTTTACTTCTTTGTTGACCGCATTAAGTGATATGTTGCCTGATGGGAATGAAATTCCTAAGTCTTATTATTACGAAAAGAAGCTCATGTGTCCCTTTGGTTTGGAGTATAAGAAGATACATGCATGTCCTAATGACTGTATTTTGTATCGAAATGAGTATGAAAAACTGCAGGAGTGTCCACGATGCAAGCGGTCGCGGTACAAGCGCATGAGTTGCAATCCTGGCACGGAGGGACCTCCTACTAAGGTGTTGTGGTATCTTCCCATTATTCCAAGGTTTAAGCGTCTGTTCTCAATACCAAAAGACGCTAAAAACTTGAGGTGGCATGCAGAGGGAAGAAAGAAAAACAGAATGCTGAAGCATCCAACTGACTCTCCACAGTGGAAGAACATTGATTTGAAGTTTGAGGAATTTGGAAATGAAGTCAGAAATTTAAGGCTTGGGTTGTGCACGGACGGGATGAATCCATTTGGCACTCTTAGTACCCAACACAACACATGGCCGGTACTTTTAGTGATTTATAATTTTCCTCCTTGGTTGTGCATGAAACGTAAGTATGTAATGCTTTCACTGCTAATAACTGGTCGTAAGCAACCTGGAAACGACATAGATGTTTACCTTGCGCCGCTTATTGACGACTTGAGAAAGATGTGGGACGAAGGGGTTTCCGTTTTCGATGCTCATCAGAACGGGATGTTCACATTGCGTGCAGCCCTTATGTGGACCATGAATGACTTCCCTGCATATGACAACTTGTTTGGGTACAAGGTCAAAGGGAAAAAAGCATGCCCCATATGTATTGATGACACATCAAGCGTATACCTGACTCATTCTCACAAAGATGTGTACCTATGGACTCGAAGGTTCCTTAGGCGTGATCACCCGTACCGTAGGCAGAAAAAGGCTTTCGATGGAACCGTGGAAGAGGATACTGCGCCTAGACCATTGACTGGTGCTGAGATTAGTGCTCGGGTGAAAGGGATACAAACGGTGTTTGGAAAATCAGAAAAAACTGTGGTCTCAGCTGCTCTGTTTAAGAAAGAATCAATCTTTTGGAAGCTTCTGTACTGGAGAGAACATGACGTTAGGCATTGTCTTGATGTGATGCATATAGAGAAGAATGTGTGTGATGCTCTTTTTGGGACGCTTATGAATATCCCAGGCAAAACAAAGGACGGAAAGGGTGCACGGTTAGATTTGCAAGAGATGTGGATTCGTCCAGAATTGTGGCCTCAAGAAAAGGTCAGAAAGGGAAAGGAGCCGAGAATAGAGATGAAAGTGTTTCGAAAAAAGGGAAGGAGAAGAGCAAGGGAAAGGGAAAGGCCAAAGATGCGTCAAAGAAGAAAGTTAAGGGTAAAGGGAAGGATGAAAATAATTATTTACCCCCGGCTTGCTATACATTGTCAATGGTAGAGAAACGTATGTTTTGTGCATTTTTGTACGGCATTAAGGTTCCATCAGGGTACTCATCTAACATGAAAAGATTTGTAACCTTAAATGGAGAATTGAAGCTGACAAGTATGAAATCCCATGATTGTCACATTATGATGCAAGTATTCCTACCGATTGCAATCCGTGGTATTCTACCAAAACACGTGAGGGAAGCGATTACAAGCCTTTGTTCGTTTTTCAATACAATTTGTAGCAAAGTTCTTGATCCTTGTACACTAGATGCTTTGCAAGCTGATGTGGTTGTGACTTTGTGCAAATTTGAGATGTATTTCCCACCCTCATTTTTTTACATAATGGTTCATTTGGTTCTTCATTTTGTGCGTGAGATTAAGTTGTGCGGTCCAGTGTTCATGAGGTGGTGCTACCCTTTTGAAAGACACATGGGTACATTACAAGATAAAGTACGGAACCGAGCTCAACCTGAAGGAAGTATAATGCAAGGGACAGTGGGTGAGGAAATAGGTAACTTTGTGGCGGACTACATAGCCCTTGCTCAACCTATTGGTCTTTCTACTTCTCGACATGAAGGTAGACTTGATGGTCATGGCACAATTGGGTCAAAACAAATGTCACCAGACCGAGATCAGTTCTTACAAGCACACCTTTATGTGTTGCACCATGTTTCAGATGTGCACCCATATTTAGACGAGCACATGGCTTGTTTGCGTGCCGAATTTACATCCAAAGGTGAAAGGGCACTTATGCAGTTGCATAATAAGAAATTTGTTGATTGGTTTCGTGAACGAGTAATGAGTGGATTGAATGATACTAATGTGACCGATAAAGTACGGTGGCTTGCGTACGGTCCTAGGGATGATGTCCGTTCATTTGAGGGATATGACATCAATGGGTACACTTTTTGGACCGAGGCTCGTGATTTGAAATCTTCCTCCACCCAAAACAGTGGTGTAACTCTTGTGGCATCGTCAAGGGAGTTTGCAAGTTCTAAGGATAATCACCTGTCGATGCAGAGTTGTCATACTATGGTCGAATTCAAGAAATATGGGAGCTTGATTATTGTGACTTCACGGTTGCTCTTTTCAAGTGTAAGTGGGTTGATAATATCAGGCGAAACATCAAACATGAGGACTTTACTCTTGTAGATCTTGGCCACTTGAATGATAGTGCGGAACCATTTATCCTTGCATCTCAAGCTAAGAAAGTGTTCTACGTAACTGACCCAATGGATTCAAAATGGTCTATAGTGCTAGCTGGCAAAAGAAGAATCCTAGGCATTGGAGATGTTGAGGATGAGGAAGAATATGATGCGTTTGATGATTCAGAACCTTTCACTGTTCCTAGACCTGGAGTACTAAATGACATAGACAACGAAGCAGGTTATATGCGATCAGACCACAACGAAGGAATTTCAGAATGAGGTAGTTTGATTAAAAGTTAGTAATGGTTTCATTGCAAATATAGTTTAGTTATCATGTATATAGGAGCATAAGTAGGCGAAAATGATATATTTGTAGTTTGAAATTGCCTAAGTGTACTCATTATCTTGCATATACAAGGTTATAGGACCATAACTAGGTGAAACTGGCATAAATAGCTTCTACTTAACCCAACTCCTTTGTTTTGTGTATGAACTAACATTTATTCATTCTAACAACCTATTTTCCATATGTAGATTGAAATTGGCATTTTGTACTCATTATCATGCATATACAAGGTTATGATTGCTATACTTTACTATACACTAATATTGTTTTATGATTGCTTTGACAGGTGCTTATATCTCATGGCGGACGATCATGATCCTCGTTTGGTAGAGGACATTGACGATGATGAGTATGAGGACGAGTACGAGGATGATGACTCTGATGATAGTGATGCTCCTTATGATGTGAATAAGGAGGATGACTTGGGTGAGCCAGAGGATCAGGCTCAAGATGAGTTCGAGCGTAGGCTTGACGATTTTGAAATGTCAGCTGAACGTGCACCGGCCATTGAAAATACAGCACGTGAGATTGTTGGTGAGAACCTGACTCCTGAAAGTCAAGGCCAAGGACAAGATGAAAACAACACAGGTGGTGGAGGGGGGGAAATTGCACCGGCTGAAAGAAAAACAAGGGGTCCGACGAGAAGCTTTAAGAAACTGGACGGTCCCATGGTCTTAGAGTATGACAACAAAGGCCAACCCGGGCCCAAATGGCGTCGACAATATGCTAATCAAGTTGGCTTATGTTCGCGGAAAATCCCCATTACACTTGTAATGCGGCAAGTACCTCCGGGTTTGATTCAAGCATTTTGGGATGATACAAGGGTAAGTGTGTTTTTGGCACATTTAGACAATTTAAGATACCTTAACCTTATGATTGTTTTTAAATAGAAACTAATAATCGGTTTTAATTTGTGTTTGCAGAGGCAGTTTTCTATTCCTAATGATCCCGAGAAGAAAAGGGTGTTTGTCTCTTTATTAGGGGAAAGATTCAGAGGCTTTAAGACCAAGTTGACTAATCGGTGGATCCATAAGAAGAAGAAGGTGCAAACAAAGAAGAAGAATGCCAAAGAGGATAACCGTCTCCCGTGGCAAATATGGCCGACCGTGTCAAAAGATGATTGGGAAGAGTTCGTTAGAATGAAGAGTCAAAAGAGAGCCATTGTAAGTTTGTGTAAATCTGATGTCAATTGAATAATAGCTTGACACTTTTTGTATTAATGAGACTAACATTTTTTGTTTTGTAGGAACTTCGAGAGCAAAATCAAGCAAATGCAGAAAAGAAGGAATACGTCCATCGTATGGGTCCTAAGACTTTTGCTGAAAAGAGACCTGAGTGGGCCGCTTCGGGTTTATACGCTAAAGTGCTTCTAGTGGCATCGAAGGAACCCTCTAGTTCCACGATCACTACCTTGGTGAGTCGTGCCGGTGATTTCTTTTGTTCTCTCCATTCGTTTGATAAGACAACCGGAAAATGGTTCATCAAGGGTCCGGAAGCCAAAAAACTGGCGGATAAGCTAGTAAGTTACCTATGAATTGTTGAAATTAAGTACCTTTTGCATCTAATCACTGTACAAACCATTAACTGTTTTACTGACCTCATTTTTCCTTATGCTATAGCTTGAGCACACTCAAGAGATGGTGGAGGGCAAATTTGAACCAAGTGTGGAGAATGACCCTTTCACCATGGCTTTGGGAAGGTCATACCATCCAGGACGAGTAGTAGGTTTGGGAGGGTCATTGCTTGGATGGAATAAGGTGATGGGTCCCGAATACACAAAAATGGGAACATCTCGAGCCAGTGTTAACTCACCGGGGGAGTTGGATGCCAAGGTGACATCAATTAAGGAACAAGTACGCAACGAGTTAGTTGGTGAATTGAATGCTTGGGCGAAGCTGATGAACTTACCGACTTTGCCGTTTCTCACTTGTACCCCGATCGACTCATGTTCTGAACCAAAAGGACAAGGAGAAGGTGATAGACATGGAGGAGATGAGATACGTGGTGAAGATGTGCCACCTCAGGTAAAATCAATTGGGTTATTAAAAGTTTTAAAATACCGAGTTAATTGAGATTTTAGGTGCAATGATTGATGTACTGTTGCAGGTTCTTACTCCTACACATGCGGACTCGAGGGAGCTTGAAAATCCAACACCGCATGAATTTCCAGAGTTACAGGTGATTTGTAACCCTCTACCTTAATGAATTTTGTTATATCTATGCTGTTGTAAAAGTCCTATTTAACTATCTTCTTTTTATATATATACTTGTGTAGGAAGACACCCGGTGTGCACTTCTAGCCCCGGGTCATGCAAATAGTACCGTGTTGAGTTTGGTGGCGTATGGTAGTGCCCAACCGACGACGGGTGCTACGGCGGGGCCACATCATTACTTGGTTGGGATCGATTCAGTAGTTGCGGGGTTCGAAGACATCCCACTACCCGTACCGATAGAGGAGGTTGAGATAACAACGCTTTGGCAAGCTGTAGGTAGCTTCGTTGATTGGCCACGTGCATGGGTGAAGTTGATTAATAAGGAGGTAAATTAGCTACTCACTTGACTATTTTCTTCATTTCTCAACTTTTAAACTCCTTGCATCTCAAAACAACTCATAATCACATATTTATAAATGTTTATCATTTGAAATTACATAAAAATCGCAAAGTTCTAAGGTTTTTGGTCCAATTCATCAAATTAAAGCCACTATGAGCCGAAATGGCTACTCACTTGCCTATTTTCTTCATTTCTTAACTTATAAACTACTTGCATCTCAAAACAACTCATAATCACATATTTATAAATGTTTATCATTTGAAATTACATAAAAATCGCCTAGTTCTAAGTTTTTGGGTCCAATTCATCAAAAAAAGCCATTTTGACCCGAAATGGCTACTCACTTGCCTATTTTCTTCATTCCTCAACTTATAAACTCCTTGCATCTCAAAACAACTCATAATCACATATTTATAAGTGTTTGTCATTTGAAATTACATAAAAATCGCCAAGTTCTAAGTTTTTGGGTCCGATTCGTCAAAAATAGCCATTTTGACCCGAAATGGATACTCACTTGGCTATTTTCTTCATTTCTCAACTTATAAACTACTTGCATCTCAAAACAACTTATAATCACAT
This sequence comes from Chenopodium quinoa, assembly GCF_001683475.1. Classification (NCBI taxonomy): domain Eukaryota; kingdom Viridiplantae; phylum Streptophyta; class Magnoliopsida; order Caryophyllales; family Amaranthaceae; genus Chenopodium; species Chenopodium quinoa. The sequence goes on along the minus strand of NW_018743197.1, from coordinate 2,155,357 downwards.
ATTTATAAATGTTTGTCATTTGAAATTACATAAAAATCGCCTAGTTCAAATTTTTTTTTAAAAAATAAGCAACTTCCGCCGCACCGGGACACCCGAGGGAGCCGCCCCCGCTGCCGGAAAAGCAAAGGCAGCCCCAACGAGGCCAGAGAAGCCTCGACAGGTGGCTGCCAAGGCTGTAGCAGCCACGGCAGCAGCCTGCCTGGGCTGCTGCAGCCTCGACAGGCGGGTGCCATGGCTGCTGCAGCCTCGGCAGGTGCTGCTACAGCCATGGCAGCCGCCTGTCGAGGCAGCAGCAGCCCAGGCAGGCTGCTGCCAAGGCTGTAGCAGACTGGCAGCCACCTGCCGTGGCTGCTACAGCCTTGGCAGCCACCTGTCGGGGCTGATGTGGCCTCAGCACGGGCTGCCTTCGCTGTTCAGGCAGCGGGGGCGCCTCCCTCGGGTGTCCCGGTGCGGCTGCCGTTGCATTTTTTTTAAAAAAAAATTTAAGCAATTTTCATCATTTCATCAAAAAGTAGCCGTTTTGAGCCGAAATGGCTACTTACTTTCCTATTTTCTTCATTTCTCAACTTATAAAATCCTTGCATCTCAAAACAACTCATAATCACATATTTATAAGTGGTTGTCATTTGAAATTACATAAAAATCGCCAAGTTTTAAGTTTTTGGGTCCAATTCATCAAAAAAGCCATTTTGACCCGAAATGGCTACTCACTTTCCTATATTCTTCATTTCTCAACTTATAAACTCCTTGCATCTCAAAAAAACTCATAATCACATATTTATAAGTGTTTTTCATTTGAATTTACATAAAAATCGCCAAGTTCTAAGTTTTTGCGTCCAATTCGTCAAAAATAGCCATTTTGACCCGAAATGGCTACTCACTTGGCTATTTTCTTCATTTCTCAACTTATAAACTCCTTGCATCTCAAAAAACCTCATAATCACATATTTATAAGTGTTTTTTTCATTTGAAATTACATAAAAATCGCCAAGTTCTAAGTTTTTGGGTCCAATTCATCAAAAAAAGTTAGTTTGACCCGAAATGGCTACTCACTTGCCTATTTTCTTTATTTCTCAACTTATAAACTCCTTGCATCTCAAAACAACTCATAATCACATATTTATAAGTGGTTGTCATTTGAAATTACATAAAAATCGCAAAGTTCTAAGTTTTTGGGTCCAATTCGTCAAAAATAGCCATTTTGACCCGAAATGGCTACTCACTTGCCTATTTTCTTCATTTCTCAACTCATAAACTCCTTGCATCTTAAAAAAACTCATAATCACATATTTATATGTGTTTTTCATTTGAAATTACATAAAAATCGCCAAGTTATAAGTTTTTGCGTCCAATTCGTCAAAAATAGCCATTTTGACCCGAAATGGCTACTCACTTGGCTATTTTCTTCATTTCTCAACTTATAAACTCCTTGCATCTCAAAGAACCTCATAATCACATATTTTTAAGTGTTTGTCATTTGAAATTACATAAAAATCGCCAAGTTCTAAGTTTTTGGGTCCAATTCATCAAAAAAGCCATTTTGACCCGAAATGGCTACTTACTTGCCTATTATCTTCATTTCTCAACTTATAAAATCCTTGCATCTCAAAACAACTCATAATCACATATTTATAAGTGGTTGTCATTTGAAATTACATAAAAATTGCCAAATTCTAAGTTTTTGGGTCCAATTCATTAAAAAAAGCCATTTTGACCCGAAATGGCTACTCACTTGCCTATTTTCTTCATTTCTCAACTTATAAACTCCTTGCATCTCAAAAAAACTCATAATCACATATTTATAAGTTTTTGTCATTTGAAATTACATAAAAATCGTCAAGTTCTAAGTTTTTGGGTCCAATTCATCAAAAAAGCCATTTTAACCCGAAATGGCTACTCACTTGCCTATTTTCTTCATTTCTCAACTTATAAACTCCTTGCATCTCAAAAAAACTCATAATCACATATTTATAAGTGTTTGTCATTTGAAATTACATAAAAATTGTCAAGTTCTAAGTTTTTGGGTCCAATTCGTCAAAAAAAGCCATTTCGACCCGAAATGGCTACTCACTTGGCTATTATAAGTGATTGTGAGTTGAAACTTATTATTTCTCAAACTATTTCAGATTTCCAATGGAAGCAAAACTTCAAAGAGAAAGAGGGTGGAGAAGCCTAAAAGAATTGATCAACCTAAGAAGAAGCTTAGTGAACAACAGTCCAAGAGTGAACAAGCGTCGAAGTTGCACTCTTCGAAAGGTTCACCCATGCCACCTACTCCAATTGTTGAAGACATTGTTCTTCAATCGCTCTCTACTGACATGACCTTTCTTCACAACCGTGCTTGTCATTTGGTCGATCCCATGGAAGTTGCACTTCCTAAGGCAATGTTCCACTATGATGAGGATGCAATTGCATGGATCAGCAAAGAAGATGTGAAGGAATTTCTACGTGGTGCAAAGCTTAACATTTCCCTCATTCAAACATTCATGAGGTACTTCAATGCCCATATAAAGTTCATACTTTTTTCAAGTTATTCAAATTGATGGTGATTATCCTACATCTGATAAATTAATCAATGTTCATGCACGCAGAGCACTACAGGAACACTTAACTGACACTGATTCTCCTTGTAAAGTAGGGTGGTTATGCCCCGAGCAGTTATCCACTACTAAAATCATAGGCAACCCCCATGACGTGTTGTACTATGTTGAACAGAGTATAAGGGAATCAACGCGTGCGGGAGACAAGTTCATATTCGCCCCACGTTATAGAGAGTATGACTAACCATGTCAAATTCAATCGATTTGGCCTCATTATATGTTGACTCCTAAATATTAATTACCTTGTCTATTGTGAACTTATGTAGGGAGCATTGGAGCCTCATGGTGATTTGTAATTCCACTAACACAATTTATCACCTTGATTCAGCTCGATCATCGGAGAAGTGGCTCGTGAAGTCTATATTGCAAAAGTAAATATATATAGCAACCTATAGTCATGATTATTGCTAATAATAACTAATTTAGTAATCATACGACTAATCAAATTTGATTGTATTTTTTTATACTACAGTGTTATGAAGAAGCTACATTGTCGTGCTCCAAAGGGTCCAACATGGAAGACACCGTTGGTAATTTACATGATATTATATTATTGTGATTATCTTGAAAATCTATGGTAGTAAATATTTGCTCATTTCCTTTGCATGTTTCACTGATGTAATTTGTTTGTCATATGCTAGTGCGCACAACAAAAGAATGGACTTGATTGTGCTTTGTATGTGATGAGATTCATGCTTGACATTGTGACTCATTGTACGGACACTCGACAGCTTGATGAGGTAAGTCCTAAAACTTCTTGAAATTCTATATTGATGTGATTTCACGCCTTAGACACTTAATATTACCCAACAATGACATGTTATGAGAAACAAAAAAGCTATTTCACAAGAAAGGTAGAAAATGGGCTGAATAGAAGTCATATGGGCCATGTTAGGGCCATTTTGTGTTAATATGCTCTTTTTATGTGATTTCTTTCCTTATACACATATATCTAGATAATATTGACATGTTATGAGATAAATAAAGTTCATTTAATAAGAAATATAAGAAATGGGCAAAGTAAGGTCATATAGGCCATATTCGGGCCATTTTGAGTAAAAAGCGTCGTAAACCTTAATAAAATGCTCTCCTATACAATTTTAGGGCTTACACACATACAACTACCCAACATTGACATGTTATGAGAAAGAAATAGTTTATTTGATAAGTAATGTAGAAAATGGGCTACATAGAAGTCATATAAGCCCTATTTGGGCCATGTTGAGTAAAATGCGTTGTTAAACTTCTTGAAATGCTATATTGATGTGATTTCTAGCCTTAGACACCTAATACTATCCAACAATGACATGTTATGAGAAACAAAAAGGCTATTTCACAAGAAAGGTAGAAAATGGGTTGAATAGAAGTCATATGGGCCATATTAGGGCCATTTTGTGTTAATATACTCTTTTAATGTGATTTCTTTCCTTATACACCTATAACTAGATAATATTGACATGTTATGAGATAAATAAAGTTCATTTAATAAGAAATGTAGGAAATGGGCAAAGTAAGGTCATATAAGCCATATTCGGGCCATTTTGGGTAAAAACCGTCATAAACCTTAATAAAATGCTCTCCTATACAATTTTAGGGCTTACACACATACAACTATCAAATATTGAAAGGTTATGAGAAAGAAATAGTTCATTTGATAAGTAATGTAGTAAATGGGCTATATAGAAGTCGTATAGGTAATATTTGATAAAATACATATTTTTTGCCTAATTAATTATTTTTAAAATAATGTTTTTGTATTTCAAGTTTTGCAAGGTCCAAAAGGATGGTCCATTGACAATCAAGGAGCTTAATGAAGTTCGTGACATGTTGGCGTCTTTCATCACCTTCAACATGTAAATGGCATGCATTGTAATTGTAAATTATTTATGTTAACTTTTGAACTATATATAACTTATTATTCATTATATATGTGTACTTACTATTATTTGTATATGTAAGCAACTTTTTTTTTTGTATTGCGTTTGGGAATATTTATATCTATATCTATATATATATATATATATATATAATTGAATTCTTGTATCTAATATTATTTTTGTATATAATAATTAATAATATTATTATTAGTTATTATAATAATAAAATTATTAATTATTATATTTAATATAATTGCTGGAATTACAGGGTATTATTATTGCAGGTTTTTTTTTAAAAATATTATTGCACGATTGAAAAAAAAAACGAAAAAAAAAAATTATACAAAAGGCACCGGTTAGGCAGGAACCGGTGCCTAAACTATCCACCACCCAAAAAAAAATGGCGGGAGAGCAGTATTAGGCACCGGTTAACCGGTGCCTATTCTACCCTATGGCACCGGTTAACCGGTGCCTATTAAACCCTATGGCACCGGTTTTGAACCGGTGCCAAATAGGGGGTTTTTGGCACCCCTCAAATAGGCAGCGGTTCAAACCGGTGCCTTAGACCGGGTTTGAACCGCTGCCTAATGCGTTTTTTCTACTAGTGAATTCATATTTTTGAACAGCCCATTGATTAGCCTTGATGTTTGGTAAAAGCATAGTTTTAATTTTAGCCCAAACCTTTTTTATTTTATTGTTTTATTATTTAGTTTTGGCCCAAACCTTTTATTTATTTTTATTTAATTATTTTATTATTGTAGCCCAAATAATAATAAGTCAGAAAAGGCCCGAAATTATCAATCGGCACTTAAAATGTCGAATGAAATTAGGGTTAAAAATGTATTTAGACGGAAAAACAGGCTGGAAATTCCCGCGCCACGGCAAGTACCTACCGTGTCACGGGAATCCTTCCCGTCTAACGGTGGGATTTCCCGTGACACGGGAAGTTTTCCGTGACACGGGACATTCCGTGTCTTTTCCGCGTAAACCCTTAACGTGTTTTCTTTCCTATTTTCTGAAAATTTCCCGCGTCACACCAAAAATATACCGTGTCACGAGAAAGTGTACCGTCTGACGTTGGGACTTCCCGTGTCACGGTACAGTTTTCCGTGTCACAGGATACTTTTTTTAGGGTTTTTATCATTTTAGGGTTCCGTGTGCTCCCTCAGCACATTTTCCCTATAAATACCCCCTCATTTCTGATGAACGGGGCACCGAGGAATTCTCTGATTTATTTTTCTTTCTTCTATGATTTAGCCTAAACACTAGCCTACCCTTTTCTACTTCAAAATTCCTTTTTCAAGTACTCAAAGGAGTCCATACTTTACTCGGGGTTCTGTCCTTAAGCCAAGGCGTGAAAGGTAGAACTGTTTGAGGGTTTGGCCCCAAATCAACTCTACTTTATTTAATTTAATTTAATTATTGTTTTATTATTTCCTTGAAGTTACTCACTCGTTTATTATTTTGTAGTTGCAAACAAACAGAATCAAAGTAAGAATCATGTTCCTTTTATTTCTATTATTTTTCTAACGATTTTATGTTGTTGGAATTGTGATTAAATTGTTACCAATATTAATGTTTATTCTATTATATTTTTTGTTGATCACCATATTGCATGTTAAAGGGAATATGTAATTGAAAATCACGCCTAATAAGATAATTTGGACAACCGGTTTAGGTTTCTTTTAATCTTGTTAATTAATTCAAGTGATCACTAATATTTTAGAATTATGTGTGCATTAATATTCAACCAATTTAGTCTAATAATAGTTTGGAGCAAATTGAATTTTTGTTTGTATGCCTTTGAGATCACAGGAATTGTTTTCAATATAAGAATCAAGTAGAGGCCAATACGGGCGAATGTAACTCCATGACTCACTTCGTACCATCATCCCTGATCCTCCTTTCGTGGTTCCGAACCATTTGGAGTTAGTAATCTCATGGATTATGAATGGGGTGTAACCTTCACGGGTTAATCGTTGTTGCCTATCGTTGTCCCTTTATCGTGGTTGCCTTTTATGATCCGTGAACTGTTTACAAGTTCCTTAAAAACTTGTTGGAGGCTCCCTACTTTCCTTGTCCCTAGTCGTATACGTCAATTCCCACTTCCTAAGAGTGCCAAGCATATTCACACATGCTTTAACGTAGGCGCACTTCGAACGACGCCTACAATTTGGCAACTCCACTGGGGATAATTTTAAAGGCTATCCAACCATATAAAATTTGGATAAACTAATTAATCCTAATTGGTTTAGGAATTGGATTAAATCATTTGGACCCTCCACATGATCATTGGGTCGTAGGTAAGGTGGGCTTAGGTTCGGTTTGGGCTCGGCTTAATAATTTGGCCATAACTTATTCGTTATAACTCGGATTTGGGCTTATAATATATCATTGGAAAGATATTTTAAATCCCCACACAACTATTCAATCATTGGTCCTAGATTATGGACCAAAATAAAATGGATTAAACGTTTTATAAAAAGGACATGAAACGAATGACTTTAAAGGATACAAAATGAATTATTTTGGGTTTAAAGGCACGAAAAGAGGAAAATAAGTGAAGGTTTGGGGAAATGGGCTAGGTATTGGGTTGGTTTATGAAAATATGGATTTGAATATGGATTTAAGCACTCCAAGATTAAATACTCAACCCGACCAATAATGGCGGTGAAAGGTTGTTCATCATCGGGTTTGGTTTTCGGGAGACATTTTTAGGTGTCTACAGAAGCCCCACTTTGACTGAGTTTGTAGAATTGTCAATTTTGAAAACGATAGTCAAAGTAGTCGATAGGGGCGGAGAATGATTTAAGACGTTCTGCGATCCTAAATCACTCTGTATACGCCGATACCTGCAGAAAATGTTAATTCCACAGATAAAAGAGTAAATGGATAGAACGCTTATCTGACACCAGTGTATCGGTGACAAATGAGTTTGGTATTTTCCTATGCTTGAAGGAATCCACTGGATGACGGTTGTTGAAATGCTTTCCATGCTTGAGGAAAGTCGACAGATGAGTTTGGTAGCTTTCTAAGCCTGAAGAAACCTACCGGATGACACTTTCCATGCTTGAGGAAAGTCGACATATGATTTTGGCGTTTTTCTATGCTTGAAGAAATCCACCGATAATGCTTCCCATGCTTGAGGAAAGCCGACAAAGGAATTTGGCGGTTTTCTATGCTTGAAGAAATCCACCGGATAATACTTTCCATGCTTGAGGAAAGTCGACAGATCATGAGATTGCAAGTCTCTTTGTATCGAGAACCTTGTGTCATGAAATGATGGTGGTTCGATTGTCCCCGAACGTGGGTTGTAGATGGTCCAATTGTCCCTAGACGTGGGCTGTGGTTGGTTCTCTTTTCCCCGAACGTGGGTTGTGGTTGGTTTGCTTTTCCCCGGACGTGGGCTGTAGATGGTCCGCTTGTCCCCGGACGTGGGCTGTAAATGGTCCGCTTGTCCCTGGACGTGGGCTGTAGATGGTTCACTTGTCCCCAAACGTGGGCTGTAGATGGTCCGCTTGTCCCTGGACTTGGGATGTAGATGGTCCGCTTGTCCCCAAACGTGGGCTGTAGATGGTCCGCTTGTCCCTAGACGTGGGCTGTAGATGGTCCGCTTGTCCCCGGACATGGGCTGTAAATGGTTTGCTTGTCCCCGGACGTGGGCTGTAGATGAGACCTTCAAAAATAAATTTGCCAAGGGACTCGTATATATTGTGATTGACTTAACCACTGACTTGACCAAGTTTGGCTTGATGTGACATGACATGTGTATAACTTGTGATTGTGTGTGTCTTAAGTGAGTGTGTGCACTGACACAAGCAATTAAAAATTCAAAAGCAAAAATTTTTCGTCATTTTTGTCATGAGTGGAGGGTACCGACTTTCTCCCGAGAAAGAAAGACATGCAAAATGAAGTTTTGTTTTCGAACTTCCCTCGATAAAAATTTTGAAAAAGTTTTTGAACTTCCCCAAAAGAAAATAATGAAAAACAGAGGAAGTTTTGAACTTCCTCCTTAAGCAAGACGAAATGAATCGTATGGATTGAATTGCTTGTCTTGAAAATAATGTATGCATGATGAATGTTCTTAGGCTAGGAGGCTAAGGACAATTACATCATGTGACACGATAGATGAATGAACTTAGGTCATGGAGCTAAGCATCATATATGGTGTAAAGAAGCGATCTTGAACGTCACTTAGGTCTAGAAGCTAAGCTCGTATATAGATGAAGTGATTATGAACGTTGCTTAGGTCAAGGAGCTAAGAACGATATGATCTGTATTATTACAAATCATTGATATAGAAATGTTACTCAACACATTATGCGATGCATGAAACGATGAACATTGCTCAGGTCAGGAAGCTAAGCAAGTATACAACGTTTCTTCTAATGAATGTTATCTTGAAAGATGATGAAGCATGCGCGGTAGGGAAACAATATTTCATGATAAAGGGATCTTAAAGGGAAGGATGATTGATATGGATATGGATATGGATATGGATGTGTGAGTGAAGTGTGTGAATGTGATACTAAGGCTGGCTGCAAGGGTTGTGGCGATGGAAAGAGATGTGAGAAGAGTCAAAGATGATGACTCTTTAGGCTAGGTAGGCTAAATGATGTGGGCTCAAGCCCCCAAGGCTAGCTCTAAATGGGTAAGTGTAAGCATTGGATATTCTTTGACTCGATCATGCATGGATATGAATATGAATGTGCAGTGGCCGCACCTCGATGTGAGGTTGCCTACGTATCCGTTAGGAATTAGGCCGAACGTAGCTCTAACCGAACTTGCACAAGTGTATGTACACCTCAAAGAGGTCTTTCAAGGGTTGTAATGTGGTTAAGCTGATGGTTTAAGGAAGAAAGGGGTAAAAGGCTCATGACCCAAGAGAAACCCTAAGACGTGTAATTGTGAATTGGACTTTGCAAGTTTTATTTTCAACATTTTTTTGTTTTGAATTTCTTTTTTTTTTCATTCTTTTGAATCAATGTAGGCAATCTCAGATCATGCGGTCCATCACTCACTTAGCATTCATGTTTCTCAGGCACGGTACCAAGCACTCGATGAGAGACGCAATTTGAGACATGTTCATATCAAAGACATTGGAACACTTGCCTTTAGACATTGTTTTATTGTTGTTTTGTTGCTTTTTTTTACTTGCTTTCTGAATGTTATTGCACATCTTCCGATTCCAGGGTTGAGTGAATGTGGGTTGAAAAAATGAAGGACAAACGTTAGACGAGGCTCAAATTGGTTGACGAAGAAATGGATATGTGATTAAATGGTTAATGGGGAATGAATGGGTTGCAAAGGTGCCTCAAGTCATTGGTGTACCTTGTGTTTAGTTCGCCAATTTTTTTTTTTTTCTAATCACATGATCGAATGTAAGAAAGAGATGCTCATTTATGAAGAAGGTAAGAAATGTGACAAATAGACACATGGATAAGGAGAACCTATGCTAGACTTTTTAGGGGAAAGGGTTTGAAACAAAAGAAGAAGAAAACATGAAATCTTGGTGAGAAGCTTGTATCGTGCTTTGTCTTCGTGGTTGTTTATGAGTTACTTCTTGCCGCCTACTGAGGAAAAAAGTTTCTTGTTGTTGATGCTTTGATTGGAAGGAAAGAAGAAAGGAATAATGACGTTCCCCTTATTCTTCCAACTATTGCCTATTGATTTTAGACTCAAGTACTGTGTAAGGACGAACTCTAATGCATTAACTCAATACTCGGATTGGAAAGGAAGAGTGTATGAAACAATTTTGAAAACTTATGGGAAATACTCCACTCATTCCTATTACGACGGAAAGCGATGCATGCATGGTCCTAGTATACAATCATAAACAATATAGTGCATTACTCGAAGACAAAGTGTGTGCAATGACTCAACATGTGTGATTAGGTGAGTTTATTAAGACTCGTGATATGATCGCATGGCTAGACATGAGGACGTTGTGAAAAACAAAGGACCCAATGACTAAATAGCACGGAAGACTAAAAGACAAACTAACTTGATTAATTTTGTCCAATTTTAATGTTTATGCTATTTGGTGAAAACGGTCCATTGGCAATCGTTAATCATAAATAAGATAAAAAACAATCAAATCAAAGAACAAATGTTAAGGTTAGTACAAAAAATAATTAGAAACTAGGAAGAGGACTAGAATTCTAGAAGAGTTAGGACTCATGGGTATAAAAAAATAAATAAAAAAATAAAAAAAAAAATCTATAATCCTATGTTATATGAGTTTACACGGATTAAAGGACTTGGCTAAGACTAGCTTGACACGATTTTTTTTTTTTTTTTAAAAAAAAAGGTAACGCTAAAAAGACACCTAAACTGGACAGGATGTAGTATATATATTATAACTTTTGATCTGTGACTCTGATTGGGACGAAACCAGTTCCAAATGAAAGATAAAACTCGGGGCTACAGATCCATAGGTTACACGACAAGTAACTCTCTCTAGAACTCCAGTTATGACCAAAACAAGTTGACTCTTGTGCATTATACGGGAATAAACATCCAGGTGACTCAAAAATTAAAAAAAAATTATGACTCGACTCTAATAATAAAAAAAAGGGTTTGATAAGAGAAAAAAAATTAAAAAAAAGTCAATAAAAAAAAATGCACATAAGCATATTGTCACGTATGATGCAATGAAGTTCGCAACCTAAAGTCAAGTTCTATGTTCGACTATGGTCAAGCTTTTAGGTGTCAAAGGGTACCATGGTTAAGAGTTTGGACACGTTAGCAAGGCAGCCTCCCTTGAGGGTGTATGCCAATGGGCGGTTCCGCGAGTTCGTGATGAAATCGAACTCGACTCCATGGTTTGGGTGGATTTAAAAAAACTCGGATGAACCCTTATTGCCATGAGCGTTTTCGGGTTGATAGAGCATAAATCCCCCGGGCTAGCCACATACGTAGAACACGTACTATTGTGGCAAAATAGGTAACCTAAAAAAAATCATATGCATATGTGACAATGCCAATTAAATCTCAGGAATACAATTCAAGAATCTTTCAAGTCTCATCCACTCATCTTAATTAAATACCGATCACTCAAATCGATAAATAACCAAGAATCCTCCCCAGTGGAGTCGCCAAATTGTAGGCGTCGTTCGAAGTGCGCCTACATTAAAAGCATGTGGTGAATATGCTTGGCACTCATAGGAAGTGGGAATTGACATATACGATTAGGGACAAGGAAAGTAGGGAGCCGCCAACAAATTTTTAAGGAACTTGTAAACCGTTCACGGATCAAAAAAGGCAACCACGATAAAGGGACAACGAAGGCAACAACGATTGACTCGTGAAGGTTACACCCCATTCATAATCCATGAGATTACTAACTCCATATGGTTCGGAACCACAAAAGGAGGATCGGGGATGATGGTACTAAGTGAGTCATGGAGTCACATTCGCCCGTATTGGCCTCTACTCGATTCTTATAGTGAAAAATGATTCCTGCGATCTCAAAGGCATACAAATAAAGATTTAATTTGCTCTAAACTATTATTAAGCCAAATTGGTTGAATATTAATGCAACACATAATTCTAAAATATTTGTGATCACTTGAATTAACAACAAAATTAAAAAGGAACCTAAACCGGTTGTCCAAATTATCTTATTAGGCGTGAATTTCAATTAAATATTCTCTTTAACATGCAATATGGTGATCAATAAATAATAGAATAACATTAATATTGGAAGCAATTTAAAAATAAATTGTTAGTCAAATCAAATATAAATAAACTAATCATGATACTAGCAATATAAAAATAAAATAAGAGTAATTAAATTAATTAATTACTCACATTCCGCGCGTTCCTTTAAATTGCTACATCATGAATAAACTGTTAGTAACTTCAAAACAAATTAAAATTAAATTAAATTAATATATATTTTATTTGGTCCAAACCCTCAGTTATTTATACCTTTCACGTTTTGGTTTAAGTATAGAACTTGGGGTATTGTATAAACTCCTTGGAGTGCTTAATTAGGGGATTTATTTTGAGAAAATAGGATGGCTAGTATTTAGGCTAAAGAGGGAGAAGATAATTATTTTATGATCAACCTTGTTGATGTTCTAAAAAAGGGGAGATATGACCTCTATTTATAGAGAAAAAAGAAGGGTCGAAAAATTAAGATAAGATCCGAATTAAATCGGAATAAAACTCGATAGATAGCAGTTTTTTGCGGTTGTTGTTTTTATCATATCTTTTGATCCAGAAATCGGAATAAGATGAGTAAGATATCGTTGGAAAGCTCTTGAAGTTTAATTTCTAACCCAATTAAAATTAGATAAAAATATTTTGTAAAATAAAAGATATAGCTGAAATAGTTAGACGGTGTCAGTTTTGGATAGAGTTTGATATCTTATTCATATCTTTTCTGTTATAGCTCGGAATTGATATTATAATATATCATTGGAAAGATAATTTCAAGGTCTATCCAACCATATAAAATTTGGATAAAAAATATAAGACACGAAAATAATATCCATCTATCTTTGAACGTCTTTCAATTCGGATATAAATAGGATTTTCAAAAAATGGAGTTTTATTCAATTTCAAACTATTTAATCTTATCTTTTCAAAAAGGATAATTAAGATATTTTTGAAACTTATAGAAGCTTCTAATTAATCCTAATTGGTTTAGGAATTGGATTAAATCATTTGGACCCTCCCCATGATCATTGCGTCGTAGGTAAGGTGGGCTTAGTTCGGTTTGGGCTCGGCTTAATAAGTTTGCCATAACTTATTCGTTATAACTTGAATTTGGGCTTATAATATATCGTTGGAAAGATCTTTTAAAGCCCCACCTGAATATTCAATCATTGGACCCAGATTATGGACCAAAATAAAATGTATTAAACATTTTATAAAAAGGACATGAAATGAATGATTTTAAAGGATACGAAATGAATTATTTTGGGTTTAAAGGCACGAAAAGAGGAAAATAAGTGAAGGTTTGGGGAAATGGGCTAGGAATTGGGTTGGTTTATGAAAATATGAATTTGAATATGGATTTAAGCATTCCAAGATTAAATACTCAACCCGACCAATAATGGCGGTGAAAGGTTGTTCATCATCGGGTTTGGTTTTGGGGAGACATTTTTAGGTGTCTACATCCCCGAACCCTTATTTGGTTCTAGACCTTATGGAGTTGACGATCTCTTGGATCGTTAAGGGGTGTAACCTTCATCCTATGAACGGTTTACAAGTTCCTAAAAAACTTGTTGGCGACTCTTTTGCTCTATCTTCTTCCCTTTTGGACGCCACCGTACTTTAGTGTATGATCACAGTGGGGTTCGAGCTAGTGGGATTAAGGCTTGAAATTATTCCCTACAGTTTTTTGGCGACTCCACTAGGGAGGATTTCTATTTTAATTCCTGAATTTATTTCGGCAATGATTTAGAATGAGTGGATGAGACTCGAAAAGTTCTAAGTATTTCATGTGCGTAATTTTGATTAACATTATTGTCATATGCATAAAAAAGATCTCATTGGAAAGACCATCCGTAATGAGTTAAAACATAGGATTTTACACGTAGGAAATTTGAGGAATGTTTTTCATAATTAGGACTGAAATAACACCGCGTGAAAGTGTAAAATTTTATCGAGCACAAAAAGCTGCTGAGGCATGTGGGAAGTAGCGTCAGGGGCCAGAGCATTGGCGCCAACATTTTAGTCGTAGCGCCAGACGCTAGTATTGGTGCTAGGAGCTACAGTTAAAAGCTGGCGCCAGTCTCTGTTTGCTGGCGCCAATTTCCCCTAATACCGAGCCAGAAATATGCGTTCTATTTTCGACCGGTTTTTCGTATTGTTTGCTCGATCCTACTTCCTGATTGAATTTTTTTCTCACTTTTCTGAAACCCATATGTGTTCTACATATGGACATAACCCTCTGGGAATTCATGCTCCATCTACCCGATTGAACGCTCCGTGCAACAAAGGGTACATCCGAGATGTTGAATTCACCAAACCATGGAAGCGAGTTTTTTTTTTCTAAAACTCGCGGTGTCCCATCCACTCGCGCCAACCGTTCACGGTTAGGCTTCCGCGCGGTGCATCCGAACAATTAACCATGGACCCTCTATTGACTAAACCATATCCCGAACTTTAGAGAACTAGAGCCATGGTTAGGTTGCAATCGCATTGCATCATATTGTGTCTACTTGACTAATTGTGCATTATTTGTTGTGCATATATATTCTATGTTTCTCTTAACCGTTTGTTGACTTGTGTTGAGACTAAATAAATTAATGACTTAAAAAACTTCGCCTAATTAATTATTTAATTAATTAATTTGAGTCAATAAAGTCTAATATTTTAATCGGAATTGACCTAGTACGACTTTAGGCATACCCCAGTTGACTAATAACACCGAAATCAGTCCTAGACCGAAGCTCCAATATTGGCGCCAAGGTCTGAGCTGTAGCGCCATATTATGGAGTGTAGCGCCCGACGACACCTCTGTCGTCTGGCGCCAAGCTCCACATTGCGACGCCAGTCCTTTCGTTTGGCCTACAGTTCGGATTATTGGTCGAGTCATCACCTAGGGTCTAATTAATCAGTCTCCTGTTTAATTTGGTAAATTTTGCTGTCAATAGTATTTAATTAAATGATCGAGTTTAGGCACTAAGTCCCATGGTCTTACACAAGAGTCCTAGCATGTCACTTACACTCAACGCACACACCAATACACATACTTTGACCATGTTTAAGAGAGTCTTGTGTGCGCGTTTTTCCGTCATTTTTTTAGGGGGGTAAGTCGGATATTAATCCTCCAATAAAAAAAACTATACTTAGTTCCCTAAAAGTATGTACATTATTTTTTCCAAAAAATATGCACCCTTTTCTTTTTTCTTTTTCTTCCAAAAAATAAACCGTAAAGTCAAGTTGATTCGAGTCGAGTAATTAAAACGCAAAATGGTTTATTTACAGCCCGTGGTCAAGAAAGGAAGGACGATTAATCAAAGACAACCTCTTCATACAAGTCCAACTTTTCGACAAACCCATAGCTTGTAAGAGGAAAGATAAGGTTATAATGGCAACACAAGAAGAAGTCAATGATCTTAAGAACCAACTGGCTACCGTGACTGAGACACTGAAGCTTCTCGCACTTAAGATCGATGATCCCGTGAAGCAACAACAAATGGACCTCATGCAAGAGAGTTTAAGCAAGTTGTCTAGCGACTACAAGTTTCAAGAGCTTACATCACAAGGGGTCTCGGTGGACAAAGATCTTCTTCCGCAGAAGTTTAACGCCAACGACATCGCAAAATTCAGAGCAACTGACAACCCATACTTTCATTTAAGAGCATTCGAAACCATAATGAGTATTAAGGGTATCGATAAGAAAGTCTCCCCCTCTCTATTCTCACTATCTCTCGAGACCGTTTGCCAACAATGGTTCTTTTCTCTCGAGAAGGAAAAAACCTTTACCTGGGAGTCAATAGTAAACGCTTTCGTTGATAGGTACAAGTGCAACATTCAAGTCGAGACTGATCACAGGGAACTTGTAATCCTCAAACAGAAAGAAAATGAAGGCTTCACCTCTTTCTTTAACTAGTGGAGAGAAACCTCAGCTAAGATGATTGAGGTGCCAAGTGAAAAAGAATCTGTGAGACTGTTCATAAAAAATCTCCAAGAAAAATATTCCAAGCATCTCAAATATCAAAATAATCTCCATACTTTCAAGGCCGTTTATGACATTGGGATCAATATTGAAGATGACTTGGCTAGATTAAAAGCTGCCAATATAACTCCTACAGTGGCTGGAAAGGAAAGAAGAACGACAATCCTTCTTCTTTCAAAACCGCCCACTCAAACAATGTGAGCACCTTTAATTTAGGAGAAGTCCTTGCTATGAACAACCAAGGACAGAAGAAACCATTTAGGAGGAACTTCACTCATATTGGCATGAGTTATGACACCGCGTTTGATCGATTAAATGAAAAGGGTATTATAACTCCTATTGGACCATTTGGGGACCCACCAGTTGAAAAGAGATCAGCTAATTGGAACCCCAATGCACACTACAAGTACCACCAAGGTAGGGGTCATCTTACTGAAAATTGTTGGAAGCTTAAGGAAGCTATCCAAGACTTGATCGACAACAACAAACTGTCGTTGCCCCCTGCCAGTATGAAGCCAAGCATTGACAATGCACCTCTAGCTCACACCCTGGCTATCTCCGATGAGGAAAACGAGGTTGACCCCTCCTCTCTCATTAGACCTGTCAAAGAAATCAGTGCCATAGAAAAAGAAGAGGAGATCTTTTTCGATGTCAAGGATAGTCTTCCAGAACCGGCGAATAAAGATGATATACATGTGCTCACACTGTCTATGGGGAGGTATCACAATTATTACGTGAAGCTCTCAAAGTTATGAACGAACTCCATAAGAAATATGATGAGCTTCCACTTCCGAAAGATAAACCTAAAAGAGAATCCACACTAGTGAGAACGACTTATGAGGCAAAGTATTTTCCCTTACAAGTCATTGAGAGACCCAAGAAGAGCAATAGAATCTACACTCTAATCGGGATCCCATATGCGCAAATGTTCGAAATTCTCTCCGAGAGTGACGAGATCAATCCTCTCGAACCGAGACCATTCGAATCATTGAAAAAGGACATATAGATATTACTGTCAGTATCATCAATCAGGGGGTCACACTATAGAAAACTGTTTCAAGTTCAAGGATTTGGTACAAAAAATGATTGATGAAAAGAAACTAGTCCAAGCCCAACAAGAAGAAGATGCAACCATTAATGGAGTTTAGGACAGTGATGAAGAAGATGTCTATCTAAAGGACTTAGTAGAACTTCCGCCTTCTGTGTCATACACCACAGATGACATTTGGGCTGAAGAAGACTCATCAATAGACGTCCTCACAAGATCTGGGAGAATGCAACCTCCCGTTTCAACACAACCTATACCAACCACACAACAAGTTCCTCTACCTATCCTTAAAGACGATGACATTGTTAAGCAGTTTAAGAAGACAAAAGTTGAGATGAATGTATGGAAACTTCTGGCAACATCTCAAGAACATAGGTTGGCTGTAATGAATGCCTTGGGCAAAATCGGGATAGACTCTGACACTACTCCAGAGGGATTAGCCAACTTCCTCACAAGTGACCTTCCAAGCCCGATTAATCTGATCACCTTCTCTAACAAATATTTACCTCCAGAAGGTGACAAGCACTACAAGGCATTAAACCTCACAGTAGTTTGCAAGAGGATGAATGTT
This sequence comes from Chenopodium quinoa, assembly GCF_001683475.1. Classification (NCBI taxonomy): domain Eukaryota; kingdom Viridiplantae; phylum Streptophyta; class Magnoliopsida; order Caryophyllales; family Amaranthaceae; genus Chenopodium; species Chenopodium quinoa. The sequence continues at coordinate 2,137,623 of NW_018743197.1, read as the reverse complement.
CCTATGGCTCTCGTAGACAATGGATCAGCCATCAACGTTTGTCCACTTAGAACCGCAAGGATGCTCGGCATAAGGAACGAAGATTTAACTCCGTCTACACAAGGAATAAGGGCCTACGACAACACTCGTCATCAAGCTCTTGGCAAGATTACCCTAAATGTAACGGCAGGAGCAATAGAACATGCTACTACTTTCCAAGTAGTAGACATCAAAGCTTCATTCAACTTATTGTTGGGGCGCCCTTGGCTTCATGATCTAAAGGCCGTCCCTTCATCTCTCCACCAAAGCTATAGTTGGAGGAATTCCAATCACCATCGATGCTTCGCCAATGAGAATCAAATCTATAGAAAATCCAATTATTAATGTGGAACACGACGAGGATGATGAAGACCTATGGGGCTTTAATGAAGAAGTCTCCTTAATCCAGGAGGATGAAAGGACCCCTCTTTGCCATGACCCCCATTCAATCATGATTGTCAATGCCATGCTGAAGAAACAAGGATACTTTCCTGGGATGACCCTAGGAAAGAAGAAAGGAACGGAAAAACTGCTGGAGTTACCTGGCCTCCCTAAGTTAGACACTTTCGGACTTGGTTTCGAACCGACTCGGAAAGATCTCAAGCGAGCCCAGGAAAAGTCGAAAGCACGTAGGGACGCTTGCATTCAAAAGAAAGCAATTCTAATGGATCAGTACCCCCTTACGCTTACTGGTCAGTTCATAAAAGAAGGAGAGGACTATCCCTGCCATGAATTTCCCCATCCATTTGTTGTAAACGGCATACGACAACTGGGATTCGAGATTTTCTTGGATTGCTATTTCACTGATGAAATCCCAACTCCCGTCCACAAGGAGAAATCACCCCCATGCTTTGACTTTAACGTCATGGGAATACTGTTTGGGCGAGAAAAGAATGGGCCAACTTATAAAGAGGATAACTCCTCGCTCATTCAAACAGTCCTACAAAGTGAAAGCTTCGATCCCTCGAAGCTAATTACTCCAGCTGAAGGATCACTACAAGGGTGGCGCAAGACTATCAGGGTGACTACTCCAAGTGGAAGGAAGATATCCATCTCGACAGGGCAAGGACCGATGTTTGAAGAGTCGTCTGAGTTAGAGTCCGAGTCAGAGTCTTTCCCTTTAGAATCTTCTATGTCCTTAGTAGTAACACCTCCCCCTCCTATTGCTTCTCCTAGGATAGTTAGTGATCTAGTCCCTGAGGACATATCACTCTTTGATGTAATGATCTCAGAGTACAATAATATTTCTCATTCTCCTTACTTCTCGTGTTCTTCTCTAACCCAAGATGACGAGCATTGCTTAACTAACAATGAAAAAGACAAAGAAATTATTACAGCAATGGAAACACTCGAAAAGAAAACACCGGTAATTGAAGAGACTGAAACGGTTGATATATCGAATGATTCAACTCATAAAAGAGAAGTTAAAATCGGATTAACATTGAATAAACAAGAAAAAATCGATTTAATTAACTTACTTAAAGAATTTATCGATGTATTTGCTTGGTCATATGAAAATATGCTAGGAATTAACAGAGAAATAGCTCAACACACTATACCACTAATTCCAGGAATGAAACCTGTAAAACAAAAGTTGCGTCGAATGAAACCCGACTTAGCACTTAAAATAAAAGAAGAAGTTCAAAAACAAATAACTGCAGGTTTCATCAAGGTATCCAAATACCCCGAATGGGTCGCCAACGTCGTCCCAGTTCCGAAGAAAGATGGAAGGGTAAGGATGTGTGTCGACTATCAAGATCGAAATAAGGCAAGTCCAAAGGACGACTTCCCTTTTCCACACATCGATATTCTGGTAGATAACACGGCAAATCACGCGCTTCTCTCATTCATGGATGGGTACGCAGGTTACAACCAGATTCTCATGGCAGAAGAAGACATGGAGAAAACAACTTTTATAACGCCATGGGGCACTTACTGCTACACGGGAATGCCATTCGGATTGAAAAACGCGGGTGCTACTTACCAACGTGCATCAACTGCCTTACTCCATGACATGATGCATAAAGAAGTCGAAGTATATGTCGACGACATGATTGCAAAATCAAAAGACCGTCCAGGACATCAACTGGCCTTAAGGAAATTTTTCGAAAGGCTAAGAAAATATAACATGAGGTTGAATCCATCAAAATGTGCTTTTGGAGTCACCTCAGGCAAGCTCTTGGGATACGTCATAAGCTCTAAAGGAATAGAGGTAGACCCAACCAAGATTAAAGCAATCATGTCAATGCCACCGCCCAAGACTGAGAAACAGATTCGAGGATTTATTGGCCGATTGCTATACATAAGTAGGTTCATATCAAAACTGACGACAATATGTGAACCAATCTTCAAGAAGCTCAAGAAGAATGTACCAGTAATATGGGATGACGAGTGTCAAAAAGCCTTTGAAAAGATCAAAGCCTATCTCGCAAATCCTCCCGTATTAGCACCAGCACTTCCCGGAATACCTCCTAGGTTATATTTGACAGTTACCAAAGAGACAATGGGAGCCATGCTAGCATAAGAAGTAGAAGGCAAAGAGAACGCAATCTATTACCTAAGAAAGATGCTCAAATACGAAACACGCTATACACCGCTCGAAAAATTGTGCCTCGCCTTGGTGTGGGCCACAACTAAGTTAAGACATTACATGTTGGTGCATACCATTTTCATAGTCTCCCGATTAGATCCACTCAAGTATCTATTCGTGAAATCTACAGTCAATAGACGCATATCAAGATGGATAGTCAATCTAGCCCAGTTCGATGTAAGGTTTATGCCACAATAAGTTGTTAAAGGATCCGTGGTGTCAGACTTTCTAGCAGATTTTCTAATAGAAGACTCGACGCCAATATAAGACAATGAATTTCCAGATGAAGACCTAATGGTTACTGAAGATGATACTTGGACCTTGTATTTCAACGGAGCCTTAAACCAAAAGGGATGTGGCGTTGGAGTACTACTAGTATCACCTAAAGAAGAGTACGTTCCAATCTCAATAAAGCTTGATTTCGACGTTACCAACAACGCTGCTAAATATGAAGCATGCGTGGTAGGCCTTGAAACAACTTTGGCATTGGGAGTAAAGAAGTTAAGGATATTCAGAGACTCTTCTTTGATTATCAATCAGATATCTAAAAGGTGGAAGGTAAGGAGCGAAAGTCTAGCCCCTTATCAAACCTATCTGGAAACTCTTACTGATCAATTAGACAAGGTAGAATATACATATCTACCTAGAGAGGAAAACCAATTTGCCGATGCTTTGGCAAGATTAGCCTCAATGGTTAGGATTCCCACGGAAATTAAGCAAATGCCTTTAACTATAGAAAAAAGGCACAAACCAGCATATATCCAGGCTATAGAAGACGACGAATTAGTCCAAGAAGAAGAAGAAGAAGAAGAAGAAGAAGAACCGTGGTACACGGACATACTCAATTATGTCACCAATGGAGAATACCCTCCTCATGCTGACAAAAGAGCAAAACGAGCATTAAGACTTTTGGCTTCCCAATACGTACTCATAGATAACGAGCTACATAAAAGGGTACCTAAAGGTCGAGCTCACTTATGTGTAGGAAAGATGGATGCACAAAGAGCAATGAGAATAGTTCACGAAGGAATCTGTGGCACTCATGTAAACGGCAAAATGTTAGTCCAGAAAATAATACGAGAAGGATATTATTGGACTACAATGAATAGGGATTGCCATCAATATGTAAAAAGATGCCCTAAATGCCAAATTTACGCCAATTTACAACATGTCCCTCCATCTTTGCTCTATACTTACACATCCCCATGGCCTTTCTCTACATGGGGAATTGACATCATTGGCAAAATCACTCCCCCAGGAACAGGAGGGCATGAATTTATTCTAGTAGCAATTGATTACTTCACAAAGTGGGTCGAAGCGCAATCATATGCTAAACTCACTGCAAAACATGTAGCACTCTTTATCGAGAGAAATATTATCTGCCGATACGGAGTCCCACATGAAATGATAAGTGACAATGGAACTCATTTCAAGCCGAATGTGAAGAATTGCTACGAAAGTACGGCATTCAACATCATCATTCTTCCCCTTATAGACCTCAAGCAAATGGAGTAGTCGAGGCAGCTAACAAAAATTTAAAGACTATCATCGAGAAAATGACTGAAAATTATAAAGATTGGCCTGACAAACTCCACTTTGCATTATGGGGTTACCGCACGTCAATCCGTACATCAACAGGAAATACGCCATTTTCTTTGGTATATGGGATGGATGCCGTACAACCTGTCGAACTAGAAATACCATCTCTACGCATCGCGTTAGAGAGTAAGCTTGATGAAGTTGAATGGACTAGGGCAAGATACGAAGAATTGATTCTACTCGACGAAAAACGACTAGAAGCTCTACATCACACTCAGTGTTACCAAACTCGTATGGCTAGGCATTTTAATAAGAAGGTCAAGACAAGAAATATCAAAGTAGGAGATTTGGTATTAAAAACACTAAGGAAAAATGTTAGACCCAAGGGGTAAATTTAGACCTAATTGGTCTGGACCCTACATTGTCAAAACAATCCTGTCAGGAGGTGCAGCAAAACTAACTGATATGGATGGCAATGAATTCTCAAACATGACAAATCTTGACCAACTTAAGAAATACTACCCATAAGTACTTGAGTAGGATACTCAAGAGAGCTACGTCCGGCCTGATTCCTTAAGAAAGGATACGTAGGCAACCCTTTACGTGTGCGGCCACTCTATTTTTCGACATCGTCGCGTCCCAGAATTAATTAAAAATTCAGCAGAAAATCGGCGAATTATCAGCGTCGCAGAAAAGTACCTGGCGCCAGCCAGCAACCATCAGTGCCAGCCAATGAAACTAGCGCCTGGCGCTAGACTCAAATGATAGGCGCCAAATGCCAATAACTGGCGCCAGTTCGGAAATAAACTCTGGGTGAATTTCGATGTTTTCGGAAAATTTTCGACTTCCGTACTCGAAGAATTTCTGGAAAATAATTTTTTTTTTCGGTTTTCATTGCTTTAATAAAATAAATTTAAAGTAAAAAATTTAATTAAAAGCTGAAATTTCATTAATAAAATAAAATTAAATTACATTATTGATGGAATTTAGATAAAGCCGACATAAATTAACTTTAAATAAAAAATAACAAACTAAGTCTAATAAATTGAAGGATAAGCAATGCTCCTAATCTTTCTTTTCCTTTCTAGCCCTTTTCCAATTTTTGTCTGCTTCCTCCTCTTCATCCATAACCTTAGCTAGTAGGCACCCTTTAGAGGACCTACATTCAATTTTAGAGTAGATAGTCTCCCCTTCAGCTAACACTCCATGCTTCTTTTCCACCCAAGCCTTTTTATCTGTGGTGTTAGCTTTCCTTTTCCCTTTATCTTTGGTAGAATTTTTCTTCCTGGGCATTGCAGGTGTTTTAAATTCAATTCTTGCACCTAGGCGTTCCTTGGCAGGAATCACCCTGTCACCCAGACGACTCTTCACATCAGTTTTACCCTGATTTTTATTCGAATCCTTCAAAGGTTTCTTCAACAACCACTTCTTCACATCATCGGGTAAGGAAGGAGGAACCTTTTGGGTAATCACTTCCCATAAAGGTCTAGCACCCCAGTAAGCATCAAATCTGTCTACTTCTTGAGAAATAGGGTACTCAAAGGGAGGACGAAGATCCCCGGAAGGAATATTCTGAAGCAAGCCGTATTGTCTTTTTACCCTGCAGGGATAATAATAAGTCACACGAGACAAGCATGGAAGACGGCAGAAAGGTTGCTTGTTAACACCAACCATCCTTTCTATTTTCCACCATGGGACGACCCACTTGATAGAAAAATCATGTGATTCGAAGACTTTTCTCCATCCATGGCGCCCAATCTTAGGGAATCGTTTCTTCCTTCTCACAAAGCAATTAGGTGTATACTTCTCAATATCGTCCGGAGGGCTAATTAATCCTAGCCTTTCCATTAGCCACATCTGCAAAATATTGCAATGCAAATAAATTATTATTACAATACAAAAATATATTTTTTTGATTTCTGTAATTAAAAATATTATTTTTCTACCTGTAGTAAAATTGGAGAGCCGCGAAAAGGTGCTTTAGGGTCCCTTTTTAATTCATCTAGACTAATCATAGTCTCTCCAACTATTAATGGCATTGGATTTCTCCCTAATTCAATTTGTTCTAGTACAGTGGTTATAATTGATTGACCTTCATTATATTTACCACTACTAAGAAAAAATTGGTTAAGCATGCAAAATATGAACGCCCTTCTTCGATATATATGAAAAGATTCAGAAAGAGGTTTATCAAAATAATGGCGTGCAAATTCTTTCAAGTTAACTATGTTGCCATCCACTATTTTTGATAAATCCCTTTCTTTTAAATTAAAGAAGAGCTCAAAATCCTTATAATAGTATGCATCTACTCTAGGGATTACTAAGAGGTCTATTGCAGGGAAGCCTAAAATAGCACCAAATTCCTCTGGCAAAGGGCTAATCTCATCATACCCTATTCTGAAACAATGAGTATTAACATTCCAAAATTCTAAAGCGGTATGTATGAAGTCTAGGTCAAGATCTACCTCTTTGATGCCATAAATTCCCCCCCAAGTGAAATAAATCTAATTCTTTTCTGTCTCTAGCATTAAGAGATCGACACCATTCATGAGTGTATTGGGTGAAGGTTTTGGTGACTAAAGACATGATTATTGTTTTTTCTAAAGAAGAGAATTATTTTATTCGCTGGAATTATGAGAAGAATCGGCTGGGCAGGGGGCTATTTATACACAAATTGCGAGGAATTTTAATCAGAATAAAATACGGCATCAGCGTCAATTGGCGCCAGCCGCCAGCGCTTGGCGCGACATGCCAAGTGTAGCGCCTGGCGCCACGCGCCATAGTGTGGCGCCAGCTGGCGCCAAGTTGTCACATAAGGCCCGCGTGATTAACTTGCGTTTTTAATATTAAACTCGAGTCGGTTAATGACTTTATGGCTCCGTTTATTTTTCCTAAACATCTTTTTTATCCTTTTTCTTAATTAATTAAAAATAGCTATTATTTTTAATTATTAATATTCTTTTTTGGAATTTATTTTAAATTCCAAACACCCGACATTTTATTCGAATTTTTCTTTTATATTTTTTCTTTTTGGGGGAGAGAGTCGGATACCCTCCATCAATAATAGAAATGACGGAATTTTTGCGCAAAATTGTTTGTCACACTGAGTCGGATACCCTCCATCAATAATAAAAATGACGCAATTTTTGCGCAAAATTGTTTGTCACACTTTTCATGCACACACTAACATACACATAATAATAAAAATCAAACAAACTCATAATAACATAAATATACAAAATGTGTCCATAAATAATGAGTCTAAGGCAAAGTTCTAGGAAAAGTCAAAATAAAATATACACAGGAACAAACTACGGTGCCGGAGGACGTATGCCCATCATATCATAAAAATGCGCTGTACGAGGAGTCACCTCTCCAGCAGCTCCAACTCCAGCTCCAGTCTCCGTAGGGGGAGGAAGACTCAATGCGGGACCACTCCAGCCAGGATCAACCTGAGGCTGAGGCCGCAGAGGCTGCTGCGATGACGAGCCTATCTCGTACATCCCACCACCTCTGAAAGCCAAGATAGCCTCTCCTACCGGTGCAGCGTGAGCACTCTCAGAAGAAGATCCCGAACCCTCTGCAGCGTCAGCACGTGCAGCCTCAGAGCGACCACCTCTACCCCCTGACGACGTCTCGAGCTAGACCTCGCTGGATCCCTCCGCCCCTCAGGTCTCGTGCGGGTGTGAGAAGCAATAGGCTGGCCCTGCAAAAAGAATTAAATAAGAAACAAGGTAAAATTGAAGCAGCAATGCAAAAATAATGAGTAAAGAAAGGTTACCTCTCGGATGACGTCATCCCGACGGCAAGTGGCCGCATTCCTCATCCGGACGAGCTGGCTCTAGAAGGCATCTATGCATCGTGCCATCGCCGAAACCACCTCGTGTGAAAACTGTCAAAAAAATAAGTCAGTGAATATGCATGATATATGAACACAAAATTCTGAAAAAAACTAGGCTTACTCGAGTCTGGTGGCGAGGAATCGACCGCTCTACGAAGCGCTCGCCCTCGAGAGCCGGAGGAATTATCTCCTCGATCGGCCCATACATCCCCTGGTAGTGGATGGACATACGGGGTGGCACGAACTCAGCAGCACCGTCCTGATAAAACAGAAAAAAAATCAGTAAAACATTACTTGGGGGCTACTTAATGGAAAGTAAAAGCTGAAAAAATCTTACCCTCACATCCTCAGCCGGTACGGGGGCTGGAGCTAACAAAGGTAGTAGCTCCTCAGCACAACACCGCCCGAGGATCACATGGGACCGCCAAGGGGTACCAGCTCCCTCAGACATGCTCGACGACCGCGCCTCGTCGAATATATGACGTGGTTGAGTAGTAGGATCGTCGAAGACATCAGAAGAATGCTGTCTGGCAACCCTCTCTTCTAAGTACGCGATCGCTCTATAAGTCCCCAAAAAATAGCGACGCTCAGCAGAATACTGTGCGGCTAACCCAGGGACTATCCAACCGCCCCACGGCCGGTATACCACCTCAGGCCCCTATAAAGAGCATCAATAAGGCAAGAATATATCTAAAGCACCGCGGAAAAGCAAAATAAACAATAAAAGTCGTACCGAGATGATCCAGTTCCGGACATGTGCAGTAGACATATCCACATGATGGCCGCCCCAAGAGGCGCTCACTAGAAATCCCCGCGGCGATGGTCTCGCCGGCGCAGCAGAAGGAAAGTACTCGTAGAACTAGATCTACAAGGAGATTAAAAGTGTGAATAAATGCTAACTAATATGTAGAGCTAAACTTTATAGGGAATAATGTTTACCTCTAAGACCTTCCAAAAGGCAGACAAAACGACGTTTGTCCCAAAGGACCGGTGTCGACACGAGTCCCTCAGCGCACGAACGAAGTCAGCATAGGCCACGCTGGCCCAGTCATAAGTCCCAATCCTGTGAAGATCAAGGACAGCAGGAAGATAGTAAAGCAACGCCCTACTACCTTTGTCAGGGGAGAATGTCCCTGACAACAACATCAGTACAAAGATGCGCACTCGCTGCTCTCGAGTGGTCGCATCGTCAAGAGCCACTGCTAGTGTCAAGCGGCGAATTCCCCTAGCGCTAAACTGAGTCGTCTCGACCTCAGCTCGGGCTCGAATAGTGATCGACCCCAACAGCTCCTCGACCTCCGACGAAAAGACGTCGATTCCACTGTCAAACGGCAGTGGCACAGAAGTGAACTCCAGTCCTGTGATGAGACTGAAGTCCGTAGGGGTGACCATCATCTCGCTCCAGGGGAAATGAAAGGTGTTGGTGGTGTCCCAGAAGAACTCCACCAAAGCGCGCACTACATGGTGACCCCCGATGGAGGCAATCATAGCCTCGGAGCTCTTGAACAGAGTAGCTAGTCCGCAAGACTCCCATAGGAGCCTCGTCTCAAGATCCCTGGCGATGTACATCCTGTACAAATCGCCTAAACCATCACAGCCGGAGTCATGATGCCGCGTCCTCCCGGGCGTGATGCCCCGTCTCACCCTCTCAGAAATGTGGTAGACAAGGGCGAAGAACAGGGTCCGCTCATCCTACTCCGGAAGTCGACCAAGCGAAGTGGACGGCTCGGCGTCGTCCTCCACGGGCTCATGCTCCCGTCTAGTGTTTCGGGACCGTGAACTCGAGCCTCGCTGTCTAGCCATGCTACATTGTGCAAAATCATCATAAATTAAGGTTCTATAGTATCTAATGTTCGCCTAGCCGCATGATACTATGTTCGCAAAAACAGAGTACGTAGTACTAAAACAGAGCACAAATTCGAATTGAGCATAACAGCATTTTTCATGCAATCAAACAATTTCTTGCAACACTATAGTGATTATTGTGACAAATTGAACAAGAATTGCTAGCAAAAAATCAAGAACAAGCCACATTGTTCTTCACGACCTTAAGAGGTCCAACAATGGCAAATAGCTCATTTCTTCACCAAATTGAGTCAAACAAGTCACAAATTTCTCCCAAGGTAATATACAAACATAATCAAGCAATTTCATGACATAAAACTTGACAAACAAAGAAAATTGAGCATTATAAGTTTTGAATTTTCATGAAATTCGTAAATAAACATGCCAAGAATTCATGAAAACTGATGTGAGTTTGAAGAAAACTTACATAGATCAGGAAAATAGATGAAAAGAGCTTTGACTGCAACAAGTTTGAGCAAATTCGGTTGAGAAACGAGCAAGAACCGAGCAATTGAAGTTTTCGGACTTTTTCGAGCAAAATCGCGACGAGCAGCCAGCAAAATGAAGAGGAAAGGGGTATTAAGGAAATCCCCGTGCTGGCGCCAAACCCTATGCATTGGCGTCATAAATTAGGCTTGGCGCCAGTATCAGCGCTTGGCGCTGAAGCTAAATAGTTGGCGCTGATGGTTTTTCAGTGGCGCCAGAGCACCCAGCCACCTGTTGAGGTTGTGCAAGCTTTCTGCAACATATTTTTGGGTTCCTTGGTACGCCAGTTAGCCCCCTAAGCAATTTGACATGATTTAGTAATCGGCTTGATTACATAAAGTGATCGACCTGATAAGAGATCGTCTCACTTAGCTTAAAGAGCCTAAGCATTGGCTCATTAACAAAAGAGCACCGACATATAGGTTCAAAAGCAAAAGAGCACCGACATATAGGTTCAAAGCAACAGAAGCGCCGACGTACAGGCATAGCGGAAGCAAAGTTCAGGCGAACTTTTAAAGGTCGACAGGCGTGGATCTTCGGTAATTTCCTTTGGAAAATTATCGCATCAAATGAGGATGACTTCAAGTGAGGATATCTTCGACGACATTCCCTAGCTTGCGGAGGGTTGTCACAAACAACTCGAGGTAATTTCGGGCAAAGTTGTCTTCGATCATATTCCCTTAGGCATGGAAGATGGTCATAATGCGGATGAGGATTGTTTCAAGAGAAGCAATCTTCGATGGTATTCCCTTGGACGTGGAATATGATCATAGCGGAGGAGGATCGTTTCAAGCGAAGCAATCTTCCATATTGGAAGCAGTTACGGGCGTAGCGGTTTTCAAGCGGGATGACATTCTCTAGCTTGCAGAAGGTCATCAAAACAGCAAAAACAACAGTAAAGCCGCAACAATCGGTTACTTTCAGAGACGTGTGCTCGACGGTGCAAGATACGGGTTTCTTAACTCTTTTATCTGTTTAACTAACGCTAGTTTTGCAGGTATCGGCATTACAAGAGTGATTTAGGATCGCAGAACGTTCTGAATCATTCTCCGTCCCTATCGATACTTTGACTTTTGTTTTCGAAACTTGCGTTTCTCCAAACTCAGTCAAAGTGGGGGCTTCTGTAGACACCCATTTGTGTCTCCCCAAAACCAAACCCAGTGATGAGTACCTTTCGTGTCGAATCATAATCGAATGAAGTGAAAGTGTGGAAAGTCTAGTGTTGTGGAAAGTTTTAATTTTTTTCTCTTCTCTCTGTTTTTGAAAACTTATTTTAAGAAAACTGCCAATCCAGTTTGGTTGGTTCATGATATGGGTCCAATAGTAGTGTAGTTGGATGGGGCTTGCAAAGATCTTTCGAATGATATATTATAAGCCCAATTCCGATGAATATTGAGGAAATTATGGCCAATTTACTAAACTGGGCCCGTTTTGAGTCTTATATGCGGCCCAATGATCTTGGGGAGGGCCTAATATGATTTTGCATTCCCAATGCAATTAGGAATGGTTTTAGTCTTCTAGAATCTACTAGAAGGTTCTTTTCATTACTAATTCAATTAGCATTGATAAATTGACTTTTGACTTTTCAGAGTTTTAATTAAAATCAAATAGCATTTTCGAGGAAACTATATGATTTTATCCTCCAGTACGGTAAACTTATCTGATTTTTGAAAATGCGTTGGAAATAAGCTTGGCGCCTAACCCCAGGCCTTGGCGCCTGGAACCAGGCCTGGCGCTAGCCATAGGCGCCTAGCGCTAGTGTTGGTGCCTGGCGCCAGTTAGCCAAGGGTGGCGCCAGCTCTGTTTTTTGTGCGTCAGACTCTGTTTTGTTTATTTTATCTTTTTGGCTAATTTTCTCTATAAATATCGTATTAAAAACTTCGTTTTCATTCACCAATTCTCTTCATTCACAAGTTTTCATTCGTATTCTTTAATTCATTCATCTCTTTCATTCATCTCTTTCTTTCTTTCTTCTAAACTTTGTTTTCTCATACAAAATTCCGCATTCATTAGATCTAGAAACACCTAGCCATATTCGAAGTTGCCTTTGCCCTAGACGTGAAAGGTTTTAATTTCAGAGGGTTTGGTCCCAAATCTCTCTTTCAATTATTTAATTTAATTGTTGATTATTATTTTTTTCCTTGAAGTTACTAACGTGTGTATTTTGTTATTAGAAAGAGGTACGAGGCATCAAAGTAAGTATTTTAATTGATTTATTGATATTATGATGTAGAAATCATGTTTACATTGTTATTATGATATTCCTAGTATCATGTCTAGGGTATTTTTTAATATTAAATATGATTGTTGTGATGCTTCCTATGTTCTTCCTAATATTTATGATTGTTAGTATCATGTTAGGGCTAAAGATTTGATTTTTATTGCTTAGTGACATGCTAGGGTTTGTTATTAATCTTGTTAATATCATGCCTAGGATCTTGCTATTATTATTATGCTTTAATATTAACATGAACACGATTATTATTATTCATGATTATTATTATGATGATTATGATTATTATGTTGCTTGATGATATTTATTGTTGTTGCTTGATCACGCCTTTTATGCATGTTTAAAGGGAATTGGTAATTGTAATCACGCTTAATAAGATAATTAATAATCTTGTTAGGGTTAATTTGATTATAATTCAAGTGATCGCCAATAATAGTTTATTTGTGCATTAATATTCAACCAACATAGATAAACAGGTTTAGGGTTAATCCTATTGATTGTATGTTAGTCAGAAAGCGCACATGAATACGATCAGAATAAAGTAGAGGCCTATTATTAGGGCAGGTTCAATCTCTTTTAGGTTGGATTTGTACCATCATCCCCGAACCCTTATTTGGTTATAGACCTTATGGATTTGACGATCTCTTGGATCGTTAAGGGGTGTAACCTTCATCCTATGAACGATTTACAAGTTCCTAAAAAACTTGTTGGCGACTCTTTTTTTCTCTATCTTCTTCCCTTTTGGACGCCACCGTACTTTAGTGTATGATCACAGTGGGATTTGAGCTAGTGGGATTAAGGCTTGAAATTATTCCCTACAGATTCGGTTTTGTCTATAATCCAAACCGCAAACCAAACTTTCACCCCTACTCACAGGATAGTGGTAAGATGGTGTTGTTCTCTATAGTGGATAAGATTCCCTTTAGTTAGCATTTGCTTACTTCCCACCCCTTATGAGGTCTAATATTGCTCAAGCCTTCATCATTCTTGTTGAGCGACATTTAGGATCCTTGACTATGCGTATATTAATCCTTGTGTTGGCCTCTAGCTCCGGAGATCGTGACCAAGCAACTCTAGAGGAGGAAAAGGGTGTTTTTCATTTTTATTTGTTTTCCTTGTGTTTTGTTACAAATTTGGTTTTCATTTTTGCATCAACTTACTTTCTAACCAATTTGAGTCTTATTTTCATTCTTAACTTAACTATATTACAAACCTATTGGCCTATGTCTTACCGATCCTTGTAGTTAGTGAAGCATTGGCTTGTGAGGTTTAAGTTTTGAGATTGTTGGATATGAGCAAGAAGAAATGTGTAAATTGGTTTAAGTATAGTTTTGAAAGTTGAACATGAAAAAAATACGCAAAAATGCTTGAGAAGAAAGATGAAATTCAAGAAGACCAAGTGAAGTTTTCAAAAAAAAAATGATGAAAAATGAACAAACGATGAAAAGGGATGAAGTAATGTTGTGAGGTTTGTATTGAAGGTTATATTTTGAGTTTAGGTTCAATTCTTATGTTGTTCATGAGGGATGGCCACTCTTTTTCTTCACTTAGGATTTTCCACAAAAATTTTCAATTTGATTCCCAACCTTAACCCTTAGCCATGACATTACAACCCTAGTTAAGTCCCTTGGACTTTGGAGGAGTGAGGTCAAAGACCGGTGGAGGGAGATAGATTTCAACCCTATGGAGATAGTATGCATAGTTGAGATGTCGGGATAACCTTATGATTTCACATAAAATTTCTTTTTCCGGTTCCTCGAGGAATCATGAGGAGCTAACTAAGGGATGAATGGAAGCTAGTGGAGAGAACGCGGATCGTCTTGGTTGGGGCTAGGGCGGAGAATGAAATCATTAGTTCTCTATACTTAGCTTAGGTTTTTCTTTTTCATCCTTGAGCATCTTAGAACGTGTTTTCCCTCTTTAAATTGAGAAAGGTAAGTATTCTTTGGTGCATCTATTTTCGTGTGAGTCCAAGTGGAGCATTTCCTTCCTTGAGGCTTGATTGGTTTCTCTTAAACCTTGTCATGTTATGCTTGTTGTGTTTGTCTCTTTGTTCTAGTTTTCCTTGCTTGAGGGCAAACAAGAGGCAAGTGTGGGGGATTTTGATGAATGGCATTTATGCCACTCTTGTATCCTTTTTTCTCTAAGGATTCTCCCCTCATTTGCACTTGTTTGCCCTTTTTCTAAGCATGTTTACCTTAGTTTTGTTTTCTCCTTTCCCTTCTATTTTATCTTCCTTTTTCCTAGATTTTTTCCTACTCTTTACTTTGATTTCCATGCTCGTTTTTTGTAGGAACCGGGGTCTTCAAAGAGGAGAAAGCTTAAGTCGAATTGGAGCTGAGGAAAGCAAGTTCTAGAGGAGGTGTGGTCGAACTCAAGAAAGGTTCGGTCGAACATTAGGTATGTTCGAACCTACACAAGGTTCGACCGAACTTTGAAGGCAGGAACTTTTCAAATTTCAGCATTTTGCAGAAGTGGTCGAACCCCAGAAGTTCAACCGAACCAGGAGCAGGGAGGTTTGACTGAACCTACCCATGGTTCGGCCGAACCTACCCTGATGTTCGACCGAACCTACCCATGGTTCGGTCGAACCTTTTGCCAACTTCAGCCAGTTGTGTATGGACTATATTAGTCCCGTTTTAAAACATTTGAATGTAATGAGTTTGACTTAGTTATAATTTGAGAATATTAGGTTAATCTAGAGAGAGAAAAGTGGATTATTACTCAAGTTTCCTTATTGTATACATTTATGGTCAAGATTAATCTTCAATCAAGCAACATTTTAAGCTTTCATCTTTCATTAATCCTTTCTTTTGTAATCTCTAATCCTTTCCTTTAGCTTTATTTATTTGCTTTATTGTTGCTTATTTTTGTTAATATTATTAGTTCATCTAGTTGTTATTGATTTCATTGTTTTTAATCATGTTTTGTTTTGAGTTTCTTGAGTTTGTTTCTAGTTTTGGTATTATGTTTAATCTCCCTTCTCTAGGCTAATCTTTTAGCTAGGGGAAGGGGGTGGAAAATATGAGTTGATATTGGATGAATGATGATGGTTGGATTGAACTCATGCCATAAATTGATGAAAGACATGATTTTTGATAGCTTGAGATTATTGTTGCACTCTATTTGATGTTTTCTAGTTTAAATGCATGAAAGTGATTTGTACTAGATTAAGATAATCTCTATTTTAATGATTGCATGAGAATGAGTTATTAAATTGGATTTTTTATGGATTGTGTTTCTTTATTCTCTTGATTTGATTGTAACTAATAGGATGCATGAGAATGATCATTATTAGTGTAAACCTCTTTCATTGATTTGACTAGACTATTGCATGAGAATGAATTGTTTAGGTAGAATCTTGTGTTCTTTGGCATGTGTTTCATGATAATCATTATTATCCCCATTTTTCTAATCATATTTGACACCCCCATATCCCTAGCGTCATTTTCCCTTGATTTTAATCATCATTTTCTTGCTTACTTGTAGTTTTAGTGTTCCTACTCAACAAAACCAACAAAAACAATTCCCTTTTTACTCTTGCATTAGTGATTATTGATGTTGAATGAGTGTGCTTCCCTAGTGGTTCGACCTTTTACTTGCCACTAACTAGTTTGGTGTAAGTTTAGGTATTATAAATGATTAATTTGATTAGGGTAGTAGCTTAACGACCTATTCAACCCTTGATCAATATACTGAGTTATATTGCCGCCTGCGAGCTCCAGAACTTAGACCCTAGATTCTCTGCCATTGCTCATATGCATTATCTGAGCAAGGCCCCAGGCGGTCATGGGGCGTGGTATACTCTCACCACCTTGCCCAATACCAAATAACTTTGGACAGGGTGTCCAAATGGTCCGGGTGGAAGGAGAAGTTTTATTTGATCTCCTCCCCCACACTGAAACACAATCGGACATTGCGCCGGTATAATAATGAACCGGCTCTCCTAGGCAGAAAATGTGCTCTTCCGGCACTCTCTTCTAGAGCCCGGGAGCAAATAATGGACCCGGGTTTCTTCGATACCACAACTGAGCCCTTGGGGGATTGGAATCATATTATTGTGCTAAAGAACTGGATCCCCGATCCGGACTTCTTTAAGGATGAAAGATTCCTGTCCCCCTACGGGTTAAGCACCATGTTTCCCAAGGGTAGATCCACTTTGCATCCGGAAATTTTGTTGTTTATAGTTTTTCTAATTCCAACTTTTTATTATTTTAACTAACTTCCCATTTGCCCCTCGCAGCCGACGCCTTTACGATGGGATCACCCTCCTTACAGTGGCGACTCTGCTGGGGACTTAGAGGTTATATGATTAATTCGTAGTTATGGTCCAAGGTATCCAACACTAGGTTACTTATGGGTTGTAACGAGAATTAACTTTGATAATCTCTAGTTAGAGAGTGAGACTTGAACGCATAATATCTTCCTTTTGCACAAGAGTAAAAACCAAACAAGCAACATTGCACCATGCATAAGCATAGCACACTTTAACCATTGGGGATTGGCTCATTGACTAGGGGTCGCCAACACTAGGCGTCTATCCCAAAATCAATTACAATCATCCCACCCATATCACCAACAAAATGTTGGGAGGGCGATGTCATGGGTCAACACGTTGAGTGATTGATTTATGCATCGTTTCTTAAGGTATGGTATCTTTGGACACCCAATCCTTTTTTGAGCTTAGAACGACATTGTGTGAATCTTGACTTTTGACATGCTTATGTGATTATGTGACTATGTGCAACGTGTTAGGATAGTCTTCTTTTTTTATTTTTTTTAGTTTGGTCTAAGTTCCCAATTACGAAGTTGTCTCTTCATGATTTAGCGTCATATTCAAAGGATAACATTAAAAAAAAAAAAGAGTCAAGTAAAAAAAAATCGAATAAAAAAAAGCGCTCGAATTAAAAAAAAAAATATTACGAGCAGGTGGCGCGCGTAACTCAAGAAGTTGCGCGACCCCTCCCAACGCTAGTTATTTTGTTGCGTGGGACATCCCCGCGCAATTGGGTAACTTGTGCGCGCCCACTGGACGAGTCAGTTTTGATTTCTCAAAAAATAAATTGACTCGTCCGAATAATATCTTCATTGAAGAATTGTTAAGGGCGATGTCATCCGTTTCAAAAGCAAGCGTATCGATTTTTTTCTTTTTCTTTTCTTTTTTCTTTTTTCTTTTTTCTTCATTGACTCGTCTTTTTTCCTTTTTTACCTTTCAAAAGCAAGCGTATAAATTTACTTATCCTTTTGTACTCCTTTAGGGCCGGTTTTCAAGCTTGGGAAAGAGGACCCCCGGGCACTCGTATTCTACGTTTACCACCCAAAGATCAACGTCTTTCAAACCACTTTCATTAGACAACAAATCCTAGTCCATTAACAATGACAACCGTCGAAGAACTTTAATAAGAGATTCTTTGTATGAGATAGGAAAAGGCTCAAGAGGCCGAGGAGAGGAGAAGTGAGAAGATGGAAAATGCTGAAAAGAAAAAAGTCGAAGCGTTAGCCTTACAAGAAAAGATGCAGCAATTATCCATCAAAGAAAAGTCGTTAGAGAAGCTAGTTCTTCGTTCTACAATGGGGAACAAGTACTTTGACGCAGAAAAGTTTGCTCCTCCTCCAGGACTTGCTTTACTGGAAAAGTTTGTAGCTAAGGACTTGCTAATATTTAAGGTGACCAATAATCCACAAAATCATTTAATGTGTTTTACTGGCACTATGGCACTAAAGGGAGTTGATCCTAAGCTTTATGCTTTGACTTTCCCTTTATCACTAGAACCAACCGCAAGAGAGTGGTACTATGGGCTAGACCCTAAATTTAAAGCAAATTGGGAAGATGTAGTTTCGGCTTTCATCACCCAATACGAGAGTAACGTAGAGTTCAAGTCAACTTTACGTGAACTCGAGATGCTTAAGCAAGGCGACGATGAAGGTTTCCTTGTTTTGTATGGTAGATGGCGAGAAAAGGCGGACCACCTTGCCCAAAGGCCTCCTAAACTCGAGTTAGTACAAAAATTCATTGACAACTGTCTTGAAAAGTAAAACATCTACGTTACCTTGGTCTAGACACTTTTAAAAAGGTCTATTCTGTGGCTACTAGGATTGAAGATGATCTTGCTAAAGAAAAAGCAAACCAACCTCATTATCATCAATAACTACAAGAAGGGGAATGATAATGCATCATCCTTTATTGACGTATTTGTGACTTCCACGCAATACAATAACACGAATCGATATGATGATCCTAAAAAAAGATGGACAAAAGAGAGAAAATTTACTCCATTTCCAGTAAGCTATAAAGAATTGTTAGAAAAATTAAATGAAAAAGGCTTACTTACCCCAATAGGGCCAACACCACCCATTCCACCAGAAATGAGGTTTCCTCAATGGAATGGTAGTGCTTATTGTGCTAATCATAGAGGCGTTGGACACGATACATAACGTTGCTATATTTTAAAGCGCAAGATACAAGATTTAGTAGACGATGGGAAAATTCCCACGCCTAAACCTAACAATAATGCATCCCCCTTAGGGGTGTTTCACATCGATGAAGACCATATGGGAAGTGATACGTTCAATCCTTTGGATTATATCACACCTATAGGAGAACCTCTATCCACAATACTCACAGAAGCAACTAATGAAGTATGTGGAATATAGGAAGATGACTTTCAGGACTTATATGTCTCTAAATATGCCGTCGTCCCACCTCCATCTTGTTTGCAAAATGAAACAAATGGAGCGCTTGATTGGGATCATTTCTTGGGGAAATCGCAAGATTTATTAAATCTCTCCTTGGATGAACAATGACATCAAGCACAACTCATGGAACATCTTGAAATGGAGGCACATCCAAAGCCTCTAGAAGAAAGTTGGTTTAAGAGTCCTACGACTAACCCAAATGAGATAAATCATTTAACTCGTTCTGGCGAGTCTACCAAGCACCACCACCAAATGGATCTTCGACAACACAAAATCAAACTCAAGGTCAAACACAAAATACAATACCACCTCCAATTGAGGTGGAAGATCCATTGTTCAAACAACTTTGCCAATCTACGGCGAATGTTAGAATAAGAATTCTAAAGAACACAGGAATTCTCTCAAGAACATAGGAATTCTCTCATGAACGCTCTAACGAACATAGGAATTCTCTCATGAACACTCTAACGAACATAGGAATTCTCTCATGAACGCTCTAACGGCTTTGTCTGTAAGCACAAACACAACCCTTCAGGACCTCGTTTGCTTTCTTAATAGCGAGAAATCCGACAAGTCAATCATTTTCACTAATGATGATTTGCCTTTAAAAGACACCACCCACCACAATGCGTTATACTTAACTGTGGGATGCAAGGGATACAATATCCCTCTAACTTTGGTAGACAATGGGTCGGGTGTAAACGTATGCTCCTTATGAACGACAAAATAACTTAGGCCTAAATCCAGAAAAAGATTTTCAATCAACAAAACAAAGCATTAGGGCCTATGACAATTCGAGAAGATTGGTGTGTGGAATTGTTAAGCTACCAATTACCATAGACCCAATTCAAACGATGGTTGAATTTCATGTTAAGGACATAAAACCTACATTTATCCTTTTACTTGGACGTCCTTGGATACATGAGCTTGGTGCAATACCATCCTCACTTTATCAAATTATTGGATTGAACTATCAAGGGCTTCCTATGACTATACATGCTTCTCCACTCAAAATAGCAAAAATGAGCAATCACTCTTAGAAATAAACCATGATAATAATGAAGAGGACATGTGGGGAATTGTCGTGGAGCCAATCTTCACAATTGTAATGGAAGAAGACTTGGAAGAATCATTCAAGCTTGATCCATATTCCACTAGGATAGTAAACAACATCTTGCTCAAGAGTATTTACTTTCCTGGGATGCCTTTGGGAATAGGAATGAAGAAATCTCTCTTACTTCCTATCCCAAAGAAAAGATTCTCCTTTGAATTGGGATATAAACCGACCAAAGAAGAATTGGAGTCTCACGATACAAAAAACAAAGCACGTAGATACAATAATAAGAAAGAGATAATCACTTTACTCCCATCTTATCAACAAACCCTTAATGGACAATTCATTAGGGAGGGAGAAGATTACCCATGTTACAACTTTTCGAAAACCTTAGTTTTGGAAGGAATCAAGAAGCCTGGATTTGAAATATTTAATGATTGCTACTTCTTGGATGACGATCTTAGTATTGTTAAATC
Organism: Chenopodium quinoa; assembly: GCF_001683475.1. Lineage (NCBI taxonomy): Eukaryota > Viridiplantae > Streptophyta > Magnoliopsida > Caryophyllales > Amaranthaceae > Chenopodium > Chenopodium quinoa. The sequence goes on along the minus strand of NW_018743197.1, from coordinate 2,116,845 downwards.
AAAACATCCAACTCTAGGGTGCTATGATAGGCAAGCATTTAACTTGCTATTTGGACTAGATCAAAATCATGTCGCAACATTGACCAATAAAAACTCCATTCAAGATGAAGCCTTTGACCCAACCTCATTGATCACCCCTTCATACGAAACTTTTGAGCATGGATGGAGGAAATCTTTCAAATGCATTAATCACAAAGGCGATAAACTAGAGATCGTCACAGGCGAAAGGAAGATGTTTGAAGAATTGGACGATGAATTTATTGTAGACTCTAGGGAAGCTGAAAATCTAGGCCTTGTGGCCATTACTGAGTCTTTATTTTCTAGTTCTAAGGACGAAGACCCGAAAAAGGATTTTTCTCTTAATGTACTCTCTTTTGATTTTAATAATATGAGCTCTATTTCCAAGTATATGCCTTCTGTTGAATCTTTTGAATGCTATAACAATCAATCTAATGAAGATGATAACATTAATAAATTGGTTGAACTAATAAACGAACAAAAACAAAAGAACCCTATCGTTGAAGAAACTGAAATAGTTAATATAGGAACTCACGAAAATAAGAGAGAAGTCAAAATTGGCTTAACTCTATTTATTTTCTTATATTACTAAGCGAATGAATGTGAGATGATCAAAATCCTACACGAAACCACTTTTAAATAGACCCAAGAGGGGAAAATTTTTGGCAAATTCGACTTAAAGGAATGTTCATTGATAGGTGGTGCGCGCAACTCCTGAGTTGCGCGCGACACCCGCGCGTAACAGAATTAAATGCGTGCGACAGTCGCGCGCAACTCACGCAGTTGCGCGCGACTTCCCTGACGCGGCATGTAAGTTTGGTTAATTTCCGTAGTTTGGCTCATATAATGACAAAATCTTCACAAGAGCTTAAGACGAATCATACGCTTGCTTTCTAACACTTGTGTGTCCCTTTTCTTGCCTACTTTCTTATTTTCTTTTTATTCTCTTTATTATTTACTTATTTTCTTTTTATTTGTCTTCCTACTTTCTTTTTCTTTTTATTTTCTTTATTTTTTTTCCTACTTTATTTTCTTTTTCTATTTTCTTATTTTCTTTTCCCTTCTTTTTAATTTTCTAAGTTTGTTTATTTTTTCGAGGGAGGTAAGTCGGGAACCCTTTCCTCCCTCGAAAATTTTTCGCATTAATGTACACATGGAAACAAAAAAAATACTAATAATAATGACACATATACAAATGTTTCACATATACAAAAAAAATATACAAAAAATATATACATAAGTTTCCTAAAAAAATATATACATGTGTACAAGAGAAATCAGGGTGCTCGGCGACTACTAGACGGTTACTACACATCCTGCAAAATCCAAAACGAATATTAATACATGAGATGTAATAACTTTGTTGCAAAGAAAAAAAGAAATAAAACTCACCGCTATCATCAGATGATCCTGGCATGACAAAGTCACGAGGGCTCTCCGATAAGCTGCTCGAAAAGCACGTAATGTTCTCAACATGCCGTTCACGATCTCTCGCGGAACTTGTTCCAAGAATACAAGGACAATTAGTAAACAAATGTATATGAAACAGAAAATAAATAGAAAATATTTAAGTACATGTACGTAAAAGACATACCGACTCAACCGTCTCAGGTACGAACGGTATCCCCTCATCATCCTCGGCCGCTGGAAGGGTCTCACGAATTATCGATCCGACAACATCGGTATACGTGATCTCCGCTATAGGAGGCACCCAACCACCTAGCTCGACCCTCTAAAAATACATGTGACAAAAAACGATAAAAGGGTCAAAATTCCGAAAAATAAATAGAAACACGAAAAAAAAGAGTTAGAAAACTAACCGGAACAAAGGCCGGAAAAGGAGTCAGCCGGAATGCTATAAAAGCCGAATAAGAAGCATCCGACAGCACCAGCTGCTCCGCTGGATAACCAAGGATCGCCTGAGCTTGATCCTTGGTGGACAGCAGGTCTGGACACAACATCCTGATCGGAGGATCCGTAGGAACCAAAGGCTCCTTGGTCGAAAGCTGCCAGAGAAAACGCTCGCCTAAAAACCAAGCGTCGCTCCTCTAGAACACCGAGAGTCCCGTATAGAGGGCTCGGAAACGGCAACGAACCATGCCAAACCAGATAGCCTCAGGGACTCCGACGATCAAACTCTAAGAACGGAGATCGATCTATAAAACACAACCACATGAAAAATCGTTAGAAAATGAGTAAAATAAAAAAAAAAACAAAGAGAGAACATGTAGTTTGGAATACTCACTAACGCACGAGTCGCCGAAAGAATCCTATGGCGAAAGTCGCCGGCAAAAGTAGCACGTCTCGTCTGAATCTCAACCAACCGATGGCCGATAGGGAAACGAGTTGCCCTAAGAACCCTGGGGGCTAAGAAAGGCAGGTTCGAGTATTCCCAAGCCTGACATCGAGTAAAGATAAGCCTAAAGAAAAAAAACTGAAAATAATAACCGAAAGGCTTAAAACACGTACCTCAAGGATACAACCATGCCATGTAAGCGAGATCTAAGGCACCTCTGTAGCTACCACGGAATCCATGGCCCGGGTCGCCTTGCCCATAGCAGTAAGCATGCGGGCATACGACACCTCTGCCCAACTCAGGTTACCTACTAGCCACAAATCGCTGAGGCAAATAAGTAACCTAATGGCGAAACGCTCTCCTTGATCACTCAAGATGGTGACGGAAAGAACGTGGGCAATGTATATCCGAGCCAGCTGCTCAGGTGTACACTGCTGGTCAAGCTCGTCAGCCGACAACTCGTCGGCAAGAACTGAGTATGGACAAGATTGCACGAACACGTGAAGGGCCGACGCAAGACGGTCCCCCACAAGGTCGCGCAATATCTCACCCTACCCCTTAACGAGCTCTATAACTACAGGCTCGCCTCCGAAAGGAAAACTCGTAATCATAGAGAAATCGAAAGGGGTAACCGTCATATCTCCCCATGGAAAGTGGAAAGTGTTGGTGGAATCCCACCAAAACTCCAACAATCCACGAAGGAAAGCTGATGACGTAGACAGGCTCGATAAATCTCGAAGAGCCGCCAGCTGGGAGTCAATCCCAGAATGTGATACCATCTTCTTTGCCACCTCGGGCAAAATCTCAAAACGGGCTCGCAGGTTACCAGAGCCGTACAAACGCATGCCAGGCTCACTCTAAATAGAAAAAACGATTATGGTTTTAAAAAGGGGAAGAAACAAAAGAAAAAGAGAAAGAAACGAACGCGCGGAAAATTTACGATGCCGCGCCACCCTCGGATCGAATCGTGGTGGTCTGGGTCCCACTTAAGGATCCTAGGGTCCCAGTTGGGAGGAGCCTCACAAACCACCTCCTCCTTGCGACGTCGATCGACCGCGACGCGTCGCTCTCGAACCTCCTCTCGAGGATGGGTCACCTTCTTCCGAGGGCGAACTGCCTCGTTCGGACCAACAAGAATCTCCTCAGCATTGACAAACGAAGGCGAGTCCAGGCTATGACGGATAAAATTTCTTCAATTAGTTTATTTTATTTCCTAAACTAAACTATTATATGTATTCTAGACCCATTTCGACAGCATAACGGCCACCGATAGGGCAAAACCGAATGCCACCTATACTTGGGGCTACGATACCTGCAATTAAACTCAGTAAATGGGGGCTTTTAACACCCCCAAAAGCCATCCTACACTAGTTCCAACTAAGAATTCAAGGGATTATATTCTAAAATCTCAAAGAATCAACTAATTCTAGACGAATAACAGTAATATAAACATAATTATCGTCTACCAAACAATTTTGGAGTTCGAATATGACAAAAAGAGGCTAAGTATACACTTTGCTCCATTTTTTCGGATTTAAAATTTTCAAAATGTTAATTATGGAGGCAAAGCTATTTCCAATACTACAATTGGTGCATAATTAAAAAGTATAACCAAAATGGGCAAACAAAATAACAGAAAATCAAGAAAAAATTTGAAAATAGAAGCAAGAACGAACTTGAAACAAGAAATGCTCATACAAGGTTCAATACTTAACCATTTTTCATGAAATTTTTTTGCAAAACACTTCTTAAACATAGCATAACGACATAGAGCAAACAATTTCAAGAAAAATAAGCCGAATAGAAAACCCTCAAATTCAAAATTTGGGGTTTAACGATTCGAAAATCGTTCGAATTAAGCCGAAAAAGAGCAAATTTTTGTAAAAAACTTACATTGGATTACGACAAATATGATTTGAGAGCGAGATTAGCTTCCTTTAGCTTCAAAAATTGCAAAAAACTGAACTTTTAGATAGAGAAAGAGTCAAAAATGGCGAAGGAAGGAGAAAAATGGTGAAGTGAAAAATCGCGTCTGCGATTTTCACTTTACTGACATAAATGTCGCACTTAAGTTTAGATGTTGCGCGTGACATACCAGTGCAACTCAGAATGATGCACGCGCCTGGCCAGCGCAACCTTATGAGTTGCGCGCGGATACTGGTCACTAAAAGACCGGGATTTTGATTTTGATCCGTTTAATCATATTTTGAACGGTATTTGCTCGTTATTAGACGTAATGGCTCGTAAATCCACAAAATGTTTTGAATTTCTTTGCATATTGTAGTATGTTTTCTTTTTTGTTAGTTTTTTGCATCATATTGCATGCACACCGTGCTTTGTGCCTTCCCCAAGCATACGTTTTGAACGTTTTTCGTAAAAGTGCCTTAAGACAGGTTTGTCATTTTACTATACTGACGTTACAAATGTCCTGGTTTTCTTCTTTTTTCACGTCCGAAGCAAAAAGGAAGGCTTTTTCATGCAGCGTAAAAATGCAAATGGCGTATCGTACTGCGCAAAATTATACGGCGTAGGTGATGCATAATATTTCACTCAGCCCAAGCTTTGCGAGATCTACCTCTCAGGACTAATAGGTAGAAAATTACTATAGGCGTTAGATCAACGAGTCGACAGGCGCGCCAAACCTTCATGAACAGGCACTTCTTGAATGGATACGGTAGTTAGTGCGCTTACTAACTTACCGGATAGTTAGGTTGTCGAATCCACCCCCTGTATAAAGAAGTGACGAGACGATGTCGCGCCCATGTAGTCACATGCACCCAGTCCTGAGACACGTGTACTCATCTTGTGAAAAAAACTAATGAGAGAGTTGCTGACTTTATTCCCTCTCATCGAATTTGGATATATGCCTCCAGTCCTGAGACATGTATTTCTATCTTGTGGACTTCCGGATCGAATACCAGACCATTTCGGCTCGAATACCGAAAACCCCTTTTTCATCTTTTACTTTGTTAAAGTCAGACTAAAGTCAGACCAACATTGACACGATTGAGAGAAAATCCTCCCCTTTTATTCTTTTAAAACGATCTCTTCTCATGACCTGACATCAGCCATAATACTTTTACTTGTAAGAGCGTTCTACAATTGCAAAGGATTAATCTAGATTCTTTAGGCGTTAAAACTAGGAAAGACTTTTTCTAGCCTCAATAGTTACTTGTTTCAATCACTTAGCAAACCAAGGATTGTTTGGATATCCTTAAACTTTACTAAAAGGTTCTCTATCCTTAGAGAACTTTGCATAATAAGTCTCGGATTTATTTCTTTGACTACTTTGATCATCGTCTAGTCTAGACTCTATCAAAGTGGGGGCTAACTATAGAAATCTACTTTTGGCCTCCTGTCCTGACAGGAAGTGCAATGACGATTAATAAAGCCATCTTCGTGTTGGATCAAAGTGAAGAATAATTATGGATAACTGGTTAAGCCACAAAACACAAAAGACTAGCCCAATTTTAAGGGAAAATCAAAACAAAGGTCCAATTAACTAAACCCGATCATAATCAGGCTTAGGCCCGTGCTTAAACCCAAATAATGACGGATTTAGGAGCACCTAGGTTAAAACTTAGTGTTTCCGCAGAAAAAGCCGTGCGTATCTCACGAAGTCGCGTTAGTGTGCCGCGCGCAACGATTTCGGTTGCACGCGACACCTAGTGTAACTTTTAAAGTTGTGCTTCGGAAGATTCAGAATTATTCGAAATTATACATAAAATATAAAACCGAATCTTGCCATAAAGCCGTGCGCAAGACCAATAGTTGCGCTGCACATTGCAGCGCGATTCTATAACTTGCGCTGGGATGCCGCGCGCAACTTCATCTGTTGAGCGCGACTCCTGCTGCGGCAGATTGCTCGAAACCCTAAACCCAATTATTCTCTATAAATACGAGCTTAAACCAAGGCTTCAACAGACAGAAATTAGCCTAAAACTCTGGCGAAATAACTTGTGAACTTGTGCAACCTAGCCCTCTTGTCCTAAACACTCACCCTTTAGATACTTTGTGACTACGGTGGAGGTTCCCCTACAAGAAGGTGTCCATAAGTGTTCTTAACGGAGATCTAGCAAAGAGAAGTAGTAAATTCCCGAGCACTTAGTTAAATCACCTTTATTTTCTTGTTTAAAAGAACCTTAATAAATTAATTAGTGTTGTTTGATCACCTTTAAATAATTAATTAATCAATTCCACATAGTATCTTGAGTTAAATAAAGATTAGAATTGAATTAAATAATTGTTGGTTGATCACTTAAGCCAAGGCGAATCTTGTTTATTTATTGTTCTTCCCCGAATATTATTAAATAAGATTAACGACTTTTTCAATGTAATTTCTATGTGAATTAATGCTTGTAAATAAAATCAACTAACATAGTTTTAGGTATAGCGTTGCATATGTTGTTTGGTGATGAAATGTGAAAAAGGTAGAGCTAGTAGAGGCCGTACTAGGGCTAGGATGACGATTCCCCTCTAAAAGGAACGTTATATTAGTACCCTCGCTCCCAAACTCATTTCTGGTTTATAGACCAATTTGGGCATGGGTAAACTTATGGTTTGTGCTAATTATTCCATGAACTCCACATGGAAAAAGGCATGAACAAGGTTTATGAGTTTTTTCCTAAAACTCATTGGCGACTCCTACTTGTTTCTTACAAAAAAGCGTGATGATAGAATCAATTCTAATTCAAGGTCCCCCAAACAGTCAGGAATTCAATTCCTACTACACCCTAACAAGTGTAAATTCCTAGGCTTTTATTTGGCCAAGGGCATTTAAGGAGAGTACCCCTTACGATGGGATCACCCTCCTTACAGTGGCGACTCTGCTGGGGACTTAGAGGTTACATGATTAATTCGTAGTTATGGTCCAAGGTATCCAACACTAGGTTGCTTATGGGTTGTAACAAGAATTAACTTGGATAATCTCTAGTTAGAGAGCGAGACTTGAACGCATAATATCTTCCTTTTGCAAAAGAGTAAAAACCAAACAAGCAACATTGCACCATGCATAAGCATAGCACACTTTAACCATTGGGGATTGACTCATTGACTAAGGGTCGCCAACACTAGGCGTCTATCCAAAAATCAATAACAATCATCCCACCCATATCACTTACAAAATGTTGGGAGGGCGATGTCATGGTTCAACACGTTTAGTGATTGATTTATGCACCGTTTCTTAAGGTATGGTACCTTTGGACACCCAAGCCTTTTTTGACCTTATAACGGCATTGCTGAATCTTGACTTATGACATGCTTATGTGATTATGTGACTATGTGCAACGTGTTAGAATAGTCTTCTTTTTCTTTTTTTTTAGTTTGGTCTAGGTTCTTAATTACGAAGTTGTCTCTTCGTGATTTAGCATCATATTCAAAGGATAACATAAAAACAGAGTCAAGTAAAAAAAATCAATTAAAAAAAATTTTCAAATTTAAGAAAATATTACGAATAGGTGGCGCGCGCAACTCAAGAAGTTGCACAACCCCTCCCAGCGCATGTTATTTTGTTGCGTGTGACATCCGTGCGTAACTGAGTAACTTGCGCGCGCCCACTGGACGAGTCAGTTTTGATTTCTCAAAAAACAAATAGACTCGTCCGAACAATATCTTCATTGAAGAATTGTTAAGGGCGATGTTATCCGTTTCAAAAGCAAGCGTATCAATTTTTTTCTTTTTTCTTTTTTCTTCATTGACTCGTCTTTTTTCTTTTTTTTCCCTTTCAAAAGCAAGCGTATCGATTTACTTATCCTTTCGTACTTCTTTAGGGCCAGTTTTCAAGCTTGGGAAAGAGGACTGATGGGCACTCGCATTCTACATTTACCACCCAAAGATCAACCTCTTTAAAACCACTTTCATTCGACAACTAATCCTAGTCCAACAACAATGACAACCGTCGAAGAACTTCAATAAGAGATTCATTGTATGAGAGAGGAAAAGGCTCAAGAGGCTGAGGAGAGGAGAAGTGAGAAGATGGAAAATGCTGAAAAGAAAAAACTCGAAGCGTTAGCCTTACAAGAAAAGATGCAGCAATTATCCATCAAAGAAAAGTCGTTAGAGAAGCTAGTTCTTCGTTCTACAATGGGGAACAAGTACTTTGACGCAGAAAAGTTTTCTCCTCCTCCAGGACTTGCTTTACTGGAAAAGTTTGTAGCTAAGGACTTGCTAATATTTAAGGTGACTAATAATCCACAAAATCATTTAATGTGTTTTACTGGCACTATGGCACTAAAGGGAGTTGATCCTAAGCTTTATGCTTTGACTTTCCCTTTATCATTAAACCTAACCGCGAGAGATTGGTACTATGGGCTAGACCCTAACTTTAAAGAAACATGGGAAGATGCAGTTTCGGCTTTCATCACCCAAAACAAGAGTAACGTAGAGTTCATGTCAACTTTAAGTGAACTCGAGATGCTTAAGCAAGGCGACGATGAAGGTTTCCTTGCTTTCTATGGTAGATGGCGAAAAAGGCGGCTCACCTTGCCCAAAGGCCTCCCAACTCAAGTTAGTAAAAAAATTTATTTATAACTGTCATGAAAAGTACAACAAACATCTACGTTACCTTGATCTAGACACTTTTCAAAAGGTCTATTATGTGGCTACTAGGATTGAAGATGATATTGCTAAAGAAAAAGCAAACAAACCTCATTATCATCATCAACTTAAGAATAACTACACGAAGGGGAATGATAATGCATCATCCTCTATGAATGTCTTTGCGATTTCCATGCAATACAATAACATGAATTGATATGATGATCCTAGAAAAAGATAGACAAAAGAGAGAAAATTTACTCCATTTCCTGTAAGCTATAATGAATTGTTAGAAAAATGAAATGAAAAAGCCTTACTTACCCAAACAGGGCCAACACCACCCACTCCACTAGAAATGAGGTTTCCTCAATGGAATGGTAGTTCTTATTGTGCTTATCATAGAGGCGTTGGACACAATACTGAACGTTGCTATGTTTTAAGTACAAGATACAAGATTTAGTAGACGATGGTAAAATTCCAACGCCTAAACCTAACAATAATGTATCCCCGTTAGGGGTGTTTCACATCGATGAAGACCATATGGGAAGTGATACGTTTAATCCTTTGGACTATATCACACCCATAGGAGAGCCTTTAGCCACAATACTCATAGGGAAAACTAATGAAGTATGTGCGTAGAATATGGGATGACGACTTTCAGGACTTATATGTCTCTAAATATGTCGTCGTCCCACCTCCATCTTGTTTGCAAAATGAAACGAATGGAGCGCTTGATTGGGATCATTTCTTGGGGAAATCGCAAGATTTATAAAATCTCTTCTAGGATGAACAATGGCATCAAGAAAAAATCATGGAACATCTTGAAATGGAGGCACATCCAAAGCCTCTAGAAGAAAGTTGGTTTATGAGTTTTATGACTAACCCAAATGAGATAGATCATTTAACTCGTTTGGGTGAGTCTACAAAGCACCACCACCAAATGGATCTTCTACAACACAAAATCAAACTCAAGGTCAAACACAAAATACAATACCACCTCCACTTGAGGTGGAAGATCCATTGGTCAAACAACTTCGCCAATCTAAGGCGAATGTTAGCATTTGGGAGCTCCTAAGTACTTCTAAAGAACATAGAAATTCTCTCATGAACGCTCTAACGGCTTTGTCTGTAAGCACAGACACAACCCCTCATGACCTCGTTAGCTTGCTTACTAGCGAGAAATCTAACAAGTTAATCGTTTTCACTAATGATGATTTGCCTTTATAAGACACTACTCACAACAATGTGTTATACTTAACTGGGGGATGCAAGGGATACAATATCAACGAACGACAAAATACTTAGGCCTAAATCCAGAAAAAGATTTACAATCAATAAAACAAAGCATTAGGGCCTATGACAGTTCGAGAAGATCGGTGTGTGGAACTGTTAAGCTACGAATTACCACAGGCCCAATTCAAAAGATGGTTGAATTTCATGTTATGGACATAAAACCTATATTCAACCTTTTACTTGGACGTCCTTGGATACATGAGCTTGGTGCAATACCATCCTCACTTCATCAAATGATTAGGTTGAACTATCAAGGGCTTCATATGACTATACATGCTTCTCCACTCAAAATAGCAATAAATGGTCAATCACTCTTAGAGATAAACCATGATAATGGTGAAGAGGACATGTGGGGATTTTCCGTGGAGCCAATCTTCACAATTGAAATGGAAGAAGACTTAGAAGAATCATTCAAGCTTGATCCATATTCTAATCGGATAGTAAACAACATATTGCTTAAGAGTAGTTACTTTCCTGGGATGTCTTTGGGAATAGGAATGAAGAAATCTCTCTTACTTCCTATCCCTAAGAAAAGCTTCTTCTTTTGATTGGGATATAAACCAACAAAAGAAGACTTAGAGTCTCACGATGCAAAAAAAAAGCACGTAGATACAATAATAAGAAAGGGATAATCACTTTACTCCCATCCTATCAACAAACCCTTAATGGACAATTCATTAGGGAGGGAGAAGATTACCCATGCTACGACTTTCCGGAACCCTTAGTTTTGGAAGGAATCAAGAAGCCTGGATTTGAAATATTTCATGATTGCTACTTCTTGGATGACGATCTTAGTATCGTTAAATCAAAACACCTAACTATAGCATGCTATGATAGGCAAAAATTTAACTTGATATTTGGACTAGAGCAAAATAATGTCGCAATAATGACCAATCACAACGCCATTCGAGATGAAGCCTTTGACCCAACCTTGTTGATCACCCCTTCAAACGAAAATTTTGAGCATGGATGGAGGAAATATTTCAAATGGATCAATCACAATGGCGATAAATTGGAGATCGTCGTCACAGGCGAAGGGAAGATGTTTTAAGAGTTGGACGATGAATCTATTGTAGACTCTAGGGAGGCTGAAAATCTATGCCTTGTGGCCGTTACCGAGTCTGTATTTTCTAGTTCTAAGGATGAAGACCCCTAAAAGGATTCTTTTCTTAATGTACACTCTTTTGATTTTAATAATATGAGCTCTATTTCCGAGTATATGCCTTCTCTTGAATCTTTCAAATGCTATAACAATCCATCTAATGAAGATGATAACATTGATAAATTGGTTAAATTAATGAATGAACGAGAAAAAACAAACCCTATCGTTGAAGAAACTGAAATAGTTAATATAGGAACTAACGAAAATAAGAGAGAAGTCAAAATTGGCTTAACTCTAAAATCCGGAAGAGCGATCGACCCTCATATCGACGCTCAAAGAATTCAAAGACGTGTTCGCTTGGTCATACAAGGACGTGCCTGGAATAGATAGGGAAATCGCAGAACATACCATTCCCTTGAACCCTACTTCTAAACCAGTAAAACAAAAATTTCAACGAATGAAACCTGATGTCGCATTAAAAATAAAAGAAGAAGTACAAAAACAGTTGGACACTGGTTTTATTCGCGTATGTAATTACCCAGAATGGGTAGCGAACATCGTTCCAGTCCCTAAAAAGTATAGACAAGTTCGTATGTGTGTCGACTTTAGGGATCTTAATAAAGCTAGCCCTAAAGACAATTTTCCTCTACCACATATTGACATATTGGTAGATAACACGGTTGAACATGCGATGTTATCCTTTATGGATGGATACGCAGGTTACAACCAAATTTTAATGGCAAAATAAGATGAAGAAAATACATGCTTTAGTACCCCTTGGGGTACGTATTGCTATATAGTCATGCCATTTGGTTTAAAAAATGCAGGAGCTACGTACAAAAGAACAGCTACGCTTCCCTTGCATGATATGATGCATAAAGAAATAGAAGTGTATGTGGATGATATGATCGTGAAGTCCAAAGATAGAATGGGACATATAAAAGCTCTACGCATATTTTTCACTCGCAAAAAAGAATATAAAATACGATTGAATTCACAAAAATGCGCCTTCGGAGTAACTTTTGGTAGTTACTCGGATACGTAGTAAGCACACGTGGCATCAAGATAGATCCCTATAAATTAAAGGCAATTGTTGACATGCCTCCCCCTCAAACAGAAAAAGAAATTAGGAGATTCCTTAGCAAATTACAATATATTAGTCTATTTATCAACAAATTGACTATGACTTGTGAGCCAATATTATAAAAATTGAAAAAAGAGGAGAAACATGAATGGGACGATCAATGCCAAAAGGCCTTTGAGAAAATCAAAGATTATCTCAAAAGTTCACCAATTTTAGCACCACCAGTACCCAAACTACCTCTTAGGCTATACATTACAATTACAGACACAGCCACAGGGGCCATGTTAGCACAAGAGGTAGAAAAAGTCGAACGTGCAATATATTATATAAGAAAAAAACTCATCTAATATGAAACAAAACATAGCACCTTGGAAAAGACAAGCCTAACATTAGTGTGGGCAACAAAAAAGTTAAGACATTATATGTTACCACACACTACTCATGTGATTTCTCAACAAAATTCGATAAAGTATTTGTTTGAACAAACACCCATACAAGGAAGGATATCTAAGTGGTTGGTGATGTTGGCTGAATTTGAACTAAAATATATTCCTGAAAAATCAAAGAAAGGAAAAGTAATTTCCGACTTTCTGGCACAACATCCAATTCAAACAAGTCATGCAGAAACTACTCATCTTCTGGATGAAGAGATTATCGTGACATAAGATGACAAATGGATATTGTACTTTGACGGTGCGTCCAATCAAAAAAGATGTGGCGTAGGACTGTTACTCATAAGTCCAGAGGGAGTACATACTCTAATCTCTGTTAAATTAGACTTTGAGGTTACTAATAACGTCGCAGAATGTGAAGTGTGCATTATTGGATTAGAAGCAGCAGCTAGCATAGTTGTGCAAAAATTAGAGTTATATGGAGACTCCAGTTTGATTATAAATCATATATTAAAAAAATGGAAAATAAAGAACCCCACAATGATATTATACCAAGCACACCTAGAGCAACTCATCGAGCATTTTGAACATATTGATTTTAAATATCTCCCAAGGGATGGCAATCAATTTGCCGATGCACTAGAAAAATTAGCCTCAATGATCAACATTCCAGATCACTTAAATATGATGCCATTATGCGTTGATAGAAGAGAAGAACCAGTGTATTGTAACGCAATAGAAGAAATAAATGACATTGAAGGAGACAATCCTTGGTATGAATATATCCTCCAATATATTACTCATGGCACATATCCCAAAAATAATTGATCGAAAGACCAATTAGCCTTACGAACACTTGCGGCCCAATATAGTCTAATAATTGGTCAATTATGCAAAACGGACCTAATGATCAAAGCTTACTATGTATAGGCCAACCGAAAGCCACACGCCTTATGGAAAATACTCACAAAGGTGTTTGTGGACCTCACATGAATGGAAAAATGCTTTCAAAAATAATTTCACGGCAAGGGTACTATTGGTCCACTATGGAAAATGATTGCATACAATATATTAAAAAATGTCCACAGTGCCAAATGTTCGCTAACTTACAACACCTTCCACCATCCGAACTATACAATCTCACTTCCCCTTGGCCGTTTTAGACTTGGGGAATTGACATAATTGGAAAATTCTCTCCAACAGGACCAGGAGGGCACGAGTACGTATTAGTTGCCATTGATTACTTTACTAAGTGGATTGAGGCTGCTTCTTACGTGAATATACTTCTAGAAATGTCGCAAAGTTTCTCAAACGAAACATATTTTGTAGATATGGAGTTCCACATGAACTACATAGTGAGTAAGGATCTCAATTCAAAGCTGAAGTCGAGACCCTCTTAACTCGTTATAAAATAAAACATCATCACTCATCCCCATACAGACCTCAAATGAATGGAGCTATAGAGTCGGCAAATAAAAATAAATATAACATCATCATGAAAAAAAAATGGAAGAAAATTACAAAGATTGGCCGAATAAACTACACTTCGCATTATGGGGTTATAGAACGTGTACACAAACATCAATAGGGGTAACTCCATACTCCTTAGTTTTCGAAATGGACACAGTTTAACCAGTCGAATTGGAAATACCATCCCTACGCATTGTACATGAAAGTAAGCTACCGGAAGCTGAATGGGTAAGAGCGAGGTATGAAGAGCTTTTATTCCTCGATGAGCGATAATTAACAGCTTTGCATCATATACAAGTCTACCAAAGGCTCATTGCGCGTTATTTTAATAAAAGAGTAAAACCTAGAAATATAAAAGAAGGTGACTTTGTACTAAAGGAGGTTAGGGGTCCACCAACCAATCCAAGAGGGAAATTCAAAGCTAATTGGATAGGTCCCTGCTGCGTAATTGAAATCCCATCAGGAGGAGCCGTCAGATTAATAGATATTGGAGGAGATGAAATTCGCCAATTAATAAACGTTGATCACCTTAAGAAATATTACATATGAAATCCGGATAAAACTTGTTCACTCATACAACCAACTTTAATTAGCATTCAATTAAAAGATTCTAAGTGTTATGCATTTTACTGAATAACACGGTAAAATACATAACACTTCGAGGGGGTAATTTAGAAATAATAAACCGTTCTAAGTGTTCAAATTTTTCGAACATTATGAAAAAATCTTAACACTTGGGGGGGGGTAATAATACGAATTTTTAAAATAAATTTTTTCGAGACATTTGTAGCACAGGTGTCGCGCGCAAGTGGAATATTTGCGCGCGGATGTCACGCGCAACTAATTTCATTGCGCACGACATGCTCGCGCAACTCTAGAAGTTGCGCTCGCCACCTGATGACGAATTGCGAACCCGATTTTTTGCGTTTGAATGAAGTTGCGATTTCTACTTACGGAAAAAAGAAGGTGTTTCTTAAATATAACATATACTCGAAAAATAAAATTAAACTTTGATTTAATTCTTTTAAACAAGGTTTGATTAATTTTTTCATTTAATGTCTATCTAAGAGATTAAAGAAAAAATAAAAAAATATATATAATAATATAAAAAAATAGAACTACGCAAAGACCTAATTTCGTAATGCGAATACGTAGGAAATCTTTATGATTCGATCATATAAAAATATAAAGCTCGTTTTATTTCATTCAAAATTCAAAAGATAGACATTATTGAATTAGATAGTAAACGGAAAAAAAAAACATAGTCGTGATTACACTCTTTTTAACAACAAACTAATAGTAAAATTGTGTAATACTCTAAGGTTTTACTATATCCTCGATTGTCACAGATGATGGAGGAGTAGCATCGCAGCATTTTCAGAAACCTTGGAGCTTTCCCCTATTGTAGGCGTTGTTCGAAGTGCGCCTACGTTAAAGCATGTGGTGAATATACTTGGAACTCATAGGAAGTGGAAATTGACATATACGATTAGGGACAAGAAAAGTAGGGAGCCGCCAACAAGTTTTTAAGGAGCTTGTAAACTGTTCACGGATCATAAAAGGCAACAACGAATAAGGGACAACGAAGGCAACAACGATTAACCCGTGAAGGTTACACCCCATTCATAATCCATGAGATTACTAACTCCATATGGTTCGGAACCACGAAAGGAGGATCGAGGATGATGGTACAAAGTGAGTCATGGAGTCACATTCGCCCGTATTGGCCTCTACTCGATTCTTATAGTGATAAGTGATTCCTGCAATCTCAAAGGCATACAAACAAAATATTCAATTTGCTCCAATCTATTATTAGGCTAAATTGGTTTAATATTAATGCAACACATTATTCTAAAATATTAAAGATCACTTGATTAAACAACAAGATTAAAAAGGGTCCTAAACCGGTTGTCCAAATTATCTTATTAGGCGTGATTTTCAATTACATATTCCCTTTAAACATGCAATACGGTGATCATTAAACATAATAGAATAACATGAATATTGGAAGCAATTTAACAATAATTCCAACAATAAAAAATCGTTAGAAAAATAATAGAAATAAAAGGAACATAATTCTTACTTTAATTCTGTTTGCTTGCAACTACAAAATAATAAAATATTTAGTAACTTCAAGGAAATAATAATCAAACAATAATTAAATTAAATTAAATTAAATAGAATTGATTTGGGGCCAAACCCTCAAACATTTCTACCTTTCACGCCTTGGCTTAAGGACAGAACCACGAGTAAAGTATGGACTCTTGGGAGTGCTTGAAGAAGGAATTTTGAAAGAAAAAGGGTAGGCTAGTGTTTAGGCTAGAGCATAGAAGAGAGAAAAATAGAGAATTAATTGATGCCCCGTACATCTGAAATGAGCGGTATTTACAGAAAAAATGTGCTGAGGGAACACACGGAACCCTAAAATGATAAAAAAAAAACCTAAAAAAGTATATCGTGACACGTAACTGTGTACCGTGACACGGGAATTTCCACCGTCAAACGGGAAAATTCCCGTGACGCGGTGAACAGTTGTGTGACGCGAGAGATATTTTAGGGTACGGGGAATAAAACACGTGAAGGGTTTACGCGGAACGGACACGGAAACTCCCGTGTCACAGCAGGTTTCCCGTGTCACGAGAAATCCCATCGTCAGACGGGACTGTTTCCTGTGACACGGTGGACTATTGCTGTGACGCGGGAATTTTTTGTCCGTTTTTCCGTCTAAATTCATTTTTAAACCTAATTTCGTTCAGCAGTTTAAGTGGCGATTGGTAATTTCATGCGATTTCTGATTTATTATTTTTTAGGCTAAAATAAGAAAATAAGTAAATAAAATAAAAGGTTTGGGCCAAAATAAATAATAAAATAATAAAATAAAAAAGGTTTGGGCTGAAATTAAAAAATCTATGCTTTGACCAAACATCAAGACTGATCCAAATAGTGGCGGTGAAAGGTTGTTCATCATCAGGTTTGGTTTTTGGAAGACGTTTTTAGTGTCTACAGAAGCCCCCACTTTGATTGAGTTTGTAGAAACGTCAGTTTCGAAAACGATAGTCAAAGTAGCTGATAGGGACGGAGAATGATTTAAGACGTTCTGTGATCCTAAATCACTCTGTATACGTCGATGCCAGCAGAAAAATGTTAATTCCACAGATAAAAGAGTAAAAAGATAGAATACGTATCTGGCACTAGTGTATCTTTGTTTTGTTCTCAGCCTACCCGCCCGGAGATGATGGGATTCATGAAGCTGGTTGACGCTCTGAAGTACTGCATCAACAAGCTTCGGCATGGTGCGAGTTGTCGGAGCAGTTCTAGCGATGTTCTTGAGGTAAGTTCACTTTTTCCCATTTCTACCATTTGTTTTATTTTGCATTGTTGACGTCTTTTGATTTTGTATCCTTCAGGAGCAACGAAGGTTCCGCTCGCGCTCGAGGCATAGAGGCTCGGACGAGGGAGAGCCTAGTCGTGGTAGACGATCTCCTGTGGTTCATCGGCATTCTCAGTCTCAGCGGGAGCCTTAGATTTCTCAGCCGTTTCAGGAGGCTCAGTGGCAGCAGCCTCAGTCTTCCCAGCACCTTCAGGGTCAGGGTCAGTGGCATCGACAGTCGTTTTCACAGCCTGAGTTCAGGCCAGTTATCACTCTCGTGGATCCTGGCTTATATTCAGCTCCATCGTCTGGGGTTTCTCCACCGGTATCGGACTTGTTTTCAGTTCCTATGTATGGGACGATGCCTCCACCTACGATTACTATTTTTTTGAGTCATTCTACATTGTTTGCCAATTGGACGGGTCCTGCTTTGAGTTTGACTGCTACTAGAGTTACAAGGACTAGTAGGGATACTACTCCTCGTACTCGGATGATGGAGGGACTCTTTGGCTCACCATTCCCATATTCACAGGCTGGAGATGACACTGATCCTAACTCTTCTAGTTCTGTAGATATTTGACCGAGGGTCTTTATTTGTCCATACTGTGATAACACTTGACGCTGCTTATTTATTATGACTCATTTTGTACATTATTCACATTTTATATACTTATTAGTCTGTGTTAGTGTGTGCTTGAGACTAATTGTGTGTGATTGTGTAGTTCAAAAAAACATAAGCGGAGTAAGTGGAGGGTACCGACCTTCCCCAAAAGAAAAGAAATAAAAAGAAAAGAAAAATATGAAAAAGTCTTACAACTAATCCAAAATAAATATGTTTGGAAACGGGACGAGGTTTATAACTTCCCCCAATAATAAAATAAAATAAATAAATAATAAAGATGAA
Source organism: Chenopodium quinoa (assembly GCF_001683475.1). Taxonomy (NCBI): domain Eukaryota; kingdom Viridiplantae; phylum Streptophyta; class Magnoliopsida; order Caryophyllales; family Amaranthaceae; genus Chenopodium; species Chenopodium quinoa. The sequence continues at coordinate 2,098,382 of NW_018743197.1, read as the reverse complement.
TAAAAGAAAAGAAAAAATAAAATGATAAAAATAAAAAATAAAAATATTAATAAAAAAAATTTGAGAATTTTATTAGGGATGAAACTCTAGAAAAACAGAAAAAAAAAATAAACGGTGAAGATAAAACAATAAAAAAAATCCGGATAGATACAGGAAAAGGATAAAAAAAAAGAAAACGTGTGGGCGCCGCGACACGGCACTATACACCGTGTAACGGCAAATTCTGCCGTGTCGTGGCAAAAATTTCCGTGACACGGTGGGAATTCCCGTGTCACGGGGCGCGTATTCTTCAACGGTGAGGTTTACACGTATAGAAAGATAGATTCTGAGTAGTTCTGAGCGTTTTTGCTATAAAATAGGACCAGTATATTTGTGATATGCATAATTACGAAACACAAAATAACTAGAATTTCATATTTCAATAATAATGTCTCAGAATTTTGATAATATGTTGCGCGACTGGTCTTATTCTTTGACCAATGCTGACAAAAGAGAGTTAGAATTGTTTCATGTCAGGGGTTTACTAGCCCTGAGGCATGTAGCGATTGAACATGATTTTCTTAGGGCAGCCTTAGACTATTGGAGTCCAGAAACACATTGTTTTAAATTTGATTACGATGAGATCTGTCCCCTGCCGGAGGAATTCAGTGCCATCTTTGGATAACCTGCCAGAAATCTTATTGCCATGCCTACCCTATGTGAGTATTATTACCAAGACTTTGAACGCCATCTGAATCTAACAGATCCAGATTTAAATAGAATTTTGTGTGGTAATGAGGTAGACTTAGAAAAACTTGCAAATTTATATTTCAATCGTTCTGTCTTTGAGTCTTATCATGTATACCGTAGAAGGGCATATATTTTTTGCATTTTTAGCAAGTTGTTATTTGCAAATGGTAGGGTAGGACATGCTTGTCTAGCATCTGTGCTTGAACATGTTGAATCTGGGAGGTCTCCTATGCCTACGTGCCTTGGAGAAACATTTCGTGGCCTTGACGAAGCAAAAGCTGACCAAAAAGCGATCAGGAAGGGCTCTGTAGTACTGCTGCAGGTAAAAACATGCTCCGAGTAGCCCCCGTGACACAAAATAGGCACCGTGTCACGGTGGCCTTCTGTCGTGACACGGTGTTCTGCCGTGTCACGGTGGAATCTGCATTTTTTTTCACTGATCATCTCATGAGGTACCCCAGAGCGGCATATGATATTTTTCTCAATGAATTGAGCTACGTGTTTCGCCGTTAGCTTAGCATATGAGTCAGCTTCGACCCATTTGGTGAAATAGTCGATTGCTACGAGGATGAATTCATGCACCCCTTGTCCTGGTGGCGTTATCTTTCCAATGATGTCGATGCTCCAAGTAGAGAAAGGCCATGGAGAAGTATATGTGTAGAGAAATGAAGGTGGAACGTGCTGTAAATTTGCGTAGACTTGACACTTCATACTTTTCTTGACGTATTCATGACAATCTCTCTCCATAGTAGACCAATAATAACCTTGTTTTTGAATCTTTTGGACTAACATCTTCGCATTCATGTGCGTTCCACATATACCGGCATGAAGGTTTTCCGTGGTTCTACGTGCTTCTTTCTTGGTTATGCATAAGAGATTTCTCCCTATTGTAGTCCTCTTGTGGAGTTCTCCCCTGATGAGCACATACTTTGAGGCCAGGAGCCTTAAAGCACTGCGTGCCTTTTTATCAGTATTAGGAGGGTATTCTCCTCTTGTCACGTAGTTAAGGATATTTGTATACCATGGCTCTTCATCTTTTTCTTGTGGTTCCTGTTCATCGTCAAGTGCGTGAACATAAGCCGGTTCATATCTTCATTCTATGGTCAACGACATTCTGATTGTGTCTATAGGAATTCGCACCAGTGATGCTAATTTAGCTAGTGCGTCGGCGAACTGGTTTTCTTCTCTAGGCAAGTACGTATATTCCACTTCATCTAGTTGCTCCGTGAGAGTTTCTAGATGAGCTTGATATGTAGCGAGACTTTCACTCCTCACCTTCCATGTCTTGGAGATTTGGTTAATGATTAGTGAAGAATCACCGTAGATTCTGAGCTTCTTAATTCTCAAGGCGACAGCTGTTTCTAATCCCAATATACATGCTTCATATTCTGCGGCATTGTTGGTGACATCAAAGTCGAGTTTCATGGAAATTGGGATATGTTCTTCATTGGGTGATACAAGCAAGACTCCTACATCACAACCTTTTGGGTTTGAAGCACCATCGAAATAGAGCGTCCAACTATCATCTTCAGTCATGAGTAAATCTTCGTCAGGGAAATCGTACTCATCTTCTTCTTTCTCAACTTCTTCTAGCGGAAAGTCTGCTAAGAAGTCAGAAACCGTAGAACCTTTGACGGCTTTTTGTGGTACAAATTTCAAGTCAAACTGAGCAAGATTGACTATCCACCTTGATAATCTGCCATTGAGTGTTTCTTTTTCAAACAAGTTTTTGAGAGGATCCATCTTGGACACGACATGCACTGTATGGGTGAGCATATAATGTCTTAGTTTCTGAGCGGCTCACACAAGTGTGAGACAAAACTTTTCAAGCGGCGTGTATCGTGTCTCATATCCTTGAAGTTTCTTGCTCATTCTCTTGCTTTCGATCTCTTGTGCTAGCATTGCTCCCATCGTTTTCTCTTGTGACCGTAAGGTAGAGTCGAAGAGGAAAGTCAGGTATTGCTGGCGCTAGCAGAGGTGGGTTTTCCAGGTATTCTTTGATTTTGTCGAAGGCTTTTTGGCAATCATCATCCCGTGTGATTGGGACATTTTTCTAAAGCATCTTAAATATAGGTTCACATATCGCCGTGAGTTTTGATATGAACCTACTTACATATTCCAACCTTCCAATGAAACCTCGAATTTCCTTCTCATTCTTAGGCGGTGGCATGGCCATGATCACTTTGACTTTTGTGGGATCTATTTCAATCCCTCGAGAACTGATAACATATCCAAGTAATTTTCCTGACGTGACTCCGAATGCACACTTTGCTGGATTTAATCTCATGTTGTACTTACAGAGTCTTTTAAAGAACTTGCAAAGTGCAATGATGTGGCCTGGGCGTTCTTTAGACTTGACGATCATATCATCGACATAGACCTCCACCTCTTTGTGCATCATATCATGTAACAATGTTGTGGATGCTCTTTGGTAGGTGGAACCCGCGTTTTTCAACCCGAATGGCATTACGTATAGCAATATGTGCCCCATTGTGTGATGAATGTGGTTTTCTCCATATCTTATTCGGCCATTAATACTTGATTATATCCGGCGTAGCCGTCCATGAACGATAGGAGTGGATGGTTTGCTGTGTTATCGACCAGAATGTCAATGTGAGGTAGAGGGAACCCATCTTTTGGGCTTGCCTTATTGAGGTCCTTGTAATAAACACACATTCTGACCCTTCCATCCTTCTTTGGAACTGGAACCACATTTTCTATCCTTTCTGGATACTTGGATACTTTGATGAAACCTGCGGCCAATTGCTTTCTGATTTCTTCTTTGATTTTGAGAGCCACATCCGGTTTCATATGGCGCAGCTTTTGTTTGACAGGCTTCATACCTAGAATGAGTGGTATCGTGTGATGAGCTATATCCTTGTCAATTCTTGGCATATCTTGGTATGACCAAGCAAATACATCAACAAATTCACTAAGCAAGTTAACTAGCTCTTTGCGTTCGTCTTGACTTAGTGTTAATCCAATTTTTACTTCTTTAATAGTCGTATCATTGGAAATATTAACTGTTTCTGTATCTTCGATAACTGTCGTTTTATTTTCATATTCTTCCATTTCTTTTATTATTTCTTTGTCATTTTTATCATTAGAAAAGCAATATTAATCAGGGCTAGGGGAATGACACGCATCGTAAGCAAAGGTACTCATTTTATTGAATTTATCGGTCAATAGATCGAGAGGGGAAAGGTTAGCTGCGACCTCACCGGAAAGGGAAGACTCAACAAGAGACTCAAGATTGGACTCTATAGCAGAAAGAGGGTCGGCCTCAGACTCTAAGGACTGGTCCACAGAGTTAGACTCAGACTCGGACTCGGACCCAGACGACTCAAACTCATCAAACATAGGACCTTCGCTAGTGGTTATTTCCAACTTCTCTCTGCTTGGCATAGTGATCCTCAATGTCTTGCGCCATCCCTTTGAAATATTATCAGCTTGGACGATTAGCTCGGAGGGGTCAAAATCCTTGTTTGCTATATCAACTTGAATGAGCTCGGAATTATCATTGCAGACAGGCTTAGATTAATTCTTCTCAATTCCAAAAGAAGGTTAATGCCTAGATCATCAGAGCTTGGGCTAGCTGGTTTCTCAGTTCTGAAGAGCTTTTCGCCTTCATCGACAAAGTCACAATTTAGGAACATCTCGAATCCTTGTTCACGCTTCCCATCGTGGAGGAAAGGCTTAGGGAATTCATAGCATGCGAAGTCTTCCCCTTTTTTGATGTACTGGCCATTGAGGGTGAATGGATATGGATCCATGGTCATTTCTGTCTTCATGATTCGAGTGTTATTGCGAGCCTTCATTTTCAAAAGGGCTTGTTTCACATCTTCTTTTATTGGCTTGAATCCCAAGACAAAGGTATCTTTCTTTAGTGCACCTGGATGGCCCCAAAGTTCAGCCATTTTCTTTTTAAGTCCAAGGGTCATTCCAGGGAAATGTCCTTGCTTCTTCAAAATGGCATTAATATTGGTGTTTGAATAGGGATCGAAGTCGAGATGGCACTTCTCCTCTTCTTCGATCATGAGAACATCATCGAGTCAAAACCCCCAAATATCTTCATCTTCTTCGTCATGTTCGACATGGACGATAGGAGTGTCGATTACTTGAATGCGCATGGGAGAGGCCTTAATGGTAATTGAAACCCCTCTAACTATGGCTTTCACTTTCTGGTGCAACGACGATGGGATCGCCTTTAGCTCATGAAGCCAAGGACTTCCTAACAACAGATTGAAAGAAGCCTTAATGTCCACCACCTGAAACCTGGTGTGATGTTCAATGGCTCCAGTAGTTATGGTTAGTATGATAGTACCCACGGCTTGACGGCAAGTATTATCATAAGCGCGAATCCCCTGAGTAAAGGGAGTCAATTCTTCATTCTTTATGCCCAACTTCTTTGCAGTGAGGAGTGGGCATACGTTGATTGTAGAGCCGTTATCAACCAAGCTAATAGGAACATTCATATGCCTACACACCACAGTGAGGTGTAAGGCCTTGTTATGTTGGTCCCCTTCCGGGGGCAGATGCTTGTCAGAAAAGGAAATCAAATTGTTAGTACTTGGCAACTCAGTGGTGAGAAAGTTGACCAGTCCTTGAGAAGTCATATCATCATCAACTCCTGTTTTCACCAGAGAAATCATCACAGCCTTTCGATGCTCGTGAGAGGTGGCCAAAAGTTTCCATACATTCATTTCCACCTTGGTCTTTTGTAATTGTTTGACCACATCGTTGTTCACAGGGTCGATGGGATCAACTATTGGATGTGATTGCGGTGGAGGTGGACTAGGTTGTTGCAACCTTCCACTTCTGGTGAGCACCTTGACGTCAAGGTCTCCCAAAACATCTTCACTTGTGCTAAGAGATGAACAGGCTATAACCTTAAGATAAACGTCTTCATCATCACTATCCCAAATTCCACTCACTTCTTAATAACTCAAGACAAATACAACTTCCGGCAGAGGTTCATTCAAAGGTTGAATGAGTATTGACGAATCAAAGGAGACTTCATCTCCCATGATAGCCAAAGCATCAAAAAGAGGAGCTGTTTAAATGTTAGGCTTCTTGCCCCCTAGAGGGACAGGAAGTTGATTAGCATCAATTAGGTCTTGGATCGCATCCTTCAACCTCCAACACTTCTCAGTATTATGACCCTTGCCTTGATGAAACTTATAATAAGCATTGGGGCCATAGCTAGCGGTTCTATTCTCTGGTCGAGGTTCTAGAAATGGTCCAATTGGCATAATCAGTCCTTGACCATGCAAACGGTCAAAAGCAGCATCATAAGTCATTCCCAAAGGCGTGTAAACCCTCCTTTGCCTTTGGAATCTTTGAGGAGGAAAATTAAGGGCCAGCACATCATTGATATTGATATTGTTGGTAGCATTATTGGGCTTGGAAGACGAAGAAGAAGGAGTGTCGTTCTTCTTATTTTTCCAAGTGTTGTTATTGTTATTGCTACTAGCAGTCTTCATCAATTCGTCCTTGATATTTATTCCAATATCGTATACAGCTTCGAAGGTACTTAGAGGTAGAAACTTCAAGTGTTGCTTGTACTTATGAGTCAAATTGGCAATGAACAAGCGAACCATCTCTTTTTCCTTGGGGGGATCCACCAAGAGTGCAGCCGTTTCCCTCCATCTGCTTAAGTAAATGGTGAAGCCTTCATTTTCTTTCTGTTTAAGAAGGGAGAGTTCACGTTCAGAAGATTTGGATTGAATGTTACACTTGTAATGATTCATTAAGCTTTCAGCAACATCCTTTGAGGTCGCAACATGCTTGGATTCCAAAGAGTAAAACCATTGTTGACAAGCGTGCTCTAAGGAAAGAGGGAAAAATGTAGGGAACATTGTCACATCTACTCCCTGAAGAGCCATGGTTGCAGAAAAAGCCTTCAAATGGAAAAGCGGATTATCAGTAGGCTTGAACTTGGGAATGTCAGCAGTGGAAAACTTCTCAGGAAGCTTGTCCCTTATGGACGAAGAGGCGACAAGTTGCTCCACATAAGTGAATTCTTCAGAAATCTTACTCATCTGTTCCTTAATCTTGTCCATTGCAGCGGCAGTGACACTGTTCTGATTGTCTTGCTCTACGGTGTTGACTCTAGTAGTGAGTGTTTGCATCATGTTAGACAACATTTCAATTGTCTTGTTGATGTTCTCGATACTTCCTTAGTAGCCATTGGTTGAAAGTAGACTGGAGATGGATCTTGTTGAGATGGTTGTGGTGGTTTCCTTGTACGCCTCTTTGGTATAAGAGGTTGTTGAGGTATTGACTCGAACTGTAACAATCTACCCCCTCTTCTTGACCAAGTGCTGTGACACCGAAACAAACACACCTTTAATGACCAAACTTAACATTAACCCATCCTGATAAAAAAAATTTGAATTTTAAAAATCTATAATTTTGAAATTCTATATATTTATTTATTTATTTATTTTAAAAAAAAATATGGGAGGATACAATCCGACTTACTCAGGAAAAAAAATGACGCAAAAGACTACCCTAAAATACGGTCATGAAATGGTGCACGACTAACGGAATAAAGTGTGTGAACACGACATGTGAGTGATTAAGTGAGGTTATGGACGCGTGTTATGACCGTACAACTAGACATGACACCAAATTGGACACATAAACCACATACGTACGCACAAAAAACCAAAAAAAATTTACAGGACAGTTCCCCTGGGCACCGTGTCACAGTACTGACTGTCGTTACACGGTGCAGTCTACCGTCAGACGGTAGAAAACGCCGTGTCATGGCACTCTTTACCGTGGCGCGGCAGGACTTGCCGTGACACGGTGCTCAGGTCCAGGTCTTTTGTGTGAGTTTTTCGAGATTTTAGTCAATTTTACGTCCGTACTAATTACTATGTGGAAATAAAAACCCTCGGTCATGGGTTAAACAAAAAAGAGTAAAAACATGAAGGTTAGCACCAAACAAACCATGTAGCATTTACTCACGATGATGTAAAAAAAAGTTCGCAAATTAGGGTCAAGATCTATGTTCAACTATTGGTCAAGCTTTGGGTGTCAAAAGGGTACCATGGTTAAGAGTTAGGATGCGTTAGCAAGGCAGCCTCCCTTGAGAGTGTATGCCAACGGGCGGCTCCGCGAGTTCGTGATGAAATCGAACTCGACTCCATGGTTTGGGTGGATTTAATAACTCGGATGAACCCTTATTTCCATGAGCGTTTTTGGGTTGATAGAGCTTAAATCCCCCGGGGCTAAGACGCATGTAGAACACACACGTTTTTTCAGAAAAATCGAAGGAAGTTGACTGTGAGAAGAGAAAACAAGCCACCAGACAGATTTTAGGACTGCCGTGACACGGCAGATATTCCCGTGCCACGGTACTGCTCACCGTTACACGGTGTACTGCACCGTGACACGGCAGTCAGAAAATCTTACTGGTGCCCTGTTTTCCTTTGTACGCAATCAAGTTATTCAATTTTTCCTACGGGACAAACCTAAACGCGACGTTAAAACGTCTATGCTTATGTAAAAATGCCAAATTAATCACAGGAATATTTTTCAAGAATCTTTCAAGTCTCATCCACTAATCTTAATTAAATATCGATCACTCAAATCGATAAATAACCAAGAATCCTCTCCAGTGGAGTCGCCAAATTGTAAGTGTTGTTCGAAGTGCGCCTACGTTAAAGCATGTGGTGAATATGCTTGGCACTCATAGGAAGTGCGAATTGACATATACGATTAGGGACAAGGAAAGTAGGGAGCCGCCAAAACGTTTCATCAAGGTCAAATGTTTGCTAATTTACAACACCTTCCACCATCCGAACTGTACAATCTCACTTCCCCTTGGCCTTTTTCGACTTGGGGAATTGACATAATAGGAAAAGTCTCTCCAACAGGACCATGAGGGTACGAGTACGTATTAGTTGCCGTTGATTATTTTACTAAGTGGATTGAGACTGCTTCTTACGTGAATACACTTCTAAACATGTCGCAAAGTTTCTCAAACGAAACATATTTTGTAGATATGGAGTTCCACATTAACTAATTAGTGACCAAGGATCTCAATTCAAAGCTGAAGTCGAGACCCTCTTAACTCGTTATAAAGTAAAACATCATCACTCATCCCCATACAGACCTCAAATGAATGGAGCTGTAGAGTCGGCAAATAAAAATATAACAGTCATCATTAAAAAAAATGGAAGAAAATTACAAAGATTGGTCGAATACACTACACTTCGCATTATGGGGTTATAGAACGTCTATACAAACATCAATAGGGGTAACTCCATACTCCTTAATTTTCGGAATGGACGCAGTTTAACCAGTCGAACTGGAAATACCATCCTTACGCATCGTACTTGAAAGTAAGCTACCGGAAGCTGAATGGGTATGAGCGAGGTATGAAGAGCTTTTATTCCTCGATGAGTGACAATTAACAGCTTTGCATCATGTACAAGTCTACCAAAGGCGCATTACGCGTCATTTTAATAAAAGGGTAAAACCTAGAAATATAAAAGAAGGTGACTTTGTACTAAAGGAGGTTAGGGGTCACCAATCGATCCAAGAAGGAAATTCAAACCTAATTGGATAGGTCCCTACTGCGTAATTGAAATCTTATCAGGAGGATCCGTCAAATTAATAGATATTTGAGGAGATGAAATTCGCCAATTAATAAACATTGATCGCCTTAAGAAATATTACATATGAAATCCGGATAAAAATTGTTCACTCATACAACCAACTTTAATTAGCATTCAATTAAAAGATTCTAAGTGTTATGCATTTTACTGATTAACAAGGTAAAATACATAACACTACGGGGGGGGGGGGGGTAATTTTGAAATAATAAACCGTTCTAAGTGTAATAATACGAATTTTTAAAAAAAAAAATTTCGAGACATTCATAGCACAGGTGTCGCGCGCAATTGGAATATTTGCGCGCGGATGTCACGCGCAACTAATTTCGTTGTGCGCGACATGCTCGCGTAACTCTAGAAGTTGCGCTCGCCACCTGATGATGAATTGCGAACCCGATTTTTTGCGTTTGAATGAAGTTGCGATTTCTACTTACGATAAAAAGAGGGTGTTTCTTAAATGTAACATATACTCGGAAAATAAAATTAAACTTTGATTTAATTCTTTTAAACAAGGTTTGATTAACTTTTTCAATTAATGTCTATCTAAGAGATTAAAGAAAAAATAAAATATATATATAATAATATAAAAAAAATAGAACTACGCAAAGACCTGATTTCGTAATGCGAATACGTAGGAAATCTTTATAATTCGATCATATTAAAATATAAAAATATAAAGCTCGTTTTATTTCCTTCAAAATTCAAAAGATAGACATTATTGAATTAGATAGTAAATGGAAAAAACAAAACATAGTAGTGATTACACTTTATTCAAAAACAAACTAATAGTAAAATTGTGTAATACTCTAAGGTTTTACTAGATAGGCCTAAAATCCTAATGTAAGGACAATTAAGACTATTCCCAATCACACTATTTATGTTCCACCAAGGAATCACAAACCGGATGTTAGGAAATCCATGACAGAAAAATGACGTCCATTCTTCCTCATTCTTATGCTTATAAAGGATTCGACGTCTAGGGAATGTCTTTACTCCATTAGCCTCAAGGTTTTGAGGCTGATCAACGATTCGCAACTGCTCTGTGAGCCAAATCTAAAAAAAAAAAGAAAAGAAACAAAAAATTAGTTTGCGATTTTTTTACACAAGCAGGTGGCGCACGAAACTAAAGTAGTTGCGCGCACCCTCCGTGCGCAATTCAGAAGATTGCGCTGGTCAAGCCATCACAACTTCTTGACTTGCGCTGATAAACGCCGAAAAAAAACGTACGTGTAATAGGAGTGGACTTCCCGTGAAACTGTTTTCGTTAGGATCTCCTATAAGGAGATTCAAGCACAGAACGGTTTCCGCCAAAACTAAAGGAGCGGGTGAATGACATCCCTCTATATGCTCTACTATGGACACCATTGAATAATCTCCGTATTATTTGCCTGTCTTTAGTAAACAATTAACAACAAGACAATAACATAAAGCACGAATTTTAAAGCGGTATTTATTCATGTTGTCACGAGGGGCGACAAAGTGTTCAATAAGTTGAATTAAATTCATGCCTTCTTCAGTTTCTATGTTGGTCATATCATTGTAGGACAAACCAAAAAATCTTTGGAATGTAGGTTTGGGATCCGACAAGGTAGGCGAATAAGTTACAGGGAGAGTGTTTTTAGGGAAACCTAGCAAGGCCTCGAACTCACCAGGAAGGAGGACAATTTCATCCCCTTTAAACAAGAAAAGATGGTGGTTAGAGTCCCAATGGTTGACTGCGGCATGAAGAAAATCAAAGTTAACCACTAGTTGCATATAATTCAATAAAGGGTCTAAGTGGTAAATTTTGAAAGCTAATTTGTCCTCGGTTGAAAGGGAAGTGACCTATTGCTTCAAACGTTGTTCAAAGGTCTTCACCATTGTTCAAATAAAAAGAGAGAGAATAAGATTTTAGAGAGATTAGTTCTTTTCAATTTCTTATGTTACTAACCGAATGAATGCGAGATGATCAAAATCCTACACGAAACCACGTTTAAATAGACCCAAGAGGGGAAAATTTTCGGCAGATTTGGCTCAAAGGAAAGTTCACTGACAGGTGGCGCGCACAACTCCAAAGTTGCGCGCGAAACCTACGCGCAACAGGACTACATGCGCGCGACAATCGCGCGCAACTTACGCAGTTGTGCGCGACTTCCCTGATGCGGCATGTAAGTTTGGTTAATTTCCGTATTTTGGCTTATATAATGACGGAATCTTCACGAGATCTTAAGACGAATCATACGCTTGCCTTCTAAAACTTTGTGTCCCTTTTTTTGCCTACTTTCTTATTTTCTTTTTATTCTCTTTATTATTTTCTTATTTTCTTTTTATTTGTCTTCCTACTTTCTTTTTCTTTTTATTTCTTTATTTTTATTTTTCCTACTTTATTTTCTTTTTCTATTTTCTTTTACCTGCTTTTTTCTTTTTTGAGTTTGTTTATTTTTTCGAGGGGGGTAAGTCGGGATCCCTTTCCTCCCTCAAAAATTTTTCGCATTAATGTACACATGGAAACGAAAAAAATACTAATAATAATGACATATATACAAAAAATATATACATACGTTTCCCAAAAAAAAAAATATAAATGTGTACAAGAGGAATCAGGGTGCTCGGCGACAACTAGACGGTTGCTGCACATCTTGCAAAATCGAAAACGAAGATTAATACTGAAATGTAATAACTTCGTTGCAAAGAAAAAAAGAAATAAAACTTACCGCGATCATTCGATGATCATGGCATGACAAAGTCACGAGGGCTCTCCGATAAGCAGCTCGAAAAGCATGTAAAGTCCTCACCATGCCGTTCACGGTCTCTCTCGGAACTTGTTCCAAGAATACAAGGACAGTTAGTAAACAAATGTACATGAAACAAAAAATAAATAGAAAATATTTAAGTACATATACGTAAAAGACATACCGACTCAACCGTCTCAGGTACGAACGGTATCCCCTCATCATCCTCGGCCACTGGAAGGGTCTTACCAATTACCGATCCGACATCATCGGTATACGTGATCTCCACTGTAGGAGGCACCCAACCACCTAGCTCGACTTGCTAAAAAATAATGTGACAAAAAACAATATAAGGGTCAAAATTCCGAAAAATAAATAGAAACACGAAAAAAAAAAGAGTTAGAAAACACACTGGAACAAAGGCCGGAAAAGGAGTCAACCTGGATGCAATAAAAGCCGGATAAGACGCATCCGGCAGCACTAGCTGCTCCGCTGGATAACCAAGGATCGCCTAAGCTCGATCCTCGGTAGATAGCAGGTCCAAATGCAGCATCCGGATCGGTGGATCCGCAGGAACCAAAGGCTCCTCGGTCAAAAGCTGCCAGAGAACACGCTCGCCTAAAAACCAAGCGTTGGTCCTCTGGAACACCGAGAGTCCCGTATAGAGGGCCTGGAAACGGCAACGAAGCATGCCAGACCGGATAGCCTCAGGGACTCCAACGATCAAACTCCAAGGACGGAGATCGATCTATAAAACACAACCACATGAAAAATTGTTAAAAAATGAGTAAAATAAAAAATACGAACAGAGAACATGTAGTTTGGAATACTCACTGATGCACGAGTTGTCGAAAGAATCCTCTGGCGAAAGTCGCCGGCAGAAGTAGCTCGTCTCCTCTTAATCTCGACCAATCGATGGCCGATAGGGAAACGAGTAGACCCAAGCACCCTGGGGACTAAGAAAGGCAAGTACGAGTACCAAGCCTGAAATCGAGAAAAGATAACCTAAAGAAAAAAAATAAAAATAATAACCAAAAGGCTTAAAACACGTGCCTCAAGGATACGACCATGCCATATAAGCGAGATCCGAGGCACCTTAGTAGCTGCCGCGGAATCCATGACCTGGGTCGCCTTGCCCATAGCTGTAAGCATGTGGGCATACGACACCTCCGCCCAACTCAGGTTACCTACTTGCCTCAAATCGTTGAGGCAAATAAGTAACCCAAACAATAGGATAAGTATACCCATCCTATACCAGTTTCAACAAAGCATTCAAGAGATTATATTCTAAAATCTCAAAGAATCAACTAATTCTAAACAAATAATAGTAATATAAACATAATTATCGTCTACCAAACAATTTTGGAGTTCGAATATGGCAAAAATAGGATAAGTATACACTTCGCGTTATTTTTTCGGATTCAAAATTTTCAAAATGTTAATACTACAATTGTTGCATAATTAACAAGTATAACCAAAATGGGCATACAAAATAACAGAAAATCAAGCAAAAATTCTAAAAAAGAAGCAAGAACGAACTTGAAACAAGAAATGCTCATACAAGGTTCAATACTTAACCATTTTTCATGAAATTTGTTGCAAAACACTCCTTAAATATAGCATAACGACATAGGGAAAACAATTTCAAGAAAAATAAGCCGAATAAAAAACCCCCAAATTCAAAATTTAGGGTTTAACGATTCGAAAATCGTTCGAATTTAGCCGAAAAAGAGCAAAGTTTAGCAAAAACCTTACATTGGATTACTACAAATATGAATTGAGAGTGAGATTAGCTTCCTTTAGCTTCAAAAATTGCAAAAAACCAAGATTTTTAAATAGAGAAAGAGTAAAAAATGGCAAAGGAAGGAGAAAAATGGTGAAGTGAAAAATCGCGTATACGATTTTCACTTTACTGACATAAATGTCGCGCGCAACTTTAGATGTTGCACATACCTGCGCAACTCAGAAAGATGCACGTGCCTGACAAGCGCGACCTTCTGACTTGCGCGCGGATACTGGTCACTAAAAGACTGGGATTTTGATTTTGATCCGTTTGATCATTTTTTGAACGATTTTTGCTCGTTATTAGACGTAATGGCGCGCAAATCATCAAAATCTTTTGAATTGCTTTGCATATTGTAGTTTTTATTCTTTTTCGTTAGTTTTTTGCATCATATTGCATGCACACCGTGCTTTGTGCCTTCCCCAATCATACGCTTTGAACGTTTTTCGTAAGAGTGCCTTAAGACGTTCCGTGGTGGTGCTTTACGTAAAAGGACCCATAAATAGGTTTATCATTTTACTGTACTGACGTTACAAATGTCTGGGGTTTCTTCTTTTTTCACGTCCGAAGCAAAAAGGAAGGTGTTTTCATGCAGCGTAAAAATGCAAATGGCGTATCATACGGCGCAAAATCGTATGGCGTAGGTGATGCATAAAAATTCACTCAGCCCAAGCTTTGTGAGATCTACCTCTCGGGACTAATAGGTTGAGAATTACTGTAGGCGTTAGCTCAACGAGTCGACAGGCGCGCCGAACTTTCATGAATAGGAACTTCTTGAATGGATACGGTAGTTAGCGCGCTTACTAACTTATCGGATAGTTAGGGTGTCGAATCCACCCCCTGTATAAAGAAGCGACGAGACGATGTCGTGCCCATGTAGTCACGTGCCCCCAGTCCTGAGACACGTGTACTTATCTAGTGGACAAAACTGATGAGAGAGTTGCTGACTTTCTTCCCTCTCACTGAATTTGGATATATGCCTCTAGTCCTGAGACATGTATTTCTAACTTGTGAACTTCCGGCTCGAATACCGGACCATTTCAGCTTGAATACCGAAAACCCCTTTCTCATCTTTTAGTTTGTTAAAGTCAGGCTAAAGTTTCAATTACATCTCGAGGGACTTTAGAACAACAATGACACGATTGAGAGGAAATCCTCCCCTTTTATTCTTTTAAAACCGATCTCTTCTCATGACCTGAGATCACCCATAATACTTTTACTTGTATGAGCGTTCTACAATTGCAAAGGATCAATCTAGATTCTTTAGCGCATTAAGACTAGGAAAGACTTTTTCTAGCCTTAATAGCTACTTGTTTGAAACACTTAGCGAACCAAGGATTGTTTCGACATCCTTAAACATTATTGAAAGATTCTCTATCCTTAGAGAACTTCGCAGAATGAGTCTCAGATTTATTTCCTTGACTACTTTAATCATCGTCTATTCTAGACATGATCAAAGTGGGGGCTAACTGTAAAAATCTACTTTTGGCCTCATGTTCCGATAAGAAGTGCAATGACGATAAATAAATCCATCTTCGTGTTGGATTGAAGTGAAGAATACTTAAGTGCTTTAATTGTTTTCATTAAAAAAGTTAGAGAGAGAAAGTCTCAAGAACTAGAGAGAGAAAATGGAAATTCCGATTGAAACCCACAAATTTGAACTTCAATTTTCAGCCCGATTTCAATGGCAATGCAAAAAGGAAGAAGGGTAAGGGAAGCAAGAGTTCAATCTCCAAATCGAAGATAAAGCAGAAAGCAAGGCAATATTCTGGACCCAAAACAAGGAATTATACGAAGAGGAAAGAACAGAGCATTGCCACTGAGGACGTCTCAGTTTAGAGCTGGCTTGATGAAGTAATGGAGAACACTAGCTCTTTGAATGAGGTAATTGTAGAGGTTTATGGTGAGCATAAGCAGGAGTTTAACAATTCGCTTCAGGTAATTCATTCTTCTTCATCTGCCATTGATGATGAACTTCGTACTGCTGATTGTTGTGATAGTGTATTGAATTTTGATAATCCAACTCCTATTTTGATGCTTGAGAACTCTAAGTGCAATATGAATGCATTTTCCCCAATTTCTGAGAACCCCAATTTGCAATCCCCTGTTTTTCGATCTCCAAACTCAAATTTTGTTGCTCGATTGAATTGGAGGGAAAGGTTGTTTCAGGGGACTAGGGATGAGGGTGTAAACTCTTTTGGGTGGAGGAATGATTATGTAAGGCATAGTAATGATAAGGTTCAAATTAACTTTGAGGATGTGCAACCAGAGATTGATTTTTGGAATTCTGCAATTGTATGTCATGTGATTGGAATCAAGCAACCTTTGTCTATTATTAATAGGTTTGTTAGAAGAATATGGGGAAAATTTGGCATAGACAAGGTCTCTGTAATGGCAAATGGGATTTTTCTGGTTCAATTCAGGACTGTTGATGCAAGGGATAGAGTGTTGGGTGCAGGACCTGTATTGTTTGATAATAAGCCTATAATAATGAAAAAATGGGTGGAGGGAATGGACCTTACTAAAGAACCAGTAGATTTGGTCCCTATTTGGGTGAGAATGCATGGTTTGAATCTGAAATACTAGGGATAAAAGGCTCTAATTAAGCTGGCTTCATTGGTAGGAAATCCTATCAAGACTGATAAGGTAACTGCTACTAAGGAAAGACTAGAATATGCTCGGATTATGGTGGAGGTGAAGTTCAATACTGAGTTACCAGAATTCATTGAGTTTCTGGATGAGTTTGGTAACACAGTTAAGCAGGAGGTAAAATATGAATGGAAGCCTAGGGTGTGTAAGGTATGTGGTGGGATTGGACATGATGATGCTCAGGGTCCTAATCACAAGGTTCAAGCTAGGAAAATGGAGGGGCTGCAAGCTGAGAAAAATCAGAATTTGAATAGACAAAAGAAAAAGCCACAAAGAGTCTGGAAGCCAATTCAAAAACCTGACTCTCAGAATCAGAAGGTTGGGAGCAGGAAAAATACCTTGAATGCTGATGTGCAGGATGATTATGTTTGTCAGGAACCTCAGTTAATGCAGCCAGGGGTGATTTTAATCAATAGCAGTGGTAATAGATTCACTGTCTTGGAAGAGGGAGAATGTTCTCACTCTTACCATGGATAAGCTTGGATTTTGGAATATAAGAGGTCTAAATAAAGCTAGCAAGCTCTGTGATGTCCTTTGGTTTATTAGACACCATGGAGTGGGTTTATTTGGACTTCTTGAAACAAAGGTGAAGGCTGGGAAGTTTGGTGATGTTTTTAGTAGGCTTGGTAGTGAATAGTCTGTATGTGCTAACTACCCTGACCATAAAGGGGGTAGAATTTGGGTGATTTGGTTATCTCAGTTCTTTGATGTTACTGTGGTGAGATGTGAAGTTCAGTTGATTCATGTGTATGTAGTTCATAAAGCTACTAGGTTTAGTTTTTATTATACTATGGTCTATGGTCTAAATACTGCTGGAGCTAGAGTTTAGCTTTGGGAGCAGATTGCTGAGCTCAGTAATAAGATAACATGCCCTTGGATTTTGCAAGGTGATTTTAATAATGTATTGAATCTAAATGACAAAATAGGGAGCACTGTGTCCTTAGCTGAGGTTGATCCTTTTAGATCTTATCTAAGGCATGCTGGGCTCACTGATTGGGCTACAAGAGGAATGTTTTATACTTGGAATAATAAACAGGAAGGAAAAGATAGGGTTTTCTCAAAGATTGACAGGGTTATAGTTAATAATGACTGGATGCTGAAATTTGCTGATATGCAAGCTACCTTTTTCCCTAAGGGGTTAATGGATCATAGTCCTTGTGTGATCAATCTGTTTGAATCTGGTAATCATACTAAAAAACATTTTAGGTTTGTGAATATCTGGGTGGATTCTCCAGACTTTCTACCTGGGATTAAGGATGTTTGGTGCAAAATGGTCCCTGGTACTCCTATGTTCCAATGTGTGAGGAAACTGAAAGAGGTGAATCACTTCTTGAAAGAATCTAAGATGGGGAGATTCTCTTGTGTCGAAGTTGATGATGCAATTGCTGAGAAACATCTTGAAGACATCCAAATTAAGTTGCAAAGTGATCCTGGTAATGAAGAATTAATCAGTCAAGAAAGATTAGCTAGGATACAGTTTGCTAAAACTCAAACTGATAGACTTAATTTTTTAAAACAAAAGGCTAAAGTTCATTGGCTCAAGGATGGTGATATGAACACAGCTTTCTTCCATGGTATGATTAGGAAGAGAAGACTTCAGAATAATATTTATTCTATTATTACTGATGAGGGGGTGGTTATCTCAGATCCAGGGCAAGTGTGTGATGCTTTTCTTCAGTATTATCAAGGGTTACTTGGTACCGAGACTCAAATAACTGGTAATATCCATCCTGGAGTTATCTCTGAAGGTAAAGTGCTTTCTGAAGACCAGGGCATCAATATTTGCAGGGAGTTTTGTGAGCAAGATGTTAAGAGAGCTTTGTGGAGCATTGAGGTTGACAAAGCTCCTTGACTTGATGGGTTCTCCAGCAAGTTTTTCAAGGCTACCTGGAGCTTGGTGGGTTCTAACATTACTAAAGTTGTTCTGGACTTCTTTAGGTCTGGTAAGTTCCTTAAGCATATTAATGCTACCACCCTCACTGTAATCCCTAAAGTTGAGCATGCTAATAGGGTCACTCAATTTAGACTAATTGCTTGCTGCAATGTGGTTTACAAGATCATTTCTAAAATGATTTGTGATAGATTGAAGGAAGTTCTACCTGAGCTGATTGATGGGTGTCAAGGTGCTTTTGTGTCTAGGAGATCTATCTTGGATAATATTTTGATTTGTCAGGATATGCTTAAAGTACATAATAATAAAAGGAAGCCTCCCAGATGTACTATAAAGGTTGATTTGAGGAAAGCTTATGATTCTGTTAATTGGAGATTTATTCATGAGATGCTGATTGCTCTTAATTTTCCCACCAAGTTCATCTCTTGGATCATGCAGTGTGTGACCACTCCTTCTTTCTCTTTGTTGCTCAATGGTGGCTCTTATGGTTTTTTAAAGGGAAAAAGGGGGTGAGGCAGGGTGATCCTATGTCCCCTCTCTTGTTTGTCATTGTAATGGAGTACCTAACCAGGCTTCTCAGGAAAATTGGTAAAAAGAAAGATTTCAAATTTCACCAGAGATGTGCTCATTTGGCTCTGAATCATTTGATTTTTGCTGATGATCTGATGCTATTCTCTTATGGTAACACTGAGTCTGTAAAACTCCTTATTAAAGCTTTGAAAACCTTAGAGGCAAGATCAGGGCTTCAAGCAAATCTTGACAAAACAACAATTTATTTTGGGAATGTTCAACAGCAGGTTCAGAATAGTATATTGATAAATTCTGGCTTTGTTATTGGTTACATGCCTTTTAGGTATCTTGGTATCCCTCTAAATGCCAAATATTTGAAAGTGAGGGATTATGATAACCTGATTGATAAAATGCTGATGAGACTGCAATGCTGGAGTAGCAGAAACCTGTCCTATACTGCTAGAGTTACCCTTATTAATTATGTTCTTATGAGCTTGCATACATATTGGGCTCAGTGTGTTCTTCTACCTAAGAGAGTGGTGGATAGAATCACTTAGCTTTGTAGAGCCTTCCTTTGGAGTGGTAATGATGTGATGTCTAAGTCCCCCCAATTGCTTGGGATTGGGTGTGCAGACCTAAGAAGTTTGGTGGTTTAGGTATTAGACATTACAGAAACTGGAACAAAGCTGACCTGGGAAGCTATGTCTGGAAAATTTCAAAGAAATCTGACTCTCTATGGGTTAGATGGGTTCATGTTGTCTATATCAAATATGAGGATTGGTGGGAGTATAACCAAAGAAAGATGATGGTTGGGCCTGGAAGCTGTTATGTAAGTTTAAAGATGAACTTAGAGAGGGGTTTGAGACTGAGGATTGGTTAAATAAAAGATACAGAATCAAAGATGGCTACAAGTGGCTTCAGGGTAACATGGAAAAAGTAAATTGGTATGACTTGGTTTGGAATCACTTCAACATTCCCAAGCATACCTTTATTAACTGGCTCTCAACTTTGGACAGGCTCAGAACTAGAGACAAACTTGTTCAGTTTGGGGTCTGTGACTCTAGTGACTGTCTTCTGTGTGGAGAGGATGCTGAAACTAGTAATCACCTGTTTTTTGCTTGCAGTTATAGTGCAAAGGTTATTGATGATGTTGCTCATTGGCTTGGACTTTATAACTCCCTTCTGCATTCTCTTAATAATTGGAAGAACTGGAAACAAAGAAGCAAAAGATGTATTCAGTAGAAAGTGGCTCTGGCCTGCTTGTCTGCAGTGGTTTACAATATCTGGATGGCTAGGAATCATGCTCTCTGGTATAAAGTTGTTCTCAGCCAGATTTGCTATCAAAAGGTGTAAAGAGAGAAGTTGTGACTAGATGTCAGCAGATGATAAATCACACATGGAAGATTGAAGACTGTAAATGGCTGCAGCACCTCAAGTCTTGCATTTAATTGTTTTTTTTGCTGTCTATGTTGATGTCTTTTGCTGTTTAGCCTAGTTGTATGGGGTGTTGGTTGTAGGTTTTCTTGCTTTTGCAGGTCTGGTTTTCCCTGAGCCCTTCCTAGAAGGTACCAGGGATCTCTTTGACCTGGTTTTGGTTTTTTGTTCTTGCTTTGAACCCTTCGTAGAAGGTGGTAAGGCTGAACTTAAAA
Organism: Chenopodium quinoa; assembly: GCF_001683475.1. NCBI lineage: Eukaryota > Viridiplantae > Streptophyta > Magnoliopsida > Caryophyllales > Amaranthaceae > Chenopodium > Chenopodium quinoa. The sequence goes on along the minus strand of NW_018743197.1, from coordinate 2,077,833 downwards.
CCATGGTGTTTGTTTGCCTTTGTTGTTAAGGCTTGTGTTGTTTTGGTTCCTGCTTGTCAGGATTGTTTATAATTCTTTTGTACAGTTTTTTTTATCAATATACTTTTCTTACCTTCCAAAAAAAATAAGTGAAGAAAACTTATGGATAACTGGTTAAGCCACAAAACACAAAAGACTAGCCCAAATTAAAGGAATAAGCCAAAACAAAGGTCGAATTAACTAAACCCGATCATAATAAGGCTTAGGTCCGTGCTTAAACCCTAATAATGACGGATTTAGGAGCGCCTAGGTTAAAACTTAGTGCTGCCGCAGAAAAAGTCGCGCGCATCTTAGAAAGTCGCGTTGGGCTGCCGCGCGCAACTATTTCAGTTGCATGCGACACCCAGCGTAACTTTCACAGTTGCGCTTCGAAAGATTCAGAATTATTTCAAATTATACGGAAAATATAAAATCGAATCTTACCATGGAGCCGCGCGCAAGACCAATAGTTGCGCTGCACATTGCAGCGCAACTTTATAACTTGCGCTGGGATGCCGCGCGCAACTTCATCTGTTGCGCACCACCCCTGCTGCGACAGATTGCTCGAAACACTAAATCTAATCATTCTCTATAAATACGAGCTTAAACCGAGGGTTCAACAGACAGAAATTAACCTAAAACTCTAGCGAAATAACTTGTGAACTTGTGCAACCTAGCCCTCTTGTCCTAAACACTTACCCTTTCGATACTTTGTTACTAAGGTGGAGGTTCCCCAACAAGAAGGTGTCCATAAGTGTTCTAAACGGAGATCTAGCAAAGAGAAGTGGTAAATTCCCGAGCACTTAGTTAAATCACCTTTATTTTCTTGTTTAAAAGAACTTTAATTAATTAATTAGTGTTGTTTGATCACCTTTAAAATAATTAATTAATCAATTCCACATAGTATGTTGTGTAAAATAAAGATTAGAATTGAATTAAAAAATTGTTGGTTGATCACTTAAGCCAAGGCGAATCTTGTTTATCTATTGTTCTTCCACGAGTATTAATAAATAAGTATAATGACTTTTGCAATGTAATTCTTACGTGAATTAATGCTTGTAAATAAAATCAACTAACATAGGTTTAGGTATCGCGTTTGCATATATGTTTGGTGATGAAATTGTGAAAAAGGAAGAGCTAGTAGAGGCCGTACTAGGGCTAGGATGACGATTCCCCTCTAAAAGGAACGTTATCTTAGTACCCTCGCTCCTGAACTCATTTCTGGTTTATAGACCAATTTGGGCATGGGTAAACTTATGGTTTGTGCTAATTATTCCATGAACTCCACATGGAAGAAAGGCATGAATGAGGTTTATGAGTTTTTTTCCTAGAACTCATTGGTGACTCTTACTTGTTTCTTACAAAAAAGCGTGATGATAGAATCAATTCTAATTCAAGGTCCCCCAAACAGTAAGAAATTCAAATCCTACTACACCCTAACAAGTGTAAAGTCTTAGGCTTTTAACTGGCCAAGGGCATTTAAGGATAGTACCCCTTACGATGGGATCACCCTCCTTACACCATCTTCCTTTGTTTGTGACAATCCTCCACATCCTATGGATCATTGTCGAAAGTGATTATTCCTTGTCAACTCCAGAGTTGTGGCAGTGCCTCGCCACGGTAGTTACTCGCCACTGTAGACAATCTCCTCTACACCTTGGGACATCGTCGAAGACCGCTGCTTGTGACGATCCTCAATTTTGTTGTAATAATCTTCCACATCCTAGGGAACATCGTTTATCATTGCTTCTACATCAAGAGCTATTTTCTTAAATCAAGATGACAACCTTCACAATCATAGCGAATGTCGTCAAAGACCGCCTCATCATGAATCGTTCTTCATAAATGTAGGTGACAACTTCCACAATCTTAGCGAAAGCTATCGAAGATGGCCCATCTTATGCTATCCTCTCAAACCAAATGACAACCTCTATAATCTTAGTGAAATCCATCAAATATGGCCCATCTCGTGCCATCTTCTCAAATCAAATGACAACCTCCATAATCATAGCGAAAGCCATCGAAGATCGCCCATCTCGTGCCATCTTCTCAAATGAAATGATAACCTGCTAAATCATAGCAAAAGCTATCAAAGACCGCTTCATCTTGAAACATCTTTCTCAAATCCAAGCTAGAGACCCTTTAATATTAGAGCCCCCCTGTCGAAGACTTCTTCATCTTGAGTTTTCAAATTTTCTTGTCCTTACTCCTAGAAGTAATTGACCTTTCTATCACTAGAAAATTCATCTTAAGAACCATATTCAAGATTCTTAAAGTCTTCAAATTAATTTGTAGAATTCTTCCATCCTAGGAACCCTTTTGTGATTATAATCAATGATTAGATGTTCCTAATCAGTTTTCAAATCTGCTCCATTCGATCATCATCAAGTTGATCATCAATCAAGTAGTAATCAAGGTGACTATTGATCAAAAGTGTAATTTTAAAGTTGTTCATTTGATATGATCGTCATCAGGCCGATCTTCAATCAAGTTGTGATCGGGCCGATTACCAATCAAATAAGAATCAAATTCTCATCAAGAGGCTCGAATGGATTAGTCGTGGACCAACCAATCAAAGTTGTGGGACCACCTAAGGCTGACACAGGCAAATCATAGCCATCGTGCAACTGATTACCATGGCTGCTACGGTGCGTGGGGTGTGCGAGCGTTTAAGTGCGTGTATGTGCTTGGTGTTTTGGTGTAAAGGGGCAAGCAGTCGTGGCCTTGTGTCTATCACCTTGTAACCTGTAGTAAACGCTACTAGGGTGTACCTAGCTAGTGCTACGTGGGGTGGTGAAGGCACGTGTGCCAAGACGTATAGTGCGCGGTTGTTAGACAACTTTGACTTTCATATGGCACGTATGTAGTGCGTGAACCACTTGAGTACGGTTGGCTTTGTGTTTGCTTATTTTACCGTTTTAATTAATCTAATTTGGTTTTAATTATTTTAATAAATTTTGGAGGCTGGGCCTCGGTTTTCAAGAGCGGCATTTGCAAATTTATTTTGGCAAATAATTGGGTTTTACCAGCTTAATTAATTGGATTAATTAAGATGGATGCAGAATTTAGTGGGAGCTTCAAATATTAACTGTGCTTATTTACATAATAGGTTAAAACAACTTTGACTAGTTTTAATTAGGAGTGTTAATTGGATTAACCACCTAGATTAGTTACTAGTTATCGCGTGTTTATGCATTATTACTTGTTTATTGTTGTAAAATACATGGGCCATTCACAAATAGTGAATGGATAAATGAAATGTATATTCTCTCACAGGTTTTATAAAAATGGCAACTAGTGGGGCCCGATTAGGATAGAAAATACGGACTGCGATCCGTGATATATTTTTCGTAAATCTAAATGCGGTATGCGTACCGTTGAGTATTTTTTACCTTAATATTTAGATTAGTCCTAATCGTAGATACTAGTATTGCATAATTATGGTCAAGTCTTGAAGATGAAGGTGTTTGGAAGACAAAGCTATGAAGTTGTAAAAGAAGACCTTTTGAATACTTGAAGAATTCAAGGGGTCATGCTAGTTGCCAATATGCATCAAAATGCTTATGCTTTACATATTCATGATTAGTTATGAATTATATGTTAGATGCATGTTTAGGATTTCGAATGTTGTGATGATTAATTAAGTTCACTTAAATCAACCAACATAGAAACCCTAGGTCCCTTATTGAGTAAAATTACCATTCCAAAACAAGACTTATCAACCAATTGAGAGTAGTGATGGGCTACGCCAAAGCGAGGCATCACTATTACTCCCTAGACTCATAAGGCATATTGGGTATGCAAGTTGGTTTTGGTTATACTCAACTATATGAGTGATGGAGTCCTAACATGTGGCAAAGTGGATAAATTGTTGAGAGAGCATTAGATGCAACGATTTATTCAACCAAGAGTGGCTTGGAGCCATTAGCAAACCGTTGCTTACCTTGGGAGATTTTGTGCTTTGACAATCTAAAGAATGCTTAGCCACTCTTTGTTTATTTGGATCTTGGAATCGAATTATTCTCGCGAAATGGGGACAATTTTAATGTGTTGATAAGACTTTTAATAAGATTGAAAATTTGCACGAATACCTTTTAATTTTCAAACTTATTATGTTATTTACTTGATAAATGGTTATACTTTGCACTTACATTTGTAGAATTCAAAATCAAACTATATTATTTTCCATGATTGGTAAAGGAAATCTTTGAGAATGGTTCTCAAAGGAAATTAAAGCATTTCTAAAATACAATTCTCATAAATGACTTTTATAACAAAGTCCGAAAGGACGGTTCGACATCATATATTCAAAATACTAGGTAGTTTTTATAAAACATGAAGTATTGAGTTTCTAACATAAATTTTCAATATTGACAACCAACATATCTTTTCGCTTAATACAAGATGAGTAGGACTCATTGATGTAGTAATTCAAGCGTAAATTAAAGGAAAAGATGGAACATTGTTTTAAGGCGCATTAGATGCTTAATTATGCCTAACAAAGTATAAAAGTCAAAGAGTCTTGATGAAATATTATTAAAGATTATGAGATAAAGTATGATAAGAAATATAGGAAACGAGGAACAAAGTAAAGGAATGAGAATCCATTTTATTAAAGAATTCATGTTATTGAAGTTAACTTAGCAACTCATTATCTTCACAAAGTATCGGATACTGCTAAGTTAACTTCACAAGTGTTCTCAATTACCTCCACAACCTAATTGAGAACATAGTGTTTGTTGCTCACAAATTATCTTCACATAGTGTTTGTTGCTCACAATAACACTATGTTCTTCCAAAATGGAATAGTTCTAAAATTATTTTCACAAAGTAAAATGGAATAGTTCAAAAAAAACTATGTCAAGTCAACCCATGAGTTCATGTTATTGTAGTTAACTTAGCAATTTGTTATCTTCACAAGTATCGGATACTGCTTGAGTGTTCCACTTTGAAAGTGACCTCAAACTATTGAAGATAAGCCAAGTTATCAACTTACAAGCTTAATTAGTTGTAAGGTCGTATACTTTGTTTAAAGACCTGTAAGCTAAGGATGGAACAAATAAATGCCTATTGTGTTCCATAATCAGCAATTCATCCGTATACACACGGAAAGACTCACATTCAAAGCAATGAGCAATAGTTGAAAATTTATTTGAATGACATGGTTGTCTAAACCATGATTCAAGAATGCTTGATTATAAACAAACATTTTCTTAACATGATAAACTGGCAAAAGCCCAAAGTCATGGGCATGATTTCCGTTCCGAACATCTTTAGCAATGTCACATCAACAAGAACGTACTCAAGGCTCTATTAGATAGGCTCTTGATAGTTGATCGTTTCGGAATCGTTCTAAGATAAGAAAGTCTTACTTGTTGAAACCGACAAAGTAAAGAGCTATTGTTCTTGGTATAGACAATTGACTCCGAAAGCTAAAGAGGATTCATTTACTTCAACGTTTCACAAATAACTTGAAAGAATACGGTTATATTCATAAAATGTGAACAAACTTGACCTTGAATAGTTCAAGAGTTCAGTGAAGTACAGAATCGACTTGGCAAGATATCAAAACGTCTAGATTAGATCAAGCGATGTTTTCTTGAGCCAAGCGTGACCATCACAAAGTTATGAAATTGAAATTTTCATAAATAACTCCACAAAGAACATAGCGTGTCTTCACGGAGACCTCGATGCCATTTAAAATGACTCGAACAATGATGGATCACATCCCTTCCTATAAAGTTCTTAAGATTTGCACGAAGGACTAATGTTACAATAAACAAAATGTCAAAGCTAAGAAAAGACACCATATTCAGTTATGGATAGAAATAACTTGTAAATATCTTTTTAAGTATATGTCTAAAACTCTTAGTCACAGTGGAAGTTCACTGGCTTTGTGGGAGCTAAGTGACTCAGTGGAAGCTCACCGACTTAGCAAGAGCTAGGTGGTTGAGTGGGAGTTTAATGGCTCATTAAAGGCTAAGATAGCTCAAGTGGGAGCTAACTGTTTGTTTTACAACAAACTTTTACCCAAAGACAATATACATGTCTCTTTGTAAGAATTCAAGTGAGACCACGGGCATTACCTTCATAACCTAATTTAGAACATAGTGTTTGTTGCTCTAAGTGGTGTCTCTCTGGAAAGTAACACATTTCCAAAACAAAAAGTGGGAGGAAAATGAACTCGATGACATTCGAGCTGAGTTACAAACTAGAACTAAGAATATCGGAACACCTTAAAAGGGCTTCGTGAGAATACTTGATCAAGAATACTCCAAAGGACTTTACAAGTTCCTTAAAAGAGAATTCATTTCTCACAAAAATTTTGAAAAGTTATAGTAAGATCAAGAAAATCAAAGGGCTTTGGAAGCGCCTTGAAACTCAGTGTGTGATGCAATAACCCCATATAGGTATATAATTCACCAAAGGCTTGGATTGAATCCTATAAATTTTCTATTAAATTAAATATAAACCTAAGACTTACAAGCATACTATTTACTATTAGATAGTTAATAAATAATTCCTTGTAAGATAGCTACGATAAATCCAAATTCCAAATAATGCTTATAGGCCATTAAAATCCGAAATAGACTCCAAGTTTGAAAATCATGCTTTAAATCTTGATTAATTTGCATAAAGGGTGAAAGACCCATCGATTGCAAATAAGTTTTCAAGAAGAAAACTAACAAATATGGAAATGTATATGTATACATAGCTATATTGATTGAAAAGGATACTATTAAATTCACAAAGTTGATTTTAATAAAAACCTATTCACCAATCGGAAAGCTCAAGTCTTATCGTGATTTTTAGCAAAATTGCACTTATGAAATATGGCAAAATAGATACCAAAACCGCCTTTCTAAAATAGGATTTTGGAAGTGACTATAAAAAAGTATAAGGGTTTTGAAAATCTAAATAAATGCTAGATTTGAAAGCAAGCTCAAGGAATCCGTCATGGGATTAAAGGAAGCATTGCATATAGGAATTGGAACGTATTCTCTCATGAAGTTAATAAGAGGATTGGCTTATGGAGAAACATAGAAATTCTTATGAATAAGAATATGAATAAGAAGTTAAGTGGGAGCAAAAGTAAATTACCTAAAGGTCCAACGAAAAGTTTACGAACTCTATTGTGAAATAACTATCAAATGCTAAATGCTTAGATTTGAAAGTACTTTTGACAATGGAACAAACAAAAGACGATACTTAGTACATATTGGGTATTAAGTTCTATGGTATAGACTTAATTAATTGTTTAAATAAGTAAAGGAATTTACCATGTTAAACATGAATTGATGGACTTTGAAGACTTTCGACCCGTATGTATAAAACTAAGTAAACATTTGAACTTAGTATAAGCTAGGCAAAATACTAAGTCAAACAAGAAAGACCTTAGTAAGAGACTTTCAACCGTATCACATAGCGAACAATTTAAGCAAGACTCAGTGAAAGTGAATGAGCTAAAATGTCACATGGATGGAATAAAATTGAGAATTACTCTGCAACTTAATCCATCATGTACGCTATGATATGGAATCTTCGTAGGACTTACTTGCTTAGAGCATGTTTAGTATGTATGTAGTACCAATCAACCTGAATCTATGTAATAGATTGCTAGATTATGGCCAAGAACATCCAAGTACTTGGATAAGTAACAGGATGAGTTCTTGACTTGTGGAAACAAACACAATTTGAGAATTGATGTTGCAAGCACAAACCTTAACAAGGATTAGATCCTCAACAAGGAAGTTGTTTATAAGCACGAGCTAACAATGAGTCGTGGCTTGAGAATGGTAACAAGGATGTGCATCCATGTGTAATGTGCGGGAATTTAAAGTAAATTTCCATGATAACAAGTTATTAGGGTATCTCAAACCATTGTGAGTCGTTTGGTGTGAAACCCAAACAAAGCATCATCAGGAAGTCTACTAAAATATATGTTGAGAATATTTTTGCCTTAATGGCGATAATAAAGAAGATGTTCTATGGAAAGTTCGTTGTTGAACTTTAATGATTATAGGTTGTCAAGTTGAAGATCTCAATAATGAAAATGAGTGGGAGCCATCACTTGGACAATAAATCCTAAATCACATATAATCTATGACACTCTCAAATTTTATCATCTTATTATGAAGTGATCAGTAATGAAGATGCTAAGATTAGCAAAGTCATTATATCTAAACCTATGCAATAAGTGAACGACAATTTCATTAAAGAAATCAAGCATATTAGAAATGGGTGTTATTTCTCTAGATGTTATAAAGAGTGTTACTCTTAAAACATTCAGAAAAAACCATTTATCATAAGATGAACTATTCAGGTTTTGGAGTAATTTAAAATTTCATGCGATTTTTTTATCACTCTGTTTGCTATTTAATTGTGGTTTAGAATTAAATAATGAGTCCATTCGATTTTGAAATATTTAAAATAGGGTATCAGTACCAGTCTTGGTAAGGAAACACCTATTAAGTGAACGTTGAATATTATAATCGAAAATTACCCCTAATCGAGGTCATTTAAACGATGGACGATAAATGGCCAGTTGAGATTAGTGTGTAGTTTGGTTTATAGCACCCTTTGATGTGCGACAAGGACATGATTGTCATGAATCATTTGCATAGGCATTGGGTTAGAACCTTACTGGATTGACTATGAGAATACTTTAAGAGATAAAAAATCGTCATAAGTATACTTCTCATTATTACTATCGGAACTTTTTTCCTTGACCATGAGTATTGTGAGCTTTCTTGTTTAAGTACTAGTACGCTTTGATGATTGTCAAACATCTACCATAACAGAGGATTATAACGTCATCACTCGGGCGGCTAGGTCCGCTTAGTAAGAGAAGCAACATTACAAAACTGGAAATGTCCCCCTACTAAAATTAGGGAAGATTTCTTTGTTGTTTACAAGGCCTCTCGTAGAACGAGACTGTAAAAATGCATGGTCGTGCTCGGATGGATTTTAGAAATCATCTGTTTATTGAGATTCGAACTTGGAATCGAGAAACACTTTTGGACGTTATAAGGATGACAAAATAATCTTACCATATAATTCATGAAGAAGCATTAAGCGACATAAGAAAAAGGCTATACACTAAAAGCAAACTTGTCCTGAAGGACAAGTGGGAGATTGAAAGGAATAGTGTCCTTCGAACAAGTGTATTATTCTAATAGTGGGTTCAGTATTAATAAAAAGCTAATATATTCAGTAAGGTCGAGTGATCGGAATACATGGGTGGAGGCCGCTTCCGATCAAGTATATTAATGCATAATTAATATTACATTAATCTTCACTGAACCCCTCGGGTCATACCCAAGCAGTTAACGAGCCAAAGCGACAAATTAATTCGGAAGGAATTAATGAGTCGATCGAGTAATATTTATTTAGACGTCGAAAATTCAAGCTTAGAGCGTCAAAACTGAGCGTCGGAAGTCGAGTTGAAAAATAATAAAAGATGAGACGACAAAACGGTAATAAATCAACAATGACCAAAATACCCCTAGCATCAAAACATTGAGTGCTAGGAGGTTATCCAAGTTAGCAGCCTGCAACAAGTGCGAGGCTTGCTAACAAGATGCGGCCAGCAACTAGCAGCCGCACTATGTGCGATGCGTGCTAGCATTAGCCCTCCGCGGCAGCAGCCCACACGCATGTGCGTAGGCATGCTGGTCGAGAAGGCTAGCAACATCAACCCGCCTTGGTGCAGGGCTTGGCTGGGCCGAGTAGCAAGCAGCGGCAACATGTGGGAAGCCCACATGAGTGGGTTGGAGGGAGCTGCCAAGTGGCGCAAGGTGAGGGAGAGAGTGGGGAGCAAGTTTGGTCCCCCTCTCTCCATGTGGTCCTCACCTACTCCCTCATATGTAGTTGACACTTGTTGATTTATTACTAGCTTGCTATAAATACCCATAAATACCCAAGTAAGGGCATTAAAAATGATTCTTGAGTAAGAGTTATAAAGGGCATCACTAGTAAGTGAAAACCCTTAAACTCAAGAGTTGGAAAAGGAATCACATTTAGTGAAAGCCTTTGAACTTAATTACTCGGGTTTTATCGATCGGGTCTTGCTAACCCCAAGACATTGGACCTTGCCGGTATTCGTTGGTGCGGGTGGATCAACGTTGGAGGCTTCGTGTTTTCGAAGCTAGCTTTCAAGTAAGAGCCCATTCGGTCAGCCAAAGCACGCTCCAAAAGGTAATCGTTTTATCTTAATTTTATTATTAATTAAAATAAGTTTATGGTTTTATTTATTGCAAGTGCGGTCTTGGTTTTGGGTTTGTTTCCGCGGTGAGTCGGACTGACTAAACCCCAACAAGCTGTAATTTGGTGATAACGCGATTGTGCTGCTGCTCGTCAATAGTGGCTTTCTTCTGCCTGGAATGTGTATGTCTTTTTGTGACATGACGGGACTGCAAAGAGGGATGTCAATCATTCCTTCTAAAATCTTAGAGGTAACATATCTGCAAGAAGGAAATTCGATCACTCCCGCTAAAGTCTAAGAAATGACGAGCTTGTAGGGAGCGATCACTCCCGCTGAAGTCTAAGAAATGACGAGCTTGCAAGGAGGAATTTCGATCACTCCCGCTGAAGTCTGAGAAATGTCGAACTTGCAGGGAGGAATTTCGATCACTAACGCTGAAGTCTTAAAAATGGAGAGCTTGTAGGGAGGAATTTCAATCACTCCCGCTGAAGTTTTATTTATTTTTCTTTTTTTTGGCGGGAATGGTGTTTTTCATGAGTGGGACATGTGTCATCCATCCGAGTCGTCAATTTATTTTTACTTAAGTGACATGGCGGTTTGGTTTTATTTTTGTATTTTTACTCAACCACCTATTTACTCCGTATTTAATTCATTGTCCCCCCCCCCTTTCTTTTTCTTTTTATATTCTTCATCTTTTCATCTTCCCTTTATTTTTTCAAATTTTCTTGTCCTTCATCTTCTCCCAGACGCACGTCGTTCCTCCATTACCCTTGTAAGTTTCCGTCTCCTCTTCTGCACACTTGCTTCGTTATTGTTTCCTTGTCCGTTTGTTTGCTCGTTTTATTTTATTCTTCAGTTTTACTGAATTTTCCTGCCTTTTGGTTGCCGGTTTAAACCTTGTTCTCTGTTTGATTTCTTGGGTCGCCATTGTTGTTGTACGTTGTTGCTTCTACAACCTCTCGTCACAAAGGTACTAACTTTGTACCTTATCTTGTATGTTTATGTTCAATTTTATTTCTTTTTCTGTTTTCCTTCGCAAAATTGCGTCTTTTAATCAATTCTGATTGTCCGCGTCTAATTCTTCCTCTTCTGTTGTTGTATTAGTATTCCCAAATTTTCTTCCTGTTCTTGTGTTGCTTTCCAGCATTTTCTTCTTTAAGAATAAACTAATTTTTGACTCTTGGCACCTTATTGTCTTTCTCTTCTTTCGGGGGCTTCTTTGTCTTTGTAGATCTTTAGAATGTCCGACGCTTCTGACAGTTAAAATTTGAGTGAGCCTCACGTGACCATTGAGTCACACTCTTCTTCTTCTGAGTCTCCCCGTTTAAGTGAGCGCTCTACGAACACTCCTTTTACTTGTCCTGCTTATTCCCCCCTTCCTATTCAAATGGTTATGCCTTTTGACTGTCCCCCTGCTACGAGCAGGACGGGTACTGCCATGGCCTCTTCCTCTTTGCCTGATTCGGGTAGTAGTCGCCCTGCTAAAAGTCGTATGTTCCGACCTTTTCTGCTTGGACCTCGTCCAGACTTTTTCGACCCTTATTGCAAGCGGGAACTGATTTAGGATAGATTGCCTGTGCCCCACCTCACTCATTTAAGGAGGCGCACGATGTGCCATGAGATTTTACCCTACATGGTCAAGGCTAATCCCCATGATGTTTCCCTTATTACCTCATTCCCCATGTTCAGCCTTTAAACAGTTTTGCTTGGCTTGATGACATGGCTGACATGAGTCGATTTGACCATTATGTAGTACACGGCAGGAACGCTGCTACTTCTTTGTCGTTTCCTTCTCCTGCTGCTTCAGGCAGGATGGTTGAGTCTTCTAGTGAGCTCACCTTCTATGTTTGCCAGCCTACTTATGTGGTTGAGCATGATTTGGGGTATTTAATATCCCCAAGTGGACCAATAAGAGAGCGACAAGTGTCACTCTGGGAGGCGTCCAAATGGTCCCTCTAGATGTGTGACACGTTTCACTCAGATATTCCCCCTTTGGAAAAGGCGGCCTTCAAGGCCCAAACTTCAAGGGCGCCGCAAAATGGTGTTGCCCTAATCCCTATGTCATCGTACCCTATGGTAAGACACATTTTCCTAGGACCCTATAAATAGGGAGATTCTCCCTATTATTAGGACAATTTTTTTACACCTCGAACTTTACGTCTTAACCATTAAGGCATTTATTGCTCTCTAAAATAGAGAACACCTGAGCTTGGAATCCGAGCAGATAACTTACTTTCCGCACGTTGATTGTACTCTGATTCCGTACTAACTTACTCTTTGAAGGCGAACCTCCTACCATTCGGAGCTCCTTTTATTTTGTAGTACATACGTCCTTGTTGAATCCGGTCTTGAGCTGTAACTCTCCCAAGGGACACAAAAAACCCTAAAACATTTGGCGACGTCTGTGGGGAGAGTACCTCTAAGATGGCTTTAAAAGAGCAACCTGTGCCGCGTCCAGAGATCAATCGGCCTCTGGAAGAAATAGTGGTCCAGACAGACCATGATTCAGGTGACGATTAAGACATTGAAACCTTTGTGGCCCTAGATGGGTCACTCATCTCTAAGAGCCTCTCACTATAAGAAAAAGGGTAATTAGCGACGGCCAAAGTAGTCGCAAATACGTTGCAAAAATGGATTTGCGACGGATTTGCAACTACTTTGGTTCGTTGCCAAAGACCTCGTCGCAAATCCATTTTTGCGACTAATTTTTGAACAGTCGAAAAGTTAGCGACAGATTTGCAATGCCTTTGCAACTACCATTTAGCGACTAACTTTCAAATTTTAGCAACTAAATTATTGTCCGTCGTAATATATCTGCGACGGATTAGCAACTACAGAGATCAATGTTTTAAGACTACTTTTGCGACGAATTAGCGACTGCAAGACCAAATTTTTACGAATACGAGATTAAACTTTTGCGACTACAGAGACTAGTTTTATTGTGACGGATTTGCGACTATTAAGACTAATGTTTTTTGCGACGGATTAGCAACTACATACGAGACCAAATTTTTGCGACTACAAAACTAATTATTTGTGACAGATTAGCGACTACTGAGACTAATGATTTTGCAACTAACCAATTAGTCTATAAACCAAATTTGTAGTCGCTAAATATTTGCGACTAACTATCAATATTTGAGACCATAACTAAGCGACGACCAATAATAATCACGAAACAAAAAAAGGTACCCACGCATAAATTCAAATAACCAAAATGTTAATTTTATTCAAATATCCAAAATATCAATCAATTTTGTATCAATGTATTAAAAAATAATATTTAACTCATATGACTAATTGTTCCAAAAGTCACCTCCCATATAAAAAAAAGCTACTTCAAACAAGAATTAATGAGAATGTAAAAGACCAGTTGTTCATAAAATTACCACCAAGAAAATAAAAATCACTTAGTTGTATCACGAGAGCGGGTGACTGAAGGCGTAGGAGGCTTATAAGGACGGTAAACTTGTTTTACAAGTGATGCCATTTCCTGCAATGTTTTTTGCATAGCTAATTTTTCCTTCTTCCATGTAGCTTTTTCGATCTCATGATTTTCGATGAACTCCTTAGCACATTTTAAGCTCTCTGCCGCTATTTTTTTGGCTTTCTTCTACCTCGTTATGGTTTTCTTCCGCCATCTTCTTTAGTTCTTCAACTTGAGAACTTAATTGAGAAATCATGGAAGGAGTGGAAGATGATGCAGTAGATTGAGAAGTAGGATCACTCTTGTAATACATATGTGAAGCACTCCCTAAACCGTAGACTTTTCCTTTCTTTTGCCCACCTACAACCTCCAAGTAGACTTTGTCGAGGTTTATCTCAATTCCTTTGTTCTTATATTCCTCAAGTTTTTCCATATATTCTCCCTGCATTAAGATATGTATTAGTAACTATGATCTCAAATGTTAAAACTTAAATAAACTAAATACATTTAAAAAAAAACAATTATAATAAAAATACAAGCAATGACTCGGGACATCGTCCGGTATAAAAACTTGTTTGGACTTCTAAAACACAATTTAATTGTTATCTTATAGTCTTTCATTTTGGACATTAGATCAGTACATAGCAGTAAAAACTTGCCTTTAGATACCATCTGATTTATTTAGATACCATCTGAGTTTGGTTACAAAGTGAAAAGTTAGGTTATGGTCTAAGCAAATGGTATTTATGGTAGTGAGGGTCCAAGCAGTTATTAGTAAAATAATTTATGTAAGCAGTTATTAGTAAAAATTTCGACAGAGTCTCCTTTGTAAACTTAAGAATTCCCTCCTATAGGGTATGGCTTCAAAATAAACCTGTTTCAATTCACATTATGCCATACCACATTAATCATATGATTAATGCCGGCAAATCATTCTCATCCTCCAACTCAATCACACAAACAAATAAACAATCCATTATATCTCCAAACATTAACTACCATATATCTTTTTGTAATCTTAGAAAAATATAGAAGTATACTCATACCATGACTTTTTGAGACTTGTCACCCATCAATTCAACTTCATCATTGCCCACAAAAACAGAATGAGTGCTCTCATAGACTTCAGCAGCAGTTGGTAAGATTCCATCCTTTTTCTTTGCCTTGTATTAGAAGAAGTTGTTAGCACTTAAATAAAACAAGAAAAAATAGGGGGACATAGACTACAGAGCAATTGTAATAAAGACCAGTTATAGTCATCTATATTAGTGGCTAAAAAATTTCTACTTGCTTCAATCTTATATTAAAAATCATAAGTTTGCTGCTAAAATCATACACTTACCATTTTTTTAACCACTTGAGGAGTAGATACGCTACCTTGGCGATGGCCAGGGGAGAAGTTTGACCAGATAACCGATTATCTCTTTCTTGGTTAGAACGTTTCACAAAATCAGGATGCTTACGCTTATTTATGAATTCAGCTCGAACAGTGTCTATCATGAAACTAACTTGCTTATGGAGAGCTATTTTGAAAACTTGGTTCAATGTACCCCTAAGTCGGTCCCCAGCTTTTTTGTCAAATTCTCTCCCAGCCTTAGCATCGAACTCAGGTCTCCAAGTATATGTACGCTGCACATAATTAACAAGTAAAGTAAATTATTTTAAGTCAAAATAGCATATTATACATTAATAATTTTATTTCTGATTTATTTATCATAAAGCAGCCCAACTTCAGATTGTTGTCTCTAACTTCAGACTGTTTTATCTAGCCATGCAGTAAATATGGCCAGCATTACCAAGTGAAATATAAATCAGATACAATTGTGCCATCACTCCAAAAGGGCAATAGAGTATATGCATTAATTTAATAGTTGTCTGCTACCTATATGGTCAGCCATTGGGTGATATCTGTCATCCCTTAAGCATCAAAACACTGGCTAACATGTAGAGCCTTCATGAAGATCAAACAAGATTCTGGCATACTAGCATTGTAGCTTCTATTGTGAAGATTGTAAACTTTCTCTAAATGTCGATTTTACAGGTTAATCTTTGCTACTGATGTAGTAATGCCAGAACATAAGCACATAAATGTTTTCTACTTTTTTATTAGGATGTGAATTAGGCCATGTAATTGTTACAGGCCATAACTTTTGTGGTACAATAGTTATATGAATATGATGATATTTCTTTTAGGAAAATATTTTTTTTGCCACTGAAAATTTCTTTTAGGAAAATATCTAGTATAACAATAATATAGTTATATGAATATGATATGGACTCTTAAGGTCAGTGATCAGTCTGACACTCTGAAGGTCTCTAGTTCGAGTATTTTTTTTCCCTTAACATAACAACTTGAAAGAAATTAAGAGAAAGTGAATGTAGAGTATAATACTTTGATGTCTAAATGTAGGATGGAACTAGGAAATGTATCATATTAACTACGAGTATATTATTAACAAAAGCGGGTATGCAATAGGTTATAGGTGTAGTTGGTAATTCACTAATTTGTATAACGCGAGAATCCAAAATAAGCTAAGTAAAAGCAGAAAATTTGATTATGATATGGTTAGAAAAGTAATACAATTTATTTATGCATACAACTTGGAGGATATGTAGTAGGTTATCAAGGATTGGTGTTTCCATCATTTTTTTGGCATATACATCATACTATTTTTATCTCATAACTAGTGTGTGGCCCGAAATATGCCTCGGGTTGCTATTCATCCGCTAGCTAGGTAAATATATTGAAACGTTTTAATGTCATTTAACTCTTAACATTCATATTGTACAAGGTAACAGAAATAACACTGTCTTGAATGTCTACCACTTACTCACCGGGCCAGCAACCTAAGGTCCATCTAGGGTGGACTTTGCATAAGTAGATCTTTTAATAGAAAAAAGAGCAATAACCACCAACTCATTACCTGCTGCTGCTGCTGGGGTTTTATGCATCAATGTTGATGCTGCTGTGAAGGAGGGATGGGGAGTGGGTCTTGGGGCTGTGATCAGAGATGACCAGGGCAAAATTAGTTTTCAACATAAATGCAATCCATTAGTTTTCCTTTAGTTGGGAGCTCAAGGGAGTTACTTTAAAGGTCAAACATAGAACAATAAATGATCATGATCATCAATCATCAAGAGTAACTCACTTCATCTAGATCAAGCACAACTTGTCAATTGGCATTTAGTCTGACTGATTGGTTCCTAATACCAATGCAGGAGTAAAAAAATGGCTAAATCTACTCTGCCCTAATATGAAATGCTTTCAACATAGAATAGGTCATGCTTTCCACAAAGAATTAGAGAATCAAAGCTGATATTGAAACATGCAACTTCACTAGTTTAAGAGCAATGAATACAAGAGAAAATCTTAAATTCTAAACATACCTTAAACTTAGTGAACCAACGATCCCTAACCATAAGTGGAACCTCAGTAAAATTCATGTATGGGTGGTTGTAGTGTGCCTTCCAAGATTTTGTGACATTTCCACTAACGGTATGGTCATCAAACCTGTGCAAGAAAGATTAAGCAAAAGCATAAAAAATGATAATAAGTTACTAAGACAACAAATATAATACATAGATGAATATAAATGACCATAGCCCATCTGGTGAGAGCTCAATCTTTCCTTGTTCCACTCCATTCAAATTTTGTGGTGCCACATCATTCTCAACAGTAACATCAATATTAGAATTTACTTGTACCCGTTCATTAGAAGGTGGTGGTGTGGGTCGTGTGACCACAAGATTGTCTTGAACAACCGATTGATTATTGGCTCGGACACCGCCTTGATTACCTCCCCGACCAATTTTTGAATTTTTCATGAAGGATTTCATTTCCAAAGAACTGGAAAGATCATAAGCTCAAAAATTAATTTATACATAATAACCCATGATAATTTTTTTTAAAAAAAAAAGTAAGCTCACAAACATGATCAACAAATTTTAAAACATTTTATCATATATAAAACAAATAAGATAAAACACATTGTCTATCAAACAAATAAGCTCATAACAAAGAAAACATATTGAAAACTACAAGCTTTGAAATTATTCTTCTTCTTCATCATCCTCATCATCATCATCATCATCATCCTCGTCATCGCTGTCACTATATCCTAACTCTCCATCAACCTCTTCTTTAGATTCAGATTCAGTATCATCTCATTCATCTTCTTCATGTTGTTCTACCTCTTCACCACCTGAGGCGTCCTCCTCCATTTCATCCATATCCTCGTACATAACACCATCATCATCATCTGAACAAAGGGTTGGGGTCTCAGCAATGTCTACTTGGAAAATTGAATCATCGATTGGGACATCCACAGTTGACCTAGCTTTAGTCTTAAAAACAGCCCACCATTGACTCTTATCTTTCTTTAAGCTTGGATAAGAGGTAAAATACACTTGATAAACCTGATGTGCTAGAACAAAAGGATCATATGCAGAGTATTTCTTAGAGTGGTTCACATCAACTAATCTATACTGCTCATGAATATTCATGCCATTCACTGAATCCATCCAATTACATTTAAAAAAGACGATTTTGAAGACATTTACGGTCCCCAAGTACACCAGCTCAATGACTTCTTCTAAAATGCTAAAGTAATCAATTTCCTCCTCACTTATTACACCCACACCATAATTCATAGTTGCCTTGTGCTTTCCATAATCAAAAGTGTGAAACTTAAAGCCATTGATGTCAAATTGCCTCCATATTTTGACTTGTCTAGACGGACCCATGGCAAGTGCTCGAATCACTTCATCAGTCTCATTAGATTCGATAACCTAATTTCAAATTCAAGCCATTAATTAATAAAATATATAACCTTAGTCATATTTAGGGAATGATATATTGAAACTTGATTGTTAAAACTTACAAAATCCTGAAACCATTTGGAAAATTCATGTGAAAACTTGCTCCAAATATCATGAAGGTCAATACTAGGATATTTTTCCATCATCGACTCTTCAAACTTCCTATAAACCTTAAAACGTCATTTATCTAGCAAATTGCATAAAATAACTACCAGTTATAGAAATTTTTACCTTTCATATTCTCCTAACACACCACAATTAGAAAGAACATAGTGGTGTGCATGCTTGACTTCTTTCGAATCTAAAAACCTTGTTTGGACACCTTTGCCACGACCTTTGCTAAATTGGAATAATTCTGGTATAGTTGAATCTAGATCATCATCAACAACAACATTGCGTCCTAGATCTCTAGATTTCGTATCAACATGAGGTTGAAAGTAATAAGAACCCAAGTTGGAAATCTCTTCTGCAAGATAAGCCTTGCAAATTGAGCCTTCAACTCGTGCCTTATTACCAATTTTCTTCTTCAGATGATTAAGAAATCTACAAAATAAGTTAAATTAACTCATTAACATGTAACATTATAAACCATATAGAAGAAACTTGAAAACAATGGAGTGGCTTGGGAAAATGTATATTACCTCTCAAATGGATACATCCATCTATATTGCACAAGACTACCCACTTTTACTTCATGTGGCAAATGAACAGGTAAATGCTCCATTGAATTGAAAAATGCAGGTGGGAATATTTTCTCCAACTTGCATAAGATTTCTGGAATGTTTTTTTTCTAAACGAGTCACATCATCAACATTAATAGTGTAAGAGCATAGATCGCAAAAAAATTGGCTGATTTCAGTGACTGCTTTCCAAACATTATCCGGAAGAAGTTCTCTCATTCCAACGGGCAACAACCTTTCCATGAACACATGACAATCATGGCTTTTCATTCCATGTATCTTACAGGCTTGCAAATCCACACATCTACCAAAATCAGAAGCATATCCATCTGGAAACTTAAGATCTTTTATCCATTCACACAACACTCTACGTTGTGCTTTATCAAGAGTGTATGGTGCTTTTGGGTAGATCAAGCTCCCATCATCAGATTCAATAGGCTCTAAGCTACTCCGCTTACAATATCGCTGAACATCTAGGCGAGCCTTATCTGTATCAACTGCGGTATCTTTCACATTCATTATTATGTGGATGAGTTGATCAAAAAAATTCTTTTCAATGTGCATAACATCTAAATTATGTCGAATCAACAAATCTTTCCAATAAGGAAGCTCCTAAAAGATGCTTTGCTTATGCCACCCTGTCTTAACCTTTTTTGATTTTGTCGAACGGATTTTTGGATCAATGGACTTTGGAATCTCCTCAACCTGCTCCCATAGTTGATGGCCCGTCAATATTGGTAGAGGCAATCGAGTTTCTACTCTTTTTTTGAAAAAAGCCGTGCGGTTTTTTCTATAAGGATGTGTAAGAGGGAGAAATTGACGGTTACTATCAAACCATGATACTTTAGAGCCGTTGTCTAGCCAAAAAGATCTATGCTTGTCCATGCAGTATGGACAAGCCATCTTTCCCGATGTAGTCCAACCAGATAACATCCCAAACGCAGGAAGTCACTAACCGTCCATAAAAGGGCAGCTCGTAACTTGAAATTTGTGTTTGTGGATACATCATATGTCATTGTACCTACTTCCCATAAAGATTTCAATTCGTCAATCAAGGGTTGCATGTACACATCCAAGTTCCCTTTTAGGTTTTTAGGACCCGGAATGAGCAAGGATAAAACATAAACGACTTCTTCATACATAACCATGGAGGCAAGTTATATGGGGTAACAATTACTAGCCAACAAGAATATTGCCTTCCAAATTTTCCATGTGCTGAGAAACCATCTGTGCATAGACCCAATCTAACATTACGGGGCTCACTTGCAAAATCCTTGTATGTGTTATCAAGATGTTTCCATGCTTCACTATCACTTGGATGGGCGAGTGTTCCACTTACCCTAGGATTTTGTGAATGCCACTGCATTTCATGTGCAAGGTCTTTGGTCGCATAGAGCCTTTGCAACCTTGGCGCGATCGGGAAGTAGAATAACACTTTGGCCGGCACACATTTTCCACGACAAGTCTTCTTATAACGCTCCCCCCCCCCCCCCGCATTTTGAACACTTTTCAAGGTGAGCTTTATCCTTCCAAAATAACATGCATCCTTTAGGGCATGCATGTATCTTCTCATGAGGAAGTTCAAGGCCCTTTACGACCTTTTTAGTGTCATAGTACATCTTGGACATTGAATTCTCATCAGGAATTACTTCACTAATGAGCGATGAAATACTATCGACACATCTATGGGGCAAATTGTATTCACACTTCAAGCTCGTAATCCTTGAAGCCATCTCTAAAACAGATAATCGACTTCCTTCATACAATGGTTTTTGTGCGGCTACTAACATCTCAAAAAACTTAACTTGAGGATTAGGTTCTTCTTCAACATTCCGAATATCTTCATGCATTGGATCACCATCAACTTGACCAAATGCATCAATAATCATGTCAACATACGGATCCGGCGGCTCATATGATGCTTTTAAAGAATCAAAATCCTCTCCATGACAAACCCATTCATAGTAGTCATTAAGAAATCCTTTTTTATACAAATGCTCTCTTACACTTTCAACATCTAAAAAAGGACCACTTTAACACTTTGAACAAGGGCATCTGATCTTTGAAGATTCTTGAAAATCACGGTGTTGTTTAACAAACTCAATAAACTCTCGCACGCCAATTATGAACTCTTTTTTTAGTAGTCGACCTTCTAATCTCTCATACATCTATTTTCGATTCAATTTCTCCATGATCCTAACTGTTAAACGACATTGTTAATCATACACATATATGTAATATAGTCTTCTTATATATGTAATATATTCTTATTATATACGTTAGTTAGTTATTTAGGCAATTACTTAGAAGACAAAAGAATGATAAGCAAGAAAAGGTGCAGTAGTTAAGTCATATAGTGTATACACAATCCTTTTTCTTTATTTTGGAAACAATGGAAAAAGAAGTGTTCAATATTCATTTTGTGGGAAACATAAATATAGAGAAACCAAAAAAAGAAACTTAATAGGAAGAAAAAAAAAGAAACTTAATGCATCAGTGTATGTATCCACAATTCGCATGTACTTATAGTGAAACAAGGAGAACAAAACAATGATAGGTACAAATCAATTTATTTTACCAAATCAGGGAACAAAATTTCAGAACAGCGGAAACTACATACATCAAAATATGAAGCATCATATATATGAGAATAGGATATCTAGAGTTAAGGAAAAATATAAGAAAACTAATCTAAAAATATTATATAGGGTTTTAAGTCAGTTTTTGTCAAGGGGTACAGTTGGAAAATCTGAAAAACATGGTATGCTAGTAAGGGTTGTTTTCCTTGGAAGTTTTATGCAACATCTTTGCTCTGTTTCATACATTTTACTCACACAACTGTAGCCTATTTAAAGGCCTAAATTCTGAAACATAAGTTATTATATGTATTAAAATTAATTTATGTTGACATTTGGATTTTTATTTGAAGTAGTAGGTGATGTGTTATCTATAGTATCTATGTGACATCAACCTTGGCCATTGAGAGGAGGAGAGATGAACTGAATTAGACCTAAGCTTAATTGTAACTGTAATGTGAAGACAGTATGTACAAAAAAAAACAAAAAACAATATTTCTTGATTCGCAATTGGCAATAGAAACCAAATTAAAATAAAAAATTGAACAAAAAAAACTCAATGATAACCCTAAAATTCGCAATTCCTAATTCTAGTTACTTACTACGTATTATTTTTAAGAATAACCCCTTATAACCCATAAACATAATCGAGAAATACTAATTCCTAATTCTAGTTACTTAATTCGTATTATTTTCAAGAATAATGCTCGCGTCTGTGATATTATCAGATTAAACCAATTTGCAATTCAATCAATAATTAGATTAATATCAATTTGCAATAGAAACCCAATTAAAATAAAAAAAATCGGACAAAAAACTCAATTAACATACTGTTATTCTAGCCCCTAACTTGCTGCCCCACAACTCAATTAACTAACACCTTATTACAAGAGCGTAATAAGGAATAACTTGCTGCCCCACAATTCAAATTAGGAGCAATCTCAATTAACATACTGTTATTCTATCCCCTAAGTTGCTGCCCCTAATTTGCTCTGATTTTATTATGTTTTTGATCCTAATTTGCATTGTGGTTATCCTCATCTAATGGCCAAGGTTGATGTCACATAGATGTTGGGAAATAAAACCTGATTTGACAATGACAACAATACACCTTATTCAACCCAGATAAGAAGATGAGGGTAGTGGGAAATGTGAGGATATCAAAATCAACATACGTAGTATGTAATTAACACTATTAAAAGTTACTTAGTCAAGTTAACAGTGAATGACCAAGAAACTTGCATGCTTAATTACAAGTTCTTCACCCCTGACTCTCTGAGTCCTTACCCAAGTAGTTTGCACAACTCACAACAGCTATATGTTCACTACAGAAACCTGAAGTTGAAATGCATAACTCCAGCACCAATTCGCTTTAATGATTTGCTAATATATTTAACTTCATAATAACTCCAAACACATATCCAATCCAAAAGAAACTCCAATTCTCCAAATAAGTGATCCATGATTACACATTATATAGAGGTGAAGTGAATTCAGACCAAGCAGATACTCAGAACAGAATGAGTGAATGCATTTATGCATTCGATGCCAGGTCAAGGTAAATTTTTATATCCAATTGGAATAACTTGCTGCCCCACAACTCAAATTAGGAGCAAACTCAATTAACATACTGTTATTCTAGCAACCACCCACAACGGTTGCCATGACAACTAACCAGCAGCAAATTAGGCTAAAAACATAATAAAATCAGAGCAAACAAGAATTCAATTATCCTCTAATGAACTGGAATTCAGAGCAAAACGAGAATTCAATTAACAACAACCCCCCCCCCCCCCTTCTTCATGAAATATACTTGTATATATTTTACAAATAATAGTTAAAAAAAGGGGTCGAAATAACTAGAAATGGGATTTTTACATTGAAAATCATTAAGGATTTTTGCATACTCAATCAATTTTGATTGATTTTTAATTAATTGACTTCAATTAGACCATGGAAACCAAATTAAAATCAATAATTGGACCCCAAAAAAAAATCAATGATAACCCTAAAATTCATAGTCGACAAATTACAATAAGCGAAGGGTGGAAGGCATTTAAACTTACCTGGGAAGAGACGTGGTGGCGCAGTGGAGCTAAGGAAGATGAAGAACGACGGTGAGGGGCTGAGGGTTGATTCTCTAAAATTAACCCTTCTGCGTGTATTTTCAGAGTGATTAATTCTTTTTTTTTTCTTTTTTTTGTTTTGTTTCACGAGTTAAATGATTAAGGGTTTTTTTTTTGTTTTTTTTAGGAAGAGTATGATTGTTCTTGTTTATGAAGGTGAATAAGAGTATAAGACTGATTGATAATTCTTGTTTTTTTTTGGTGGCAATAGCCTTTTTTTTGTTTTTTTAAGGAATAAGGGGTTTTTTTTATTTTTTTTTATTATACTAAGGTTTTTTTTATTTCTTTTTAATAAATATTAAAAATAATAGAAGCGACTACCGTGTTAGTTGCAAATTATTACAAGAGCGCCGCACATTAGCGACCGCATAACAACTATTATAAATTCGGTTGCAAATTTTGTGACTACTCGTCTTTTTCTGTCGCAAAAATATTTTTTGCAACTGATTATTATAGTAGTCGCAAAAATCAGTCGCTAATTAACGACCGCATAGCAACTACTGCAAATTCAGTTGCAAAATTTGCGACTACTCGTCTTTTTCAGTCGCTAAAATTATTTTTGCAACTAATTATTATGGTAGTCGCAAAATTCCGTTGCTAATTCACCTTTTTCATGTAGTGTCTTTCACAAAGATAGGCGGGAGCGCAATGCCAACCAAGTGGGTCCGAGCAGGCCCCCTGGACAATCGAGTAAGCCCCTAGGGCAGCCGGTTGATCCCTCCCAGGCGGCAGGATCTACCCCATTCACCCGCGATGAGCTCATGAAATTCTTGAGCAGCCTCAAAGGTGAAATTAAGGATCTAATCAACAAACAGTCGGCTGCTCCCAGAAAGGAACGGTCGACCACTTTCCCGGAATGACTCTAGGAAAGAAGAAAGGAGTAGCCATGCAAACAAAATTATCTAGCGTTCCTAAATTAGATACTTTTGGACTTGGTTTTGAACCGACTCCGAAAGACTATAAGCAAACTCGAGAAAAAGGCTAATGCGCAGAGAAATGCTTGTACCTATAAGAAAACAATCCTAATAGAACAATATCCCCACACTAAATAGACTATTCATAAGAGAGGGTGAAGATTATCCATGCTATGAATCTCCCGAGCCCTTTGTCAAAGATGGAATAAGAAAACCTGGGTTCGAAATCTTCCTAGATTGCCACTTCTTAGATACATCCCAACTCCTATCTATAAGGAGAAAGCACTTCCATGCTTTGACTTCAATGTCATGGGACTTCTTTTTTGGCACGAGAAAAATGAGCCAAAATATATTGAAGACAACTCCGCGCTCATTTAGACAGCACTACAAAGTGAGAGCTTTGACCCCTCAAAGCTTATCATTCAAGTAGAGGGACTAGTCCTGGGATGGCGAAAGACTATGAAGGTGACTACACCAAGCGGAAAAAAGATCTCTATCACAACAGGATAAGGACATATGTTCGAAGAGTCATCTGATTCAGAGTCTGAATCTGAGTCTTCCCCTATCGAGTCTTCAAAACCTTTAGCCATAGCACCTCTCCCTAGCTCTTCTACTTTAGTGTCTACTCCTATGATAGTTAGTAGTCAAGTCCCAATGGACCATTCTTTATTTGATGTAATGGTTTCCGAATTCAATAATATGTCTTCTTTCACTTACTCCTCGTGTCATTCCTTAACTCAAGATGACGAGCATTTCTTAACTAACAATTAAAGTGACAAAGAAATAATGGATGTTTCAAAAGATCCAAACATTAAAAGAGATGTTAAAATCGGACTAACTCTTACTAAAGAAGAAAGAACCGGTTTAATTAATCTACTAAAAGAATTTATCGATGTATTTGCTTGGTCATATAAAGATATGTTAGGAACAAATAGATAAATAGCTCAACACATAATACCACTAATTCTAGGAATGAAACCTGTAAAACAAAAGTTACGTTGAATGAAACCCGACGTAGCTCTTAAAATAAAAGAAGAAGTTCAAAAACAAATTACTGCAGGTTTTATAAGGGTATCTAAATACCCAGACTGGGTTGCAAATGTGGTGCCAGTTCCCAAAAAAGGATGGAAGGGTAAGAATGTGTGTTGAACAAAGAGATCTAAATAAGGCAAGTCCAAAGGAAGACTTCCCTTTACCACTCATCGACATTTGGGTAGACAATACGACAAATCATGCGCTTCTCTCGTTTATGGATGGGTATGTAGGATACAACCTGTAGACACCCATTTGTGTCTCCCCAAAACCAAACCCTGTGATGAGTACCTTTCACGTCGAATCATAATCAAATGGAGTGAAAGTGTGGAAAGTTTAGTGTTGCGGTTAGTTTTTATTTCTTTTGTTTCTCTCTATTTTTGAAATTAGGTGCGAGACATCCAAGTAAGTACTTTAATTGATTTTATTGATATTATGATATTGAAATCATGTCTAGGTTATTATGACTCCAAGTGTCATGTTAGGATGTTTTATTGCTTCCTAGTATCATGTTTAGGGTAACAACTATAATTTCTAATATCAACTATGACAATTGTGATTCTGTGATGCTTCTTATTCTCTTCCTAATATTCATGTTAGTATCATGTTAGGGTTAAAGCTTTGATTTTTAATGTTTAATGACATGCTAGGGTTTGTTATTAATCTTGTTAGTATCATGCCTAGGATCTTGCTATTATTATGCTTTAACATGATTATGGTTATTATTATTATGATTATGATTATGTTTCTTGATATATATTTATCGTTATTGCTTGATCACTCCTTTCATATATGTTTAAAGGGAATTTGTACTTGTAATCACGCTAAATAAGATAATTAATAATCTTGTTTAGGGTTAATTTTATTATAATTCAAGTGATTGCCGATAATAGTTTTATTTATGCATTAATGTTCGACCAATATAGATAAACAGGTTTAGGGTAAACCTATTGATTGCATGTTAGTCAGAAAGCGCACATGAATACGAAAAGAATAGAGTAGAGGCCTACTATTAGGGCAGGTTCAATCTCTTTTAGGTTGGATTTGTACCTTCATCCCCGAACTTCCAGTCATGGTTCCAGACCTATTGGAGTTGACGATCTCCTGGATCGTTAAGGGTTGTAACCTTCACCTCGTGAACGGTTTACAAGTTCCTAAAACTTGTTGGCAACTCTTTTGCTCTACCTTCCTTCCTTTGGACGCCACCGTACTTAGGTGTATGATCACAGTGGGGTTTAAGTTTGTAGTAATGCTTGAAATATTCCCTACAATTTTTTGGCGACTCCACTGGGGTGGATTTCTATTTTAATTCCTATAATTTATTTTGGCAATGAGTGGATGAGACTCGAAAAATTCTAAGTATTTCATGTGCGTAATTTTGATTAACATTATTGTCATATGCATAAAAAAGATCTCATTGGAAAGAACATCCGTAATGAGTTAAAACATAGGATTTTTACACGTAGGAAATGTGAGGAATATCTTTCACAACTAGGATCGAAATAATGTTGCGCGAAATTGGAAAATTTTATCGAGCACAGAAAGCTGATGAGGCATGTAGGAACTGGCGTAAGAAAATAGAGTCTGTCATCAACAATTTGACTCTGTTTTTAGACGACACTCCTGTCATCAGGTGACAGAACCAAATTGCGGTGAAGGCCTCTATTTTGCATGTGATTAATTAGATTAGGAATGATCAACCTATAAGATTAATCTAGATTGCATTGCATTTCTTAATGACATGACCCATCAATTTGTGAATTGCTTTAATTGATTGAGTTTGATTGTGAATTTCCTTGATTAGCCATTCATAGTGACCCCTAGTTTGGCCTCTAGGAGATAGCTCTTGAACTCTCTTGATTGCTACTATTGTTTGTCCTTTGCAATGCTTGAATCAAACGAAGAAATTGTCGATTAGCACGATTATTGAATTAGCATGTGGAACCAATATCCCTAGCATTTAGCTTATCAAATTACTTGATTAGTCTAGTTTTGCTATCATAACACCAACCATTTTCTCACTTCAATCTCCGAAATAGCTTGATTTAGGCTAAAGATAACACCAACTAATTCCTTTGGGTTCGACCCTATACTTACCTATACTTGTTGTAGGTTGGTTTAGGATTTTATAAATAGTGTTTGATTTTGGGATAAGCAATAAAACGACTATTTTATTCCTCTATCAAAATGGCGTTGTTGCCGAGGAGGACAAAGGCATCTTTTCGGGGAGGTACTTTTCCTTTTAATAGGATAGTTTCCTTATTTTTACTTTTGGGTTTAGGGATGCATTTGCCTACTTGCTAGCCCTTTGAACCTTTTTTTTCCCTTCTTTTCAAGCCACATATTTAGAATTCTTGAGCCTTTTGTTTCATTTTCATTTTTTCTTGGTTTTTGTGAAGCAATGGTCAATGTTGGAAGATTGTGGTTTATAACTTTGGATTTTGGTTCAAATTGGTGAACAAGGTTGAGTTGTTTATATTTGGAAAATAATGCCAAATGACTAAGTAAAAGCCATCCCAAATAAAAATGCAAGGACTAATGCTTTGATAAAGTAAGAGAAAATTCAAAAAATTCAAAAACTTCAAAAAAAAAAATATAAAAACCATAAAAATTCAAGTGTCTTTCTCCCTTTTATGCATTAAGGACAATGCTCCTTTTAGCTTGGGGGGAAAGTGTTTGCGCTTTTTGTTCTTATGTTTGTAGATTGTTGCTTTGAATAAACTTGGGGTGTTAATATGTTTTGTTTGGTGATTACTCGATTTTGGTGTTAAGATTTGGCCAATCTTTGCTTCACAATTTAGGTTAACCACCAAATTTTAAATTTAGCCTACCTTTACCCTTTTTGCCTTACGTTACAACCTTTGGGAAGACCTTTTGACCTAGGGGTTGAGTCATTCATCGGTGGAGGGAATCATGGGTTATAGCCTAATGAAAGGGGATGCGAAGTCAAGATGTCAAGTAAGCCAAAAATTTGATCTTTTTCCGGTTCCTTCGTGGAATCTATGAGACTCTCACTAAGGGGAGATATGAGATTAGTAGGGGGAACGCGGTAAGATCGTTTGGAATGAAAGTGGAGTGTGACAACTAGTTCCTATGCTTAGCATATTTATGTTTCAATCAACCTTAGGTATCTTATAACGTGCATACCATTACTTACTTTAGAAAGGTTGTTATTCATTTGAACTATAGTCACTTTGTTAAGTCCATTTCACAAAGATTTTTATTTTTATTTTGTTTTTCTTTATTTGCTCTTTATTTCTGTATTTTGCCTCATTTTTTTACCTTCTTTTGTTTGTTTAATAAGAGTTATAGGTTATCTCTAGGAAACCTTTACAAGAGCATCACTCGTCCTCTAGAGCGATCTAGGGGTTTAAATGGCTTGTCTTTTGTTGCTAAAATTGACCGTGATTCCTATGAAAGTGAGTTAGTGTATGTTCTCACCTCTTTCTTTTACTTTTCTTATTTTGAATAAGCCCTTCTTTTTCCTTTTTAGCCTTTGTTTTGCTTGGGACGAATTTAATGAGTGTCATTTATGGCACTCATAGGGTAGTCTTTTAGGATGATTTCATCTTCCTTTTTTTGCTTTCTTATCTTATTTTTGGTCCTTTTTCCTTTAATTCCTTTCTTTCTTTATTTCCTTGTGTTTTTCGTGTTTTCTTCGTGTTTTCCTTTTATTTGGTTCTTTTTCCCTTTTATTCCTTTTCGTTGTTTGTTCTTGTAGGTACCTAGGATTTTTCTTTGCAAGGGAATCAAGATGGGCTTTATTGACTAAGCAAGAGAAATAATCGGCTTGAAGAGGGCTCAGAGAGGGCATGGAGAGGGCATCAAGCCTTGCAAGTCTGCCGCGGGAGCAGGTACTGAAGGCCGCGGGCGCGGGCTCATATGCACCAAATTGGTAGATTTCGACCAGGAACTCTCCGCGGTCTGGCCGCGGGCGCGGGTAGTTTGGAAAGCCGGCTCGTACCAGAGAGACCGCGGCCCTCTGATCACCCTTTGGGAGCAGGGGACTCGCCGCGCTTTTGCCGCAGGCGCGGGTGCTTTTGCCGCGGGCGCGGGTGTTGCCCAGAAAGCCTGTGGAGTTTTTAATGGGTTCCGTACCCATTTTTCCGCGGGCGCGGGGTTTATTGGAGAGGGCGCGGGAATCCCGTTTTTCTTCTTTGCCTATAAATACACTTGTAATTCATTTTTGAAAATAACTTTTAGATGAATTTCATTAGCTTAATTTTAGAGACAGAAGTTAGAGAGAAGTTCTTGGTATTGGATTTGTATTTGAACATTGGATCAATTGTGCTTGGATTTCTTCATTTTCAATCATTAATGTTAGTAAGATTTTCTTCTTCTAGTTCATCTCTTACTTGATTAATTTAGTTTCATCTTTGATTGTTTGTATTGCTTGGATTTGAATTATATATTGTAGTTGATATCGCTTTCTCTTGATTTTGATTTAGAATGATGATCAATGCTAATTATAGTGAATTGTTCTTGAGTTACACCATGATTAGTGAGTAGATTAGTTTCTAGGGAGAAGGGGAAGCATGCTTGATTGATAATTTGTGCTAGTTGATAATCTTTGATTGATTGAATTGTTGCAATTAAATTGGTTGACATAGTTTTGCATGTAATTAATTAGATTAGGAATGATCAACCTATATGATTAATATAGATTGCATTGCATTTCTTAATGACATGACCCATCAATTTGAGAATTGCTTTAATTGATTGAGTTTGATTGTGAATTTCCTTGATTAGCCATTCATAGTGACCCCTAGTTTGGCCTCTAGGAGATAACTCTTGAACTCTCTTGATTGCTACTATTGTTTGTCCTTTGCAATGCTTGAATCAAACGAAGAAATTGTCGATTAGAACGATTATTGAATTAGCATGTGGAACCAATATCCCTAGCATTTAGCTTATCGAATTACTTGATTAGTCTAATTTTTCTATCATAACACCAACAATTTTCTCACTTCAATCTCCGAAATAGCTTGATTTAGGCTAAAGATAACACCAACTAACTCCTTTGGGTTCGACCCTATACTTACCTATACTTGCTTTAGGTTGGTTTAGGATTTTATAAATAGTGTTTGATTTTGGAATAGGAAATTAACGACTAGTTTATTCCTTTATCAAAGACCCGGTCATACAAAGTCCAAGGCCTTATCAAAAACCAAATCCTCATAGTGGGATTACTAACATGCTTATAAAGCATTAATAATAATAATTTAATGATTCAATAAATCCTCTTTTAAATCCAATAATTCAACCTTTAATGAAAACAATCCAAACTCATTTTTAATAAATTCAACATGCTTTTAAAATCAATCCCTTTTTAAACATGAATAATAAATTAATTAATCAAAACATGTTATAAAAATAAATACTCCAATTTAATTATTAAAACCAATCTTTTAAACATACTTTTATTTCATAAACCATAATTCAAGTCAATTTAGTTTAAGCAACATAAATCTTTCAAACATGTTCATTCAAATCGATCACTTCCAAGGTATCTAGCCACCTAACGTACCTTGATCCTTTCTTAGCCAAAAATTACTTCAAGAACTCTCAAGTAGCTTGATCAAAAACACCCTACAAATAAATATAACCTTAATTAATATAAGGTTATCAAATAATCACAAACAATTAAATTAAACCCTCCCAACTATATGTACATGAACCTTTTAAATTAATTCAAC
The DNA here is from genome assembly GCF_001683475.1 of Chenopodium quinoa. NCBI lineage: Eukaryota > Viridiplantae > Streptophyta > Magnoliopsida > Caryophyllales > Amaranthaceae > Chenopodium > Chenopodium quinoa. Next base: position 2,046,342 of record NW_018743197.1, on the reverse strand, counting down.
ATAAACATCATTAAAATCTGATTTTATATAATTAAAACTACTCATAATAATTTTATATAAATCTCCCATAATAATAATAATAATTGAATAAGAGAAAAGGAGAAGAAAGATAAGAAACCAAGGAGAAAGAAGAATTGGATTTGCGTTGGAAAAAGTAGGCAGAACTTGCAGATGCTATAACTCCTTCGTTATCGCTCTTAATTGGGTGATTCTTGAGCCTAACCTCAAGGACATTTCGAGAGTAACAATTTTTTTGGTGAAACGTCAATACCCCAAAACTGACCAGAAGTGCTTGAAATTTGGCTTCAAAGATAAATGGGATAATTTGTTTAAAATTGAGGAGAAGAAAAGAAGAGAATTGGTGTGAAGAATGTGAGAGGTATGAAGGGGTATTTATAGGCTAGCTCATGCAAGAATTAAGGTAGGAAAATGTAGGAAGAATTATGGTAAGTACGGTTTAAGGGATTACTTGGAGAAGTGAGTAAAGATTTAAGGAAAGTTTTAATATTGAAGAGATTATGTATAATTGAATATGGAGGGTATGAAAAATCTTAAGGAAATTGGAATTACTTGGGGAATAATTAAGAAGAATGAATGAAAGAAAATATAATGATTTGATATTAAAAATATAGAGAATTAGAATTAAGGAAAATAGGAGATTTTAAGGAGATAATTAAAAATACAAATTACCAAAATATTTTTCCCAAAATCTACAAGGGATGGCCGAAATTTTTGAGCTTTCCTAAGCTTATATTTTCGGCCCTCCTATTTAGTATTTAGGAAATTATTTTTCTATTTTTAAGGAATTAATATAATTGTGTAAATAATATTTATTGAATAAAATATTTAAATAATAAAATACCAAATATTCACCAAATAATTTAACTAATAAAATCATATTTTCACATAGGAAAATTTGAAACTAACTAGTCAAATAAATGGGATATTCGGACTTATTAAAATAATAATAAAATATAGCTTTTGCCTTAATTAAAATATTCAAAATATGTAAATAATCCGGTTTTTAAAATAGGATAAATGGATAATAAATCTTATTCGAAATAATAATTTGTTTTTAAAATACTTTTGGCGCAAAAATTAAAATATCATTTTGGCTCCAAGATTTTAATAGTAAGTTGAATTACTCAAATACCCTTTTTAGAAAATAATTAATTAATTAATTAATTGGGAAAGTACGTATGAAAATACGGGGTATTACAGTCTACCCCCCTTAAAATAAGTTTCAACCCGAAACTTAGCCAAAAGAAACGAAAATCATTTTGAGATTATTCGTTCATGCACATCCTAACTTGACTCAAGGCTCCAAATAAACTCAAATAAGACTCGAAATCACTCAAAAATCACTCGAAAAGCAGACGCTCGAAACTCTATCGCCCTCTACCCCACTTAAAAGGAGTTACGCCCCCGTAACTCGACCACTAACATTAAGCAAACAACTCTTGGTAGCGTTTCCTCATATCAGCCTCAGCTTCCCATGTAGCCTCTTTAGTTTTCTGATTTCACCACAACACTTTCACAATGCTCACATCCTTGTTCCTTGTGCTCCTCACCTTAGAGTCAAGAATCTTTACTGGTCTTTCCTCATAGGTCAAATTCTCTCCATGTCAATGGTTTCTAGTTGTAACACATGTGTCACACTAGGAATATACTTTCGAATTTGGCTCACATGGAACACATTGTGAACCCTTTCTAGCTCACTAGGCAAATCCAACTTATAAGCCACTTTCCCCACTTTCTGAATGATCTCATATGGACTTACATACTTTGGGCTTAGCTTTCCCTTCTTTCCAAACCTCATCACCCCTTTCATAGGTGAAATTTTCAACAAAACCTTCTCTCCCACTTCATATTCCTCTTCCCTCCTTTTCAAATCAGCATAACTTTTCTGTCGATCTTGAGCTGCTTTAATCTTTTCTTGGATCAACTTGACCTTCTTCACCATATCCTCAATCATCTTTGGTCCAAGTACCATAGTCTCACTTATATCATTCCAACACACTGGGCTTCTACACTTCCAACCATACAATGCTTCGAACGGTGCCATTCCAATGCTTGCATGGTAACTGTTGTTGTAAGGGAACTCTATCAAATCTAGGTGGTTTTCCCAAGACCCTTTATACTCCATCACACAAGCTCTCAACATGTCCTCCAATGTCTGAATCGTTCTTTTCATTTGACCATCTGTCGCTGGGTGAAATGTTGTGCTCATTAACAACTTAGTTCCCATTGCCTTTTGCAAATTTTGCCAAAAGTTAGACAAAAATCTTGAATCTCTATCCGAAACGATATCCGTGGGTACCCCATGGTACTTCACCCCAAACTTCACATATGCTCTTCCCAACTGATCCATGGTCCAAGTACTTCTCATGGGTATGAATGCTGCTGACTTCGTCAACCTGTCCACTATTACCTAAATAATGTCATTCCCTACCTTGGTCTTTGACAAGGCTCCCACAAAATCCATAGAAATCGAATCCCATTTCCACTTGGGTACCTCCAAGGATTGAACCTTCCCTTGAGGTCTACGATGCTCAATCTTCACCTTCTGACATGTCAAACACCTAGCCACAAATTCAGCCACTTCTCTTTTCTTATTGGGCCACCAAAAATTCTTCTTCATATCCTTATACAACTTATCCCCTCAAGGATGAATTGAATAAGGAGAATTATGTGCTTCTTCCATCAATCGTCATTTCAGATCACCACGATTCTGCGGTACACACCATCTTCCCTTAAGTCAAATACTTCCCTCATCACCAATGGTGAAATCCAGTACTTCTCCTTCATCAGTCTTCTTCTTTATTGTCTTTAACTTCTCATCTTCCAATTGACTTTCCCTTATCTCATCATAAATGGATGGTTGAACCACCAAGGCACTCAACATCCTAGCCACTTCACCATGCCCCACTACTTCCAAATTCAACTTCTGAAATTCCATACATAACTGATCTGGTACTACCATCACATTCACCGTATGCTCTGACTTTCTGCTTAAAGCATTTGCCACCCACATTAACCTTTCCCACATGATACTGAATATCCAATGTATAATCACTCATATACTCCAACCATCGTCTCTACCTCCCATTCAAGTGCGTCTGAGTGAAAATGTACTTCAAACTCTTATGGTCCGTGAAAATCCTACATGTCAACCCATACAAGTATTGTCTTCAAATCTTCAAGGAAAACACTATTGCAGCTAACTCCAAATCGTGGGTTGGGTAATTCCCTTGGTGAACCTTCAACTGCTTTGAGGCATAGGAAATCATTCTTCAATTTTGCATCCACACACATCCCAATCCCAACTTCGATGCATCACTGTACACGTCATATAGATCACTTCCATATGGCAAAGCCAGCACAGGTGCTATGGTTATCCTTTCTTTCAAGATCTTAAATGCCTCCTCACACTCTTGGGTCCATGAGAACTTATGATTCTTTTTCATCAAACTTGTCATGGGCTTTGAAATCCTTGAAAAATCCTTCACAAACATTCTGTAATAGCCTACTAAACCCAAGAAACTCCTTACATCCGATTTATTCTTTGGGGTTAGCCAATCACTCACAGCTCGAATCTTGCTTGGGTCCACTGCAACTCTGTCCTTGGAAATCACATGGCCCAAAAATGCTACATCCTCTAACCAAAACTCACACTTAGACAACTTGGCATACAACTAATGCTCCCTCAAACATGACAACACTTGTCTCAACTGCTCCTTATGTTCTTCTTCATCCTTTGAATAGACCAAAATATCATCAATAAATACCACCATAAACTTGTCCAAGTATGGCCTGAAAATCCTATGCATCAAATCCATGAACACTGCAGGTGCATTGGTCAAACCAAATGGCATCACTGTGAACTCATAGTGACCATAACGAGTTCGGAAAGCACTCTTTGCAATATCTTGCTCCAAAATTCTCAACTGGTGATAACCCGATCTCTAATCTATCTTTGAGAAGACCCTTGCTCCCTTTAACTGGTTAAAAAAATCATCAATCCTTGGTAATGGATACTTATTCTTCACTGTCACCTTATTCAACTCTCGATAATCTATACACAACCTCATGCTTCCATCTTTCTTCTTCACAAACAATACTGGAGCTCCGCAGGGTGATGAACTAGGCCTAATATAATCTTTCTCCAACAAATCATCCAACTAGGTCTTCAACTCCCTCAACTCAGCTAGAGCCATCTTATATGGAGCTTTAGAAATAGGTCCAGTACCAGGCACTAGGTCGATAGTGAACTCAACATCCCTTACTTGTGGCATACCAAGAATCTCATGTTGAAACACATCTTGAAACTCTTCTACAACAGGAATACCCTCTTCACCTTTATTTTCCTCACTTTCAACCTCTTGAACACTACACAAAAATAAAGGACAACCCTTCTTAACCAGCTTCTGTAGTTGCATTGCAGACACGATTCTCAACCCTAAGCTTTTCCCTTCCTTCTTATACACCACTTTGGTCTTACTTGGGCTAGTTAAGGTGACCTTTTCAGCCGCATAATAAATTTTTGCTTCATACTTTCCAACCAATCCATACCCAAAATCACATCAAAGTCATTCAAGTCAAAATCGATCAAATCGGCCATAAAATCTACCCAGAGATGGAAATAGGTACACTAAAAAACAATCTCAAGCAACTCCTCACTTCACCAGACGGAATAGACACATCTAGAGAAACTGACTCAGGACTCTCTAAACCGAGACTCCCAACTACTTTCTTAGAAATAAAAGAATGCGACACCCCTGAATTAAACAAGACTCTCACAGGAGAAAAACTTATTAAGAAAACACCAATTACCACATCATCAGCAGACTCAACCTGACGGTTATTCATCACAAACACACGACCCTTTGGGGCACCTCCCGCACCGCTACTTGTTCCATCTATGGTTGTAGGTCCACTAGATTGACGTGGTTTACTGGGTGCAGTAGAATCATTCACCTTTCCAGAATTAACATCATCTTCCTTGTTGAAACACTTGTACTCACGGTGTCCCAACTTTTGACATTAACGACAAGTTACCGGGTTTCCCTCACTATCCTTCCCTGGGTGATCTTTCTCACACCGCTTGCAGAAATACTTCCTCTTGGGTTTCTCACCCCTTTGGTTCCCATTCCCCTTATGGTTAGACAATTGGCCTCCATTCCCCTTCCCAAAGTTTCCCTTGTTGTGCCTCTTGTCTCCAGAATTCCCTTGGTAATTCACATTGGGCTTGTGCCCTTTTCACCCCCGTGAAAAGAGTCCGGGATCTTCCTTTTCTCTCCTAACTGCTCCATCTCTCTCCCCTTAATTCTGTACAGATGGGCTGCGCGGCCATAAACTTCATCCAGGGTGTCAAAGGTCACTCCCCCTAGCTTCCCTTGAAGGGTCAAGGTTAGGCCTTGCTCAAATCTCTGAGCTGTGATGGTTTTAGTAGGGACTACTTCAGGGGAAAACCTCATCAACTCAATGAACTTGTTGTAGTATTAACTGATTGACATGTTTCCCACTCTCATGTTGGTAAACTCCATGCACTTCTTTTTTCTAACGTAGGAAGGGTAAAACTTTTCTCTCAAAGCTTCCTTAAACTCATCCCACCCAAAGTTTGGTCTTTTCAGCAACTCATCCTTTCTTTGGGTCCACCATAAGTCAGCTTCCTCTCTCAATTAGTAAACCCCATTGTTCACCCTGAGCTCACTTGGGCAATTGGTAGCATCGAACAGCTTATCAAACTCCCTAATCCAGTTTTCAAGCTGGCTGGGTCCTCTTTTCCCAAGTAAACAGGTGGTTTAGTTGCAGCTACTCTCTTAAAGACTTCACTATAGGCATCAAGCTCGGGATTTCGGTGCTCCCTTTTCACTACTTTCGTGATGTTCTCAGTAATATGGGTTAACTGCTTAAGGACCTTTCCAAATTTGGAACCAGTGCGCTTACTCCGTAATTGATCCCTCATTCTTGGAGACATACTTCCAGGGTTTAATTACCACACTTTGAGAATTAAGACAAGTTTTTATCATATAAGAATTTAATTCACTTAGCAACATAGAGAAATTTCAAATAATTCATTTAAGTTCATTAATAATTAATGAAAATACAACTTTATCACTTAGGACGATTATTTTTACATAAAACAAAAGCATAGTTAAAAAAATCAAATAACACTATGGCATAACCATCTTCAATAGGATCATAATCCGGATCATCACTTCTATTACTTAATTCGGCCATGAGAGTTGAGTTATAATCACTATAGCTTGGAATAAGGCCTGATGAGCTTGACCCAGATTTACTTATATTTCTGTGTGGGCCAGGAGTGTAACTTGGGCTTTTTTTTGGGCTTACATCCCCACAAGGTTGGCTTGAAGAAGCTTTGGGGTTTTGGGCTCTTTCTTTTGAAGTTTGAGAACGAGTTCTGGGCCTTTTTGCAACATGGAAATGGGCTTTTGGGCTAGGTTTTTTGGAAGATTCATAGCTTGGAGTTTGGCTAAGAGAACGGTAATGCTTGCTCCTACCAAGAGGTGGTATGGACTCATCACTAAATTCCACATACTCATGTCGCTTTTTGTGGTATGAAAAAGGTACTTGGGCATTTAAGAAGTAAATTTGGTCATTAGGTCCAAAGGTTCAATCTTTTGAGATTGGGAATTTTCACAGCTTTCCTTCCAGGTTTATACTTGCACTCCACATAGTATAAGTCCCTCTTAAGGCTAGACATAGTTGCCAACCATTTCCCTTCATGATGATGCTTCTCATTCCACATTCCGTCTTCCTTGATCACATCCCCATATTTGTAACAGAGAGGTTGATATTTCTTAATCCTAGGTAAATGGGCCAAAGCCAAAAGGACCATCCAAGGTTGTTGGGTCAAGACTTCCTCACCATCCTTCTTGTTTCGGGGTTTTCTGATGTCCTGCGGGAGAGTTACAATTCCGAGACTGGAACCGGACGCCTGTACCTGCAAAATAACGGAGACTCCTGAGAGCTCCGCCTCCAACGATCAAGTTAGTACCTGATTAAGGAGTAATTAATACGGAAATTAAAGTAATAAGATCTCTCTAGGTGAGAGTGTTTGATGTTGGTAATCTGCGTCGTTAGCGAGATTAGCCGGTTATTAGAGTTCCGTAATGTTTCTGTTCTTCTCTAGATTTCTTGACTGCTTGACTGCTTAATTAATGAGGATTAATTAAGTATTTATAGCCTTGAGAAGTGTGCCACTCTCTAGGTTTAGGGTAAACCTAGGGCTGACCGGGCCTCTAGACTGGATTGGGCCTTGTTGGCCGGTTTTCCCATTTGGCATGGGTGGACACGTGGCGTGCCTCGATTGGTCCGTAGAGGACGTATCTGTGATTGACACGTGGCAGGCTCCTATTGGCCTTCGTGAAGGACACGTGGCGGAACCTGGTTGGTCCACTTGTCAGACGGTGATTGGTGGATAAAAATCCCCTAATCATTTGCCCCTCACAGGTGGCACGTGACTGGTCACGTGTCGCCTGTGACAGGTGTCGCATGGTGACAGGCGACGGCCTGCTACAGGTGTCACCTTGCAAACGGCCGAGAGATTTTCCCGCCCAAATTTCGAATTTGGAAGCGACCCTTCGCCTTCTCACTTTGCCTATAAAAGGAAGTGCTGACTTCGGTCATTTTCACATTTGAGAACTTTGCGAGAACATTCGGACCCCTGAACTTGCTCTGACATTTCGGACCTTTTCTGCCTACCGCCTGTTCTGACAAGCCGACTGACCCGGATTTCCAGAACTTCATCAACCGTCACTCGTTCAGGTAACTCAGTTCTCTTACTCTTAATTTTCTTTTTATTTTTTGAAATGGCACCACGGAAGCACACGACACGACCTAAGTTAGTGATCAGCCGGTCACCGGGGACGGCTGAATCTAGGACTAGGAGTGCCGCCTGCCCTTTTCTGGACCCATCTTTGCCCTTTATACAAAGTCCGACTGTATCTGTGTCTATGCAGAACGTGATGGCTAGAACAAAAAAGACTGCTATGATATCAAACTCAGACGGCTCCTCCCAAAGGGTGCTCCTTAGTGAAACATCTGACCAGGCGCCAGATGTAGAATTGAAACGAGGCGGCTGCCAAGCCGACAGTTCTGAGAGAGGGGCCAAGGTGGTCCCTTCCCATCTTACCGTTGACATGTCTAATTTTCCTCCTGCTCCTTCTAAGGGAGAGGAGGCGGGCCCCTCTGGGAGAGGGGAGGAGTCGTCCTCTTCGGACTCGTCAGAGGACGAGTCCGAGTCCAGCTCTTCTGGCCACAGTTCTCCAGGCTCAGAAGAAAGACATAGCCGCCTACAAGAGGCGAGACTTTCTCATGCAGTTGAGAAGGGGGACAATTGGGCGGAGCCGTCCGCCTTTTACAGAGAGGAAAACGCCCCCTACTACTGCATGGTACCCCGGGGCCGGATCGCAACCATGCAAGACAATGTGGCGAGCTTTATTGCTAACCACAGAATGGGCCCGGAATTTTTACTGTTCGTGCCGGATCCAAAAGACACTGTCGTCTGGCCGGCTGGTACCAGCTATAATGACGGCTGCTTTGGCTGCTATGTGGCGGCCATCAAAGCAGGACTGCGCTTCCCATTACATCCGGCTGTTCAGCGGATTTTAGATGGGTATGATTTGGGGTTATGGCAGTTAGCCCCCAACTCTTGGGTAAACGTACTCGGCTATGTGGCCGGGTGCGAAATGTACGGGGTGGAGCCAAGCTTTGAGGCTTTCGCCCACATGAACTATCTCAGCCGGACCCCTAAGTCGGGAGGTACCGGCTGGTATCAATTAACAAGCCATAGGGGTTACCTCATGACGAGAGGTAAAGCGAACAAATGGAAGGATTGGCGGAACACCTTCCTTATCATTGAGGGTTCAGACACGGAGCTGAACCAACGGTTTAACAAGTGGAATAGGGATCCGCCTCTTCTTGCAGGCGGCCGCAGCATGCCGCCTGTTCCCCCAAAGGCTAAAAGAGAGATCCTAGACAAAGGACTCTTCAAAGTAGAGACTAGGGTGAACCCTACTTCAGGGGTACGAGAGCAAGTACCCCTAAACTGTGTCCTGAGCTTCAAGTGGCTCTATGACGAGTACTTTTTGGCCGCCTGTGGCCTCAGCAGTCGGTGCTCTAGAGGTAGCCGGCCTGACAAATACTCTGTTTTTTCACGCCTTGTTTACTTGGGATCTTTACTAACTTTGCTGTTTATTTTTTGCAGCTGACGCCATGAGTAAAATAACAGCATCCAAGACTGCAGCGGCCATGTTGCGGGCCTCTCTCATGCAACAGTCTTATGCCGACTCCCCCAACAAGGGGGCACCCTTGGTAGGCTTCGAAAACTCTTCCTCTTTTAGTTGTCTTATGCACATACTAACTCTTTTTGTTTTCAGTCTGGCACTCCAAGGGCTTCTTCCTCGCAACAGCCGGACCCCAAGGCCCGGAGGACGACTGTTGCAAGCTCTCCTGGGTCTTCCAGGAAAACTGTGGCGGCTGAGAAGCAACCGGCCACTTCATCTAAAACCCCGGCGGGGCCGCCTAGAAGTATGGACAATTACTTGTAAAAATTCATTTGCTTCCTTCTTGACTAGGTCTAACTTGCTTTTTTCTTACGCTTGATGCAGCCGGCCCTCAGGGGCTTGACTTGGTTGAGGTAGCCAAGTCCATGGTCAAAGTCGTTCCTCCATCTGACAGGGAGGCGGTCAGGGGTGCCGGCACCCTTGACCTTGATGGGATTTCAGGGATCCTTGCTGAGGTATACTTAGCATATTTTTGAGTATTTGAGTTCCAGGACGCCTGTTATCTTTTTTGTTTGGAAACTGACGCCTGTTTTTTTGTACTTAAGCCCTGCTCCGAGTTAACAGCCTTCGCAAGCCGATTGATCGGAAAAACAAAGAGGTAAAGGCCGCAAAAGCTATGGCCGCCTCCAACTGTGATAAGGCAATGTTTCAAATTGCCCAAAATGAAGTACTGACCATTGATCTTCTTTATTATCAGGCGCAGGCTACCGCCGCTGTTCGGGCTCAGTTAGAGGCGGCCCAAAAGAAGGTTGACGAGCTGGAGGCGACCGTCACAAATCTTAAGGCCGAGCTGAAACCTCTTCGCCAAAAAATGCACTCTTACGAAGCCATGGAGAAATCTTTGGCCAACGTAAAAGAACGCCTGGTGAGCCAAGAGAAGAGTCTTACCCAAGAGCTCTCGGAAAAGGCCGAGCAAGAGAAGAAAGAGCTCGTCCGGGAGATGGTGGAAGACTCCGCTCAAATCCAGCGCATGACCTGGGGCCGACTGTTCCCCAGTGCCGACTTTGCCTCATGGGAAAGAACGTACATATAATCAACAGATCCTGGCGGCTGCTGAAGAAGAGGCGTTGGAAGGTACGTTAGAGGAGGAGGAAGAGCCGGTTGTGGCGCTTGTGCCACTTGGGGGTAAGGCATCAAAAGAGGGTGCAGCTAAAGCCGAGTCCAGCAAGAAGAGTGCTGACCAGGCGGCAGCTCCTAATACTGAACTGCCCCCTTCTTAAGCTTAAAGTATATTTTTTCCACGGCCTGCGTGCCGTTTGCTTTGTATTTACCCGGCCAGGGGGCCGGGGTTTTGAATATTTTGCTGGTCTGTAATGACCGGCTTATTTTTAATCAAATTTTTGTTTTGATTCAAATTTGTCTAAGTATTCCATATCTAATATCCCATTGTTCACTAGACCGACTGTTGTGTATGGCCGAACGTTGCAGACAGGTACAAATAGTAAGTACGCCGCCTATGCCCCTGGACGACTGGTTGTCTGTTTCCAGGATAGACGATCAGTCGACCATTTATTCAATCGGTATTCGAACTATTTATTCAATCGGTCTGACCAAGTAAATAGTATTACCTAGTCGCCAAGGAATTAAGTAAGATAACAAGCGGCGGGTACCGGTTGTTTCCCTTTATTGCCAATGTTGGCTTTTAACTCGTAATTTGTTAACCTAGCAAGAGTAGTGGTTGAGAGCCCCTGTTTATTAAAAACAGGCGGACGACTCATACCTTTTAGGCTCCATACTAAGTTTGAGTGACTATTAAGTTAACATAGGAGTTACTTAGTCTTCGTCACAATCTAGATTGAGAAGCAGAGGTACCAGGCGGCGTAGGCCGGCTAGACCCCTTGATTCGCCAATGTTTGTTGGCTATTAACTCAATAGGTACCCCCTGCATTTATTCCAAGTAACACAGGCGGTCATCTGACTCAGATGTCAACTGCTACCACTGGTTTGGTTAGTGATAGAGTTATCCTTGTCTCAAAAACGGCTACGTGGTTGCCCCTGGGGACAGTCGTATAGGTGCCGTGTAATCAGTTTATAGAACAATGTTCCACCCAAAAGGGAGCTGCTCTCTGCGACGAATTTCATCCGGAGGGATGCCGTCGGACGCCTGCTATGATGTTGGGACAGGTCGTATTAGTTTTGTAGATTTGATCAGGTGGCTTGGCGCCTGGTCTGATCATTCGGCCGGTGGCCTTGGTAAGTTCTTGGTGAACGTAGGTGCTAAGTAAAAGAAGGGTAGCCGCCTGTTAGGCACAGGGTCGGCCAGGCCCTAATCTTTTTAGCTAAGTATTGTGAGTAAAATACTCAATGGAGAGTAGCCGACTGTAAAGGAACAGACGGCATGCCCCTCTGAAGATAGAGTGAAAAAACTCAATGGAGAGTAGCCGACTGTAAAGGTACAGACGGCATGCCCCTCGTAATACAAAATTGAATAGTAAGTGCAAACTTTATTAAGTAGCTCTTTACTTTACATTTTTCAGAAGAAATATTTTTTAAGGTTATCTACATTCCAAGTTCGAGGCAACGGTTGTCCGTCTGGTGTTTCCAGACGGTAGGTACCGTCCCTGACTTCCTCATAGATTCGGTAGGGTCCTTCCCAGTTGGGAGTTAGTTTGCCAGACTCATTAGCCCTACCGACTGCTTCCATTTTTCTAAGTACAAAGTCCCCTACTTTGAGTGGACGTCTGTGTACTTTTTTGTTGTATGATCTAGTCATTCTCAGGCGGTAGATCTCATGGCGCAAGACAGCATTGCCCCTCCTTTCAGGAAGTGAGTCTAATGCCAGGCGCATGGCTTCCCAGTTTGCCTCTTCGTCATATAGCATTACTCGAAGAGTCGGCTCGTAGTGTTCTATTGGAAGAACAGCTTCCGCACCATATGTTAGGAGGAATGGAGTTTCTCCAGTCACCCCTTTTTCAGTCGTCCTAATGGCCCAGAGAACATGTGGTAGTTCATCCGCCCATAGGCCGCCTGCTCGTTCAATCTTTTTCTTGAGACCGTCTGAGATGATTTTATTAAAGGCTTCTACCTGGCCGTTTGCTTGTGGACGGCCGACAGATGCAAAGTAGTGTGCAATTCCTTGGTCTCCCAACCAGCTTTTGAGAACAGGCGTCTCAAATTGGGGACCATTATCAAAAACCATGGACATGGGAACCCCAAACCGAGTGATGACGTTTTTCCAAATGAATGAAATTACATCTTTCGTCTTGATTCCCTTTACAGCCTCCGCCTCTACCCATTTAGTGAAGTAGTCAACGGCAACAAGTATATACCTTCTGCCGCCTGTAGCAGGCGTATATGGACCCAGAATGTCCATGCCCCACTTAGCAAACGGTAGTGGGCTGTGAATGGTAGTGAGGTCAGTAGCCGGACGGTGAATTAATTTGCCAAACCTTTGGCACTTGTCACATTTTTTCACCATCTCCATTGCATCTGCTTCCAAAGTAGGCCAAAAGTAGCCCTGCCGCCTTGCCCTTTGAGCAAGCATCCTACCACCTATATGAGAAGCACAGTAACCAGAGTGAAGATCATCTAGTACCTCTCGTCCCTTTTCAGGAGTAACACACTTTAAGAAGGGTTGAAGGTACCCCCTCTTGTGAAGTTCTCCCTGTATCATTTCAAAACAGGAGGCTCGTTTTTTCAGTGCTGCCGCCTGTTGAGGATCATCCGACAGTGTACCGTTTGTCAGATATGCCCTGATTGAATCCATCCAGGTTGAGCTTCTGTCTAGGATTCCAATAGGGTTTTCCTCGATGCTTCTCTTCTCCATTACTTCCCAAAAAACAGTTCGAGGAGTATCGGAGGAGGCGGATGATGCTAATTTTGACAGTGCATCTGCCTGGTTGTTTTCTGACCTCGGCACTTGGATCAGATGGAAATCCTCAAGGGAGCCGACTGCTTGTCGGACCGCCTGTAAATACTTGATCATGGCCGGATGGGTTGCTTCGTATTCGCCATTGTACTGACTCACTATCAATTGTGAATCAGAACAGGCGTCTATTTTTCTTGCCCCTGCCGCCTTGCACATGTGGATCCCGGCTAGTAAAGCTTCATATTCTGCCTCATTGTTTGAAGCTTGAAAACTGAAGCGTAGAGCATACTCGAACCTGTCGCCCTCTGGAGATTGACATACGACGCCTGCTCCACAACCATTTGAAGTAGAGCTTCCGTCCACATATACCTTCCAGACTTGGTCTGGAACTTGAGAGTCAGGAGGTCGAGTCATCTCTACAATAAAGTCAGCAAAGGCTTGCCCCTTCACTGCTTTTCTAGGCTCGAAAGTAACTTCGAGGCTCTGTATTTCTATGGCCCATTTGATCATTCGTCCTGACGACTCCATGATGGTAAGGGGCCGCTTGATAGGTTGGTTTGTATACACGACGACTGCATGTGCCAAAAAGTAGGGCTTCAATTTTTTAACAGCCATGAAGAGTGCAAGACCAAATTTCTCCACTAGGGGATATCTCAACTCGGCATTTTTCAGTACGTGGCTGACAAAGTAAACCGGGTGCTGACAGCCGTCCCTTTCAGCAAGGAGCACAGCGCTTAACGCATGATCAGAGACGGCCAGGTACATGTAGAGATCCTCTTTGGGCAAAGGGCTGACCAGCCTCGGCAAGGAATGCAAATGAACCTTTAATTTCTGGAAGGCGGCCTCAGCATCCGGCCCCCATTCAAACCTTGCCTTTTTCTTAATTGCCTGGAAAAAGTATAGGCATTTGTCGCCTGATCGGCTTAGGAATCTCCCCAAGGCCGCCAGACAACCTGTTAACTTCTGAACCTCTCGGATGGTACGAGGCGACTGCATGTCAATGACCGCCTGTACCTTCTCAGGGTTCGCCTCTATTCCTCTCTGATTGATAAGGAATCCGAGAAATTTCCCAGACTCAACTCCAAATACACATTTCTTGGGATTGAGCATGACATGGTGCCGCCTGAGTGTGGCGAAAGTTTCTCGGAGGTCCGTCAGATGATCTTTCTGAAGTTTAGTCTTGACAATCATATCATCAATATATGCCTCGACGTTTCTCCCAATCTGATCAAAGAACACTGTGTTTATCATTCGTTGGAAGGTAGCCGGGGCATTCTTAAGACCAAACGACATGACCGTGTAACAGTATAACCCCTGATCAGTGACAAAGGTCGTCTTCTCCTGATCTTTCTTCCATAAGGGAATTTGATGGAAACCAGAATAGGCGTCCATAAAACTCATCAAGGCATGGCCGGCTGTTGAGTCGACCAGATTATCAATTTTAGGCAGAGGGTAACTGTCTTTGGGGCACGCCTTGTTTAAGTCTGTGTAGTCTACACACATTCGCCAGGTGCCATTCGACTTTTTAACAAGAACCACATTTGCAACCCAGTCTGGGAAGTAACATTGCCGAATGAACCCTGCATCAAGTAATTTTTTAACTTCGGCGGCTGCCGCCTGACTTCTTTCTTCGCCATGGTTCCGCTTCTTTTGCCGTACCGGCTTCTTTTTCGGATCCACAGCGAGTTTATGTACTGCCAGATCAGGACTAATGCCTGGCATTTCATGGACTTCAAATGCAAAGATGTCCTTGTATTCTTTCAATAGATTGTGAAAGTCGTCACCAAGGTTTCTCAGAGCAGTCGTCCCAACTTTGACTGTTCGGTCAGGACGTGAGTCGTCTAAGATCAGGTCCGCATGCTCACCAGCCGGCTGAGGGCGGAACTCATCCGGCCGCTCCTCTGCCAATGATTGCTATTTTCTTGCTTTTCTTGCGGACTCTGTCTGGGACGCCTTTCTCTTTTTGTCGCCTGTTTCTTGAACAGGCGCACTCTCCTTGACATTGTCAAGGTCTGTTTTTTCTCCACTTGACCCAGTGGCCATAACAGTGGGCTTGACATCCGAGAGATAGCACTCTCGGGCCGTCCTCTGATCTCCCCTTAGGGAGCCGACTGTTCCATTATCCCTCTCAAACTTAAGCAGCATAAGAGACGGGATTATAACAGCCTTGGAATTATTCAGGGTTGGTCGACCCAGAATTATGTTGTAGGCCGAGAGTTCCTCTACTACTAGGAACCGGACTACCATGTGTCGTCCTTCCCCTTTTTCGCCCAGGCGAATGGGTAAATCTACTCGTCCCAGTGGGTGGACGACTCCTCCTCCAAACCCTATTAAAGGGTGGGAGGCCGGATGTATGCAGTCCGTCTGATATTTCAGTTTTGATAGACATTTGCTGCTGATGAGATCTGAGGAGCTCCCGGTATCTATGAGGATTCGGCCAACTCTCTGGTTGGCCACTTTACATTCAATAACGAGAGGGTCGTCATGCGGCCCCCTTACCCCTCCTAGATCCTCCTCAGTGATGACAATCTCAGGAAATGTATATTTGGACGGCCGTTCTTGGTGAACGGAATTTACATCCAACCGCCTTATATTATCTTTGTTGCCCCTAATCGTGGGGCCGCCTCCTGAGAAGCCGCCTGCAATGGTGTAGACGACTGCATCATCTGTATCGGAACTGTCGGCCTGTTGATTCTTTTTGGCCGACTGCTTTTTTGAGGAAGTGTTCCCCGTAGATTTCTTGACATAAGTGTCAAGATCACCTTGCTCAGCCAAGCGGTCTAGGTACCGCATGAGACTGATGCAGTCATTGGTGTGATGACCAACGTCATCATGATAAGCACAGATTTTGTCTTGGTTCCGGTTGTTTGCAGAACCCTTCATGGGGACCGGCTTCTCAATTGAGAACCGTCCCTTTATTTCTTTTAGGATAAACTGGTTATCCTTGTTAAACACATACTTTGGGGAGTATGGTTTGAATTCTTTTCTCTTTTTCTGGGCCGGCTGTTTAGAGGAATCAGCCGCCCAGACCTCTTTTCTTTTCTCATCTTTATTAGACGACTGTTTCTGTCGTCCCTCTCTTTTGTCGAACCTTTTCCCGTCCGACTGTTTTATCGTACACAGATCAGTCGCCTGTATATAGGCTTCTGCTTCAATCAAGGCCTCTTGAAGAGTCGCCACCCTTTTTCGAACTAAATCAAATTTGAAGGTAGACCCGTCTTTGAGACCTCTAAAAAAGTCAGTATAAGCTACCTCATCCGGTAACCCTTGAATCTGTATTCTCATCAGGTTGAACCGCCTGATGTAAGAACGAAGCCCCTCCTTCTCGCCCTGCTGAATTGTTCCCAAATCAAGGGTCGTTTTCTTCGCAGGGATGTTCATGGCGAAGTTGGAGGCAAATAAGTAAGCAAGCGTCCTGAAGCTGTTTACACAACCAGTCGGCAGGTTGCCGAACCATTGCTGTGCGATTCCCTTGAGAGTCGCTGGGAAACACTTGCACCAAGTAGGATCATCCAACCCTTGAAGGTACATCAGGTTGGTGAATGCCATCAGATGGTCTTCTGGATTAGTAGTGCCGTCATAGGCGCCTACTAGTACATTTTTTACTTTGGCCGGCTGAGCGGCTTCAGTAATTTCCTTGGAGAAGGCCGACGGCTGTTCACCAAGTCTAAGCAGCCGTAGCTGCCAGTCCATAGGTTGGACGTTTTTTGCTGCAGGTCCACCAAATGGAGGTGGCTGCATAAAATACTGTTGTTGCGGCACAAATGGTAAGTTTGGTACCGCCTGGGCACTATGAAAGTCGGACTGACGGGAGGTGCCGCCTGACTGACTCTCATGGTACGACTGAGTATGCCTCATCGAGGCATTTCGCAAACTGTCTTGAAAATTTGAAGTAGAAGCCGACTCTGACAATCGGTCACTCTTCTTCTGCTCTAGCAGTAGCCGAGCATCTGTGAACGTTTGCTTTGACCCGTCCGCCTGAATATGACGAACCGGTTTCCTATTTCCCGTAGGATAACGGAATTTTGTGAAATCAAGAGCAAGTGGCTCCCGCTTATTGGATTTAGGATGAGGAGTCGCCTCTCGCCCTTGAACTGGCTTCCTCTTCAGTGAAGTGGAAGGTTTTTTGGTCGACTGCTCTTTGACTGAAGCAGGCGGCTTTTTGTTGATCAACTCTTGAATCTCTCCCTTGAAGTCCCTCATGAAGGTCATGAGTTCGTTCCTTGTGATGGGAGCAGACCCATCAGTCGGCTGTTGCCGAGCAGGCGGTGCGCCTGCTGGCTCGCTTCCTGTTTGAAGATGCTCCCGTTCCCTTCTTTCGGTATGACGGGTACGTCGGGCCCTTAGGGTCCCGTCTGGAGCTGTATGAGTTTCCACTTCAAATTCACTTTCGGTATCATGGTCCGACTGAACTTGAGGGTCGTCTAGGGGACGCCTCTCTTCAGGAGTCGGTACAGACTTGGATGCCATCTCTGAAGTACTCTCCCCACAGACGGCGCCAAATGTTTCGGGGTTTTCTGATGTCCTGCGGGAGAGTTACAATTCCGAGACTGGAACCGGACGCCTGTACCTGCAAAATAACGGAGACTCCTGAGAGCTCCGCCTCCAACGATCAAGTTAGTACCTGATTAAGGAGTAATTAATACGGAAATTAAAGTAATAAGATCTCTCTAGGTGAGAGTGTTTGATGTTGGTAATCTGCGTCGTTAGCGAGATTAGCCGGTTATTAGAGTTCCGTAATGTTTCTGTTCTTCTCTAGATTTCTTGACTGCTTGACTGCTTAATTAATGAGGATTAATTAAGTATTTATAGCCTTGAGAAGCGTGCCACTCTCTAGGTTTAGGGTAAACCTAGGGCTGACCGGGCCTCTAGACTGGATTGGGCCTTGTTGGCCGGTTTTCCCATTTGGCATGGGTGGACACGTGGCGTGCCTCGATTGGTCCGTAGAGGACGTATCTGTGATTGACACGTGGCAGGCTCCTATTGGCCTTTGGGTTCGACCCTATACTTACCTATACTTGCTTTAGGTTGGTTTAGGATTTTATAAATAGTGTTTGATTTTGGAATAGGAAATTAACGACTAGTTTATTCCTTTATCAAAGACCCGGTCATACAAAGTCCAAGGCCTTTTCAAAAACCAAATCCTCATAGTGGGATTACTAACATGCTTATAAAGCATTAATAATAATAATTTAATGATTCAATAAATCCTCTTTTAAATCCAATAATTCAACCTTTAATGAAAACAATCCAAACTCCTTTTTAATAAATTCAACATGCTTTTAAAATCAATCCCTTTTTAAACATGAATAATAAATTAATTAATCAAAACATGTTATAAAAATAAATACTCCAATTTAATTATTAAAACCAATCTTTTAAACATACTTTTATTTCATAAACCATAATTCAAGTCAATTTAGTTTAAGCAACATAAATCTTTCAAACATGTTCATTCAAATCGATCACTTCCAAGGTATCTAGCCACCTAACGTACCTTGATCCTTTCTTAGCCAAAAATTACTTCAAGAACTCTCAAGTAGCTTGATCAAAAACACCCTACAAATAAATATAACATTAATTAATATAAGGTTATAAAATAATCACAAACAATTAAATTAAACCCTCCCAACTATATGTACATGAACCTTTTAAATTAATTCAACATAAACATCATTAAAATCTGATTTTATTTAATTAAAACTACTCATAATAATTTTATATTAATCTCCCATAATAATAATAATAATTGAATAACACAAAAGGAGAAGAAAGATAAGAAACCAAGGAGAAAGAAGAATTGGATTTGCGTTGGAAAAAGTAGGCAGAATTTGCAGAGGCTATAACTCCTTTGTTATAGCTTCGAATTGGGTGATTCTTGAGCCTAAACTCAAGTATTTTTCAAGAGTAAAAAGTTTCTGTGAAATGTCAATACCCCAAAACCGACAAGAAGTTCTCGAAAATTGGCTTCAAATATAAATGGGATAATTTGTGTAAAATTGAGGAGAAGAAAAGAAGAGAATTGGTGTGAAGAATGTGAGAGGTATGAAGGGGTATTTATAGGCTAGCTCATGAAAGAATTATGGTAGGAAAATGTAGGAATAATTATTGTACATAGGGTTTAAGGAATTACTTGGAGAAGTGAGTAAAGATTTAAGGAAAGTTTTAATATTGAAGAGATTATGTATAATTGAATATGGAAGGTATGGATGTCATGAAAATATTAAGGAAATTGGAATTACATGGAGAATAATTTAGAAGAATGAATGGAAAGAAAATATAATTATTTGATATTAAAAAGATAGAGAATTACAATTAAAGAAAATAGGAGATTTGAAGGAGATAATTAAAAATACAAATTACCAAAATATTTTTCCCAAAATCTACATGGGATGGCCGAAATTTTTTAGCTTTCCTAAGCTCATATTTTTGGCCCTCCTATTTAGTATTTAGGACATTATTTTGCTAGGTTTAAGGAATTAAAATAATTGTGTATATGATATTTATTGAATTAAATAATTAAATAATAAAATACCAAATATTCACCAAAAATTTAACTAATAAATTCAGATTTTAACATAGGAACATCCGAAACTTATTAGTCAAACAAATGGGATTTTCGGACTTATTAAAATAATAATAAAATATAGCTTTTGCAATAATTAAAATATCCGAAAAATATAAATAATCCGGCTGTTAAAATAGTATAAATGGATAATAAATCTTATCAAAAATAATAATTAGTTTTTAAAATACTTTTGGCGCCAAAATACAAATATCATTTTGGCTCCAAGATTTAAATAGTAAGTTGAATTACTAAAATACCCTTTTTAGAAAATACGTTTGAAAATACGGGGTATTACATCCCTTAAAATAATTTGCAACCCGAAACTTAGCAAAAAAAAACGAAAATCATTTTGAAATAAGACTCGAAATCAGTCAAAAATAACTCGAAATGCAGACGAGCGAAACTCTATCGCCCTTTACCCCCCTTAAAAGGAGTTACGCCCCCGTAACTCGACCACTAACCTTAGGCAAAGAACTCCGGGTAGCGTTTCCTCATATCAGCCTCAGCTTCCCATGTAGCCTCTTCAGTTTTTTAATTTGACCACAACACTTTCACAATGCTCACATCCTTATTCCTTGTGCTCCTGACCTTAGAGTCAAGAATTTTTACTGGTCTTTCCTCAAAGATCAAATTATCATCCATCTCAATGGTTTCTAGTTGTAACACATGTGTCAAATCAGGAATATACTTTCGAATTTGGCTCACATGGAACACATTGTTAACCCTTTCTAGCTCACTAGGCCAATCCAACTTATAAGCCACTTTCCCCACTTTCTGAATGATCTCATATAGACTTATGTACTTTGGGCTTAGCTTTCCCTTCTTTCCAAACCTCATCACCCCTTTCATGGGTGAAATGTTCAACAAAACCTTCTCTCCCACTTCATATTCCTCTTCCCTCCTTTTAAAATCAGCATAACTTTTCTGTCGATCTTAAGCTGCTTTAATCTTTTCTTGGATCAACTTGACCTGCTTCACCATATCCTCAATCATCTTTGGTCCAAGAGCCATAGTCTCACTTATATCATTCCAACACACTGGGCTTCTACACTTCTGACCATACAATGCTTCGAACGGTGTCATTCCAATGCTTGCATGGTAACTATTGTTGTAAGAGAAACCTATCAAATCCAGGTGGTCTTCCCAAGACCCTTGATACTCCATCACACAAGCTCTAAACATGTCCTCCAATGTCTAAATCGTTTGGACCATTTGACCATCTGTCGCTGGGTGAAATGTTGTGCTCATTAACAACTTAGTTCCCATTGCCTTTTGCAAACTTTGCCAAAAGATAGACAAAAATCTTGAATCTCTATCTAAAATGATATCCGTGGGTACCCCATGGTACTTCACCTCAAACCTCACATATGCTCTTCCCAACTGATCCATGGTCCTAGTACTTCTCATGGATATGAATGCTGCTGACTTCGTCAATTTGTCCACTATTACCCAAATAGTGTCATTCCATGCCTTCGTCTTTGGCAAGGCTCCCAAAAAATCCATAGAAATCGAATCCCATTTCCACTTGAGTACCTCCAAGGATTGAACCTTTCCTTAAAGTCTACGATTGTAGGGAATAATTTCAAGCCTTTAAATCCCACTAGCTCGAACCCCACTGTGATCATACACTAAACTACGGTGGCATCCAAAAGGGAAAAAGATAGAGCAAAAGAGTCGCCGACAAGTTTTTAAGGAACTTGTAAACCGTTCATAGGATGAAGGTTACACCCCTTAAAGATCCAAGAGATCGTCAACTCCATAACGTCATGAACCAAATAAGGGTTCGGGGATGATGGTACAAATCCAACCTAAAAGAGATTGAACCTACCCTAATAATAGGCCTCTACTTTATTCTGATCGTATTCATGTGCGCTTTCTGACTAACATACAAGCAATAAGATTAACCCTAAACCTGTTTAATCTATGTTGGTTGAATTTAATGCACAAATAAACTATTATTGGCGATCACTTGAAATTATAATCACAATTAACCTAACAAGATTATTAATAACTTATTAAGCGTGATTGCAAGTACAAATTCCCTTTAACATGCAATAAAAGGTGATCAAGCAATAACAATAAATAAAATATATCAAGCAACACAATAAATAATCAATATCATTAATAATAATAATAATAATAATGACCATGTTAAAGCATAGCAAGATCCTAGGCATGATACTAACAAGATTAATAACAAACCCTAGCATGTCACTAAGCAATAAAAATCAAATCTTTAACCCTAACATGATACTAACATGAATAAATATTAGGAAGAGAATGAAAGGCATCATACTTTTAATCATACTTAATATTAAAGATACCCTAGACATGATACTAGGAAGATCAAAACGCCCTAACATAACATTAGAAATCATAATAACAACCTAAGCATGATTTCTACATCATAATATCAATTAAACCAATAAAGTGCTTACGTGGATGCCTCGTACCTCTTTCTAATAACAAAATACACACGTTAGTAACTTCATGCAAAATAATAATCAAACAATTAAATTAAATATTTGAAAGAGAGATTTGGGACCAAACCCTCAAAAATTAAAACCTTTCACGTCTAGGGCGAAGGAAACTTCGAATATGGCTAAGTGTTTCTAGATCTTGTGAATGCGGAATTTTGTATTTGAAAAAGCAAGGAAGAATGAATGAATGTTAAGAATTATTGATGAAAGAGATGAAGATGATAAATGAAGAGAATTGATGAATAATTTGTTAATGAAGAGAGTTGATTATTGGTAATTGATAAAGTGCTTGTTGATGAATGATGATTGTAGATGATGAATGAAAATGGAGTTTTAAATACGATATTTATAGAGAAAATCATCAAAAAAAAGATAATTTATCAAAACAGAGCCTGAAGATCGAAAACCAACTTGGCGCTAGCCCTGGCTCGTTGGCGCCAGGACTAGTGGCTAGCGCCAGGCGCCAATGGCTGGCTTCTGGCGCCAATCCTGATTCCAGGCGCCAAGGCCTGGGGTTGGACGCCAAATTGGATTTCAACGCGTTTTCGAAAATCTGATAAATTTCCAGTACTGGAAGATAAAAAAATATAATTTCAGTCGAAAATGCTATTTGATCTTGATTAAAACTCTGAAGAATCCTAATTTAATTAAGAATGATAAAACCTTCTAGAATGTTCAAGAAGACTAAAACCATTCCTAATTACATTAGGAATGATAAATCATATTAGGCCCTCCCCTAGATCATTGGGCCGTACTTAAAGCTCAAACCGGGCCCAGTTTAGTAAATTGACCATAACTTCCTCAATATTCATCGGAATTGGGCTTATAATATATTGTTGGAAAGGTCTTTGCAATCCCCATCCAACTACACCACTATTGGACCCATATCATGGACCAACCAAACTGGATTGGCTGTTTTCTTAAAATAAAGTTTTCAAAAACATGAGAAAAGAAAAGAAAAGAAATAAAACTTTCCGCAACACCAGACCTTTCCACACTTTCGTTTCATTCGATTATGATTCGACGTGAAAGGCACTCATCACTGGGTTTGGTTTTGGGGAGACACAAATAGGTGTCTACAGAAGCCCTCACTTTGACTGAGTTTGGAGAAACGCAAGTTTCGAAAACGAAAGTCAAAGTAACGATAGGGACGGAGAATGATTTAGAACGTTCTGCGATCCTAAATCATTCTTGTAACGCCGATACCTACAAAACTAGCGTTATTTAAACAGATAAGAGAGTTAAGAAACGCGTATCTTGCACCGTCGAGCACACGTCTCTGAAAGTAACCGATTGTTGCTGTTGCTGCTGTTTTGATTACCTCCTGCAAGCTAGAGAATGCCATCCCGCTTGAAAACCACTACGCCCGTAACTGCTTCCAAATTAGAAGATTGCTTCGCTTGAAACTACCTTCTCCGCTGTGATAATATTCCACGTCCAAGGGAACACCATCGAAGATTATTTCTCTTGAAACAATCCTCAGTTGTTTGTGACAACTCTCCACAATCTAGGGAACGCCACCTTGCTGTTTGTTTTGACGATCTTCTGCAATCTAGGGAACGCCGTCGATCAATGTTGCTACATCTTGAGCCTTTTCTTGAATCATAGTGACAACCTTTCCAATCATAGCAAAAGTCGTCGAAGACTGTCCATCTCGTGCTATCTTCTCAAATCTTGGGTGACAACCTCCACAATCTTAGCGAATGCCG
This sequence comes from Chenopodium quinoa, assembly GCF_001683475.1. NCBI lineage: Eukaryota > Viridiplantae > Streptophyta > Magnoliopsida > Caryophyllales > Amaranthaceae > Chenopodium > Chenopodium quinoa. The sequence goes on along the minus strand of NW_018743197.1, from coordinate 2,022,463 downwards.
TCGAAGACCGCCCATCTCGTGCTATCTTCTCAAATCTTTGGTGACAACCTCCACAATCTTAGAGAATGTCGTCGAAGACCGCCCATCTCGTGCTATCTTCTCAAATCTTTGGTGACAACTTCCACAATCTTAGCGAACGCTGTCGAAGACCGCCCATCTCGTGCTATCTTCTCAAATCTTTGGTGACAACTTCCACAATCTTAGCAAACGCTGTCGAAGACCGCCCATCTCGTGCTATCTTCTCAAATCTTTGGTGACAACTTCCACAATCTTAGCGAACGCTGTCAAAAATAACTTTACTTGAAGTCATCCTCAATTGTTGCGATAATATTCTAAAGAAAATTACCGAAGACCAACACTTGTCGATCTTTAAAGCTCGCTCGAACTTTGCTTCCGCTATGCCTGTATGTCGGCGCTTTCGTTGCTTTGAACCTATACGTCAGTGCCTTTTCTGCTTTTGAGCCAATGCCTAGGCGCTTTAAGCTAAGTGAGACGATCTTTCATCAGGTCGATCACTTTACGTAATCAAGCTGATTACTTAATCATGTCAAATTGCTTAGAGGGGCTAACTGGCGTACCAAGGAACCCAAAATATATTGCAGAAGGCTAGCACAACCCCAACAGGTGGCTGGCTGCTTTAGCGTCGCTGAAAATCAATCAGCGCCAAATATATGGCATTAGCGCTAGGCGCTGGAATTGGCGTCTGGCGCCAAGCACAGAAAGTGACGCCAATGCCTAGGGACTGGCGCCAGCACGGATTCTTCTTTAAATTCAATTTTCCGTTTTATTTCTTGCTCTGTTCGTCGCGAACGCTGCGATAGGGTCTTCCCTGTTCTGCTGCACCTATATTTATTTTAACTATAGAACTTTACCAATATCTTTAATTATCTTAGGGTTGACCTAAGTTTTAACGTTGCTTGACTCATTGACTTGACACGACTCAAGGTATAACTTGATTCATGTGATTGACTGACTCGAGGTTGACTCCACTCGAAGTAAAATGACACGTGTGACTCAAATCAAAGTGATATAGCACGACATGACTCAAAGTGTACATGACTCGTGTGTGTATTGAATGTGATCGTGCGACTCGAAAAATGCAAAAAAGCAAAAATTTTCCATCAATTTGTGGAGGGTACCGACTTTCTCTTGAAAAAGAAAGATGTGAAAAAAAATCAAAAGTTTGAAGATGCATGTTGAATGAGCTTAGTCAAATGTTGTTTGATACTATCTCTCAAGGTTCAAAGATTAATCCATCCTATGCTATCTCAATGGTTGACTCAATGATGAAAGTATTTGGATAACTTAGGCACAAAGGCTAAACACTTCATACTTTGTGAGGCAATGATGATTACGATTGATGAGCGATTTTGATATGACAAGGCATGCTTCAGCGTTGTATTAAGATTTCATGACAAAGGGTTCCTAAGGGAAGTATATTTGGTCATGTATCTGTGCAGTGTGTGAAAGTGACACTAAAGCTAGGCCGCAAGAGCTAAATGTGTGGAAAAATATATTATTGAAAAGAGTCAAATGGTGGTGACTCTTAGGCTAGGTAAGCTAATAATGTAGGGATCAAGCCCCCAAGTCTAGCTCTAAATGAATAGGGATGAGCATTGGAGATCCCTTGATATGATCATGGTGCAAGTGTGTGAATGTGAATATGAATGCATGTTTATTACGGCCGCACCTCGTTGTAAGGTTGCCTACGTATCCGTTAGGAAGCCGAACGTAGCTCTAGCCAAACCTCGCACAAGTTTGTGTATACCTCAAAAAGGTCTTTTAAGGGTTTTAACGTGGTTAGGCTAAAGGCTGAAGAAGAAGGGGATAAAGGCTCAAGACCCTAGATAAGCCCCCAAGGTGTGCAACCTCGCTTTTGAATCTTTATAATTTTATGCTTGAGTTTCTACTCTTTTTTTTTTAGCTCTTTCTTTTGCTTTAGTATTTATTTCATTTTTATAAGTGTGGGCAATCCTGATCATGCGGTCTATCACTCACTTGGAATTCATGTTTCTCAGGCACGGTACCGAGCACTCGATAAGAGACGCAATCTGAGACGTGTTCTTATCGAAGATATTTTCATATCAAAGACATTAGAACACTTGCCCTTTTGTACACTTTTATTTATTTATTTTTTGCTTATTTTTGCTATTTATTTTGATCTTTTGAAATCACTCAAGCATTTTAGAATTGCATAAGTTGCACACCATCCCATCCCATCCCAAGGTTAGGTAGATGTAGGTTGAAAAAAGAAGGGTCTATCGTTAGACGAGGCTCAAATTGGTTTATGAAGAAAGGATTGTAAATTTGAAGGGAGAAAGGAGATATGATGTGGCTACAAGGGGTGCCTTAAATCATTGGTATACCTTGTTCTTAGCTCGACATGGATTATTTTTTTTTTTGAATGCAATGTAATGAAATGATCATATGCAAGGAAATAAATGCTCATTTTATTAAGGGAAAAAGGAAAAATCTACAAAATTAATCTAAAGGAAAAGAAAAGGTGTCTATGCTAGACTTATTGGGGAAAGAAAAGATGAAAAAGAAATAGAAAAAAGAGGCCATGAAATCTTGTCGTTGAAGCTCGCCTCTTGTCTTGTGTTGTTTGCTTTATCATCACTCGCTCTTCTTGTTAACTGGAGGCATGGGAAGCTTGTTATTATCAATCAAATGTTGGATAGCCTCCTTTAGCTTCCAACAACTCTCAGTAGTATGACCCCTACCTTGATGGTACTTGCAGTGTTCGTCTGGATTCCAACTAGGCAATCTCTTTTCAGGTGCGGGATCTTGAATAGGTCCAATGGGAGTAATGAGTCCTTTGGCATGGAGTCGATCGAAGGCAGTATCGTAGCTCATCCCAATGGGGGTGAAGTCTTTCCTTAGTTTCTTCTTAGATCCTTGGTTATCTATGGCTAAAACTTCACTGAGATCAAAGGTACTAACATTGTTACAAGAGTGGGCGTTTTCGGAAGAAGAAGGATTGTCGTTCTTCTTTCCTTTCCAGCCACCGTGGTTACTATTGTTAGTAGCTTTTTGCTTTGCAAGGTCATCTTCGATTTCAATTCCGATGTCATAAACGGCCTTGAAAGTATTCAAATTGTGTTGATATTTTAGGTGCTTCGAATACTTTTCTTGGAGATTCTTGATAAACATCCTCACAGATTCCTTTTTGGTGGGGACCTCAATCATCTTAGCGGAAGTTTCCCTCCACTTATTAAAGAAAGAAGTAAAGCCTTCATTTTCTTTTTGTCTTAGCATCTCAAGTTGTCTATGATCGGTTTCAACTTGGATATTGCACTTGTACCTATCAACAAAAGTGTTTACTATCGATTCCCAGGTAGAGGTTTTCTCCTTGTCAAGGGAGAAGAATCATTGTTGGCAAACAATTTCAAGAGATAGTGGGAACAGAGAGGGGAAAATCTTCTTATCGATACCCTTAATGGTCATTATAGTTTCAAAAGCTCTTAGATGGAAGTAAGGGTTATCTGTTGCCTTGAATTTTGGGATATCGTTGGCATTGAACTTCTGCGGAAGAAGGTCTTTGTCCACCGAGACCCCTTGTGATGTAAGCTCTTGAAACTTGTAACCGCTAGACAACTTGCTTAGGCTCTCTTGCATGAGGTCCATCTGTTGTTGCTTCACGGGATCATCAACCTTGAAGGTAAGTAGCTTCAGTATTTCAGTCATGGTAACCAATCGGTTCCTAAGCTCATTGACTTCTTCTTGAGTTGCCATTATCTTTTTAGCCTTCCTCTTTTGACGAATGGGTTTATCAAAAAGCGAGACTTGAATAAAGAGGTTGTCCTTGATTAATCGCCCTTCTCTCCTCGACCAAGTACTGTAGGAAAGGAATTTGGGAATACTTATTGTTAATTATTTGACTCAAACTTTATTCAACATGCAATGGATGGAGGAGGTGAAGAAAGATGAAAGAATGTGAAGAAAGATTTAGATGGAGGGATATGAAGAATTAGGAATAGAATGTACCCCCCAACTCAAATGACGGAAAAGACCAACTCATGCATGAACCTAAGACATGGTCATGGTGATGTATACTCGAAGTGTGTGCTAAGACTAGTGAGTGTAGGTGGCATGTTGAGACTCGTGTCATGACCATGTGGCTAGACTATGTGACCAAGACTCGATTAATGACTCGACACGGTGTTATTGACAGCGGAAATAACCGAATTAATTAGCAAACTAGTTAATTAGACATTAGGTGATGACTCGACAAATAATCCGAACTGTCGACCAAGCGACAGGACTGGCGTCACAATATGGTGGTGGGCGCCAGACTTTTTAGTAAATGTCTGGCGCTACACACCATACAGTGGCGCTACAACTCAAATTTTGGCACCAATATTGGAGCCTCAGTCTGGGACTGTTTTCGATATTATTAGTCAACTGGGGTATGCCTAAAGTCGTACTAGGTCAATTCCGATTAAAAGAAGAAAAAACTTTATTGACTCAAATTAATTAATTAATTAACAAATTTCTTTAAGTCATTAATTTCAGTCTCAACACATATCAACAAACGGTTAAGAGAAACATAGAATATATATGCACAACAAATAATGCACAATTAGTCAAGTAGGAACGATATGATGCAATGAGTTCGCAACCTAACCATGGCTCTAGTTCTCTAAAGTTCGGGATATGGTTTAGTCAAATAGGGTCCATGGTTAATTGTCCAGATTCACCGCGTAGAAGCCTAACCGTGAAGGGTTAACGCGTGTGGATAGGACACCGCGAGTTTTTAGAAAAAACTCACTTCCATGGTTTGGTGAACTCAACCTCTCAGATGTACCCTTTGTTGCCAGGAGCGTTCAATCGGGTAGATAGAGCATGAATTCCCAGAGGGTTATGTCCATATGTAGAACACATATGGGTTTCAGAAAAGTGAGAAAAAAATCAATCAGGAAGCAGGATCGAGCAAACAATACGAAAAACCGGTCGAAATTAGAACGTATATTTCTGGCTCGGTATTGGGGGAAATTGGCGCCAACAAACAGAGACTGGAGCCAACTTTTAACTGTAGCGCCTGGCGCCAATACTGGCGTCTGGCGCTACGGCAAAAAGTGTGGCGCCAAGATCTGGCCCCTGACGCTACTTCCCACATGCCTCAGCAGCTTTTTGTGCTCAATAAAATCATCCAGTTTTGCGCGATGTTATTTCAGTCCTAGTTGTGAAAGACATTTCTCAAATTTCCTACGTGTAAAATCCTATGTTTTTGACTCATTACGGATGGTCTTTCCAATGAGAACCTTTTTATGCATATGACAATAATGTTAATCAAAATTACGCACATGAAATACTTAGAACTTTTCGAGTCTCATCCACTCATTCTAAATCATTGTCGAAACAAATTCAGGAATTAAAATAGAAATCCTCCCCAGTGGAGTCGCCAAAAACTGTAGGGAATAATTTCAAGCCTTTAAATCCCACTAGCTCGAACCCCACTGTGATCATACACTAAAGTACGGTGGCATCCAAAAGGGAAGAAGATAGAGCAAAAGAGTCGCCGACAAGTTTTTAAGGAACTTGTAAACCGTTCATAGGATGAAGGTTACACCCCTTAACGATCCAAGAGATCGTCAACTCCATAAGGTCATGAACCAAATAAGGGTTCGAGGATGATGGTACAAATCCAACCTAAAAGAGATTGAACCTACCCTAATAATAGGCCTCTACTTTATTCTGATCGTATTCATGTGCGCTTTCTGACTAACATACAAGCAATAAGATTAACCCTAAACCTGTTTAATCTATGTTGGTTGAATTTAATGCACAAATAAACTATTATTGGCGATCACTTGAAATTATAATCACAATTAACCTAACAAGATTATTAATAACTTATTAAGCGTGATTGCAAGTACAAATTCCCTTTAACATGCAATAAAAGGTGATCAACCAATAACAATAAATAAAATATATCAAGCAACATAATAAATAATCAACATCATTAATAATAATAATAATAATGACCATGTTAAAGCATAGCAAGATCCTAGGCATGATACTAACAAGATTAATAACAAACCCTAGCATGTCACTAAGCAATAAAAATCAAATCTTTAACCCTAACATGATACTAACATGAATAAATATTAGGAAGAGAATGAAAGGCATCATACTTTTAATCATACTTAATATTAAAGATACCCTAGACATGATACTAGGAAGATCAAAACGCCCTAACATAACATTAGAAATCATAATAACAACCTAAGCATGATTTCTACATCATAATATCAATTAAACCAATAAAGTGCTTACGTGGATGCCTCGTACCTCTTTCTAATAAAAAAATACACACGTTAGTAACTTCATGCAAAATAATAATCAAACAATTAAATTAAATAATTGAAAGAGAGATTTGGGACCAAACCCTCAAAAATTAAAACCTTTCACGTCTAGGGCGAAGGAAACTTCGAATATGGCTAAGTGTTTCTAGATCTTGTGAATGCGGAATTTTGTATTTGAAAAAGCAAGGAAGAATGAATGAATGTTAAGAATTATTGATGAAAGAGATGAAGATGATAAATGAAGAGAATTGATGAATAATTTGTTAATGAAGAGAGTTGATTATTGGTAATTGATAAAGTGCTTGTTGATGAATGATGATTGTAGATGATGAATGAAAATGGAGTTTTAAATACGATATTTATAGAGAAAATCATCAAAAAAAAGATAATTTATCAAAACAGAGCCTGAAGATCGAAAACCAACTTGGCGCTAGCCCTGGCTCGTTGGCGCCAGGACTAGTGGCTAGCGCCAGGCGCCAATGGCTGGCTTCTGGCGCCAATCCTGATTCCAGGCGCCAAGGCCTGGGGTTGGACGCCAAATTGGATTTCAACGCGTTTTCGAAAATCTGATAAATTTCCAGTACTGGAAGATAAAAAAATATAATTTCAGTCGAAAATGCTATTTGATCTTGATTAAAACTCTGAAGAATCCTAATTTAATTAAGAATGATAAAACCTTCTAGAATGTTCAAGAAGACTAAAACCATTCCTAATTACATTAGGAATGATAAATCATATTAGGCCCTCCCCTAGATCATTGGGCCGTACTTAAAGCTCAAACCGGGCCCAGTTTAGTAAATTGGCCATAACTTCCTCAATATTCATCGGAATTGGGCTTATAATATATCGTTGGAAAGGTCTTTGCAATCCCCATCCAACTACACCACTATTGGACCCATATCATGGACCAACCAAACTGAATTGGCTGTTTTCTTAAAATAATGTTTTCAAAAACAGGAGAAAAGAAAAGAAAAGAAATAAAACTTTCCGCAACACCAGACCTTTCCACACTTTCGTTTCATTCGATTATGATTCGACGTGAAAGGCACTCATCACTGGGTTTGGTTTTGGGGAGACACAAATAGGTGTCTACAACGATGCTCAATCTTCACCTTCTGAAATGTCAAACACTTAGCCACAAATTCAGCTACTTCTCTTTTCATATTGGGCCACCAATATTCTTCTTCATGTCCTTATACAACTTATCCCCTCCAAACTACGTGAAAAAATGAATTTGGCACCGGTTCAAACCCGGCCTAAGGCACCGGTTTGAACCGGTGCCAATGTGGGGGGTGCCAAAAACCCAATTTTTAGCACCGGTTCAAAACCGGTGCCATAGGTTCAAATAGGCACCGGTTAACCGGTGCCATAACTTCTCTTTTTTTTTTGGGAATTAAAGTCAATTGGCACCGGTAATTGCACCGGTTAACCGGTGCCAATTCATGTATTTTTTTTTAATTTTTTTTAGTTTGCTTTATCCACATACACACATAATATTTTATCCACTTAAATGAAATGAATATTAATCAAAATTGATCATTAAATAAGAAATATAATCAGAAATATGTAACAAGCTTGAATACGAAATATATTGATGATTAAATTGTTATTTTACATTGTAACAAGCTTGAATACGAAATATGTAACAACCCAGAAAAAAAATTAAAATTCAAACCCAGAAATAAAATTAAGATTCAAACCCTGAAAAAAAAATTAAGATTCAAACTCAGAAAAAAAAATTGAAATCGCAATAAAATTAAATCAAAAAATACCCAGAAATAAAAAAAAAAACCCAGAGATGGAAATAAATTGAAATCGAAAAAACCAAGATAAAAAATAAAAATTAAAAAACCTAGAAATCGAAAAACAAAAAAACAAATTCGAAAACAAAATATATTAAAATCGATTAAACAAAAACAAAAATCGAAAAAAAAAATTCAAAATCAAACATAAGAAAAAAAATATTGCAGAAATCGAAAAATAAAAAATCAAAATCGAAAACTAAATATATTAAAATCGAATAAACAAAAATCGAAAAAAAAAAAATCAAAATTGAAAACGGAAAAAAAATAACCCAGAAATCGAAAAACAAAAAATCAAAATCGAAAACAAAAACAAAATGTATTACAATCAAAATCGAAAACAAAATGTATTAAAATCAAAATCGGAAAAATAAATCAAAATCAAACCGGTTTGTGGTGTTGCATGTGCTCGTGGTGGTCTTCGTGGTGGTGTTCGTGGTGGTCTCCGTGGTGGTCTTCGTGGTGGGCTTGAAGAAGAAGGACAAGGAGACGTAGTAGCGAAAGGGAAGGAGGAGGAGATGAGAAAGGCAAGGAGCATGAACAACCATTTGATCCCCATCAAAGTCTGCATTGAATCCTTTACAAACTAACGGATGCGTAATCTTAGCATTCAATGTGTATTTACAAACTGGTGAATGATGAGCGAAAGAGGAGGAGAGGAGAAGAGGAGAGAGAAAGAGAAGGAGAGAAGAGGAGGGAGAAGCGGCGAAATGAGTTTTAGGGTTTGGGGGGTTTATATATGGGAGGGTTTTTTTTATAATAATGTTAAACCGGTTTTTTTTTAATTAAGGAGCGGTTCAGTTGGCGATTCATCCGGTGCCCTTTTAGTTTTTGGCACCGGTTTGGTCTGAACCGGTGCCTTTTATATTTGTGTAAAATGGAGCCCAAATTTGGGCCGGTTTAGGGCACCGGTTTGGCCTGAACCGGTGCCTTTATGGGGGTGCCTTATTGTATTTTCTACTAGTGCCAGGATGCATTGAATAAGGAGAATTATGGGCTTCTTCCATCAATCGTCGTTTCAGATCACCACGATTCTGAGGTACACACCATCTTCCCTTAAATCGAATACTTCCCTCATCACCAATGGTGAAATCCAACACTTCTCCTTCATCAATCTTCTTCTTTATTGTCTTTAACTTCTCATCTTCCAATTGACTTTCCCTTATCTCATCATAAATGGATGGTTGAACCACCAAGGCACTCAACATCCTAGCCACTTCACCATGCCCCACTACCTCCAAATTCAACTTCTGAAATTCCATACATAATTGATCTGGTACTACCATCACATTCACCGTATGCTCTGACTTTCTGCTTAAAGCATCTTCCACCACATTAGCCTTTTCCTCATGATATTTAATATCCAATGCATAATCACTCATATACTCAAACCACCGTCTTTGCCTCCCATTCAAGTGCGCCTGGGTGAAAATGTACTTCAAACTCTTATGGTCCGTGAAAATCCTACAAGTCACCCCATACAAGTAATGTCTCCAAAACTTCAAGGCAAACACTATTGTAGCTAACTCCAAATCGTGGGTTGGGTAATTCCCTTTGTGAACCTTCAACTGCTTCGAGGCATAGGCAATCACTCTTCTATTTTGCATCAACACACACCCCAATCCCAACTTCAATGCATCACTGTACACGTCATATAGATCACTTACATCTGGCAAAGCCAACACAAGTGTTGTGGTTAACCTTTCTTTCAAGATCTTAAATGCCTCCACACACTCTTGGATCCATGACAACTTATGCTCCTTTTTCATCAAACTTGTAATGGGCTTTGAAATCCTTGAAAAATCCTTCACAAACCTTCTGTAATAGCCTGCTAAACCCAAGAAACTCTTTACATCCGATACATTATTTGGGGTTGGCCAATCATTCATAGCTCGAATCTTGCTTGGATCCACTGCAACTCCGTCCATAGAATTCACATGGCCTAAAAATGTTACTTCCTCCAACCAAAACACACACTTAGATAACTTGGCATACAAATGATGCTTCCTCAAATATGACAACACTTGCCTCAAATGCTCCTTACGTTCTTCTTCATCCTTTGAATAGACCAAAATATCATCAATAAACACCACCACAAACTTGTCCAAGTATGGCCTGAAAATCCTATGCATAAAATCCATGAACACTGCAGGTGTATTGGTCAAAACAAATGGCATCAATGTGAACTCATAGTGACCATAACGAGTCCGGAAAGAACTCTTTGCAAAATCTTGCTCCAAAATTCTCTACTGGTGATAACCCTTTCTCAAATATATCTTTGAGAAGACCCCTGCTCCCTTCAACTGGTCAAACAAATCATCAATCCTTGGTAATGGATACTTATTCTTCACTGTCACCTTATTCAACTCTCGATAATCTATACACAATCTCATGCTTCCATCTTTCCTCTTCACAAACAATACTGATGCTCCCCAGGGTGATGAACTAGGCCTCATATAACCTTTCTCCAACAAATCATCCAACTAGGTCTTTAACTCCCTCAACTCAGCTAGAGCCATCTTATATGGAGCCTTAGAAATAGGTCCAGTTCCAGGCACAAGGTCGATAGTGAAGTCAACATCCCTTACTGGTGGCATACCAGGAATCTCATCTGGAAACACATCTTGAAACTCTTCTATAACAGGAATACCCTCTTCACCTTTATTTTCCTCACTTTCAACCTCTTGAACACTACACAAAAAAAAGGACAACCCTTCTTAACTAGCTTCTGTAGTTGCATTGCAGACACGATTCCCAACCCTAAGCTTTTCCCTTCCTTCTTATACACTACTTTGGTTTTACTTGGGCTAGTCAAGGTGACTTTTTCAGTCGCACAATCAATTTTTGCTTCATACTTTTCCAACCAATCCATACCTAGAATCACATCAAAGTCATTCAAGTCAAACTTGATCAAATCGGCCGTAAATTCTACCCCAGAGATGGAAATAGGCACACTAAAAAAAATCTCGAAACAACTCCTCACTTCCCCAGACAGAATAGACACATCTAGAGAAACTGACTCAGGACTCTCTAAACTGAGACTCCCAACTACTTTCTTAGAAATAAAAGAATGCGACGCCCCTGAATCAAACAAGACATTCACAAGAGAAAAACATATAAAGAAAACACCAATTACCAAATCATTAGCAGACTCAGCCTGACGGCTATTCATCACAAACACACGACCCTTTGGGGCACCTCCCGCATCGCTACTTGTTCCATCCTCGGTTGTAGGTCCACTAGAATGAGGTGGTTTACTGGGTGCACTAGACTCTTTCACCTTTCCAAACTTAACATCAGCTTCCTTCTTGAAACACTCGTACTCACAGTATCCTAACTTTTGACGGTAACGACATGTTACCGGGTTTCCCTCACAGTCCTTCCCTGGGTGATCTTTCTTACACCGCTTGCAGAAATACCTCCTCTTGGGTTTCTCACCCCTTTGGTTCCCATTCCCCTTATGGTTAGACGATTGGCCTCCATTCCCCTTCCCAAAGTTTCCCTTGTTGTCCCTCCTGTCTCCAGAATTCCCTTGGTAATTCCCATTGGGCTTGTGCCCCTTTTCACCCCCGTGAAAAGAGTCCAGGTACTTCCTTTTCTCTCCTACTTTCTCAATCTCTCTCCCCTCAATTCCATACAGATGGGCTGCACGGCCATAAAATTCATCCAGGTTCTCAAAGGTCACTCCCTCTAGCTTCCTTTGAAGGGTCAAGGTTAGGCTTTGCTCAAATCTCTGAGCTTTGATGGTTTCAGTAGGGACTACTTCAATTCTAGGGAAAACCTCATCAACTCAATGAACTTGTTGTAGTATTTACTGATTGACATGTTTCCCATTCTCAGGTTGGTAAACTCCATGCACTTCTTATTTTTAAGGTAGGAAGGGTAAAACTTTTCTCTCAAGGCTTCCTTAAACTCATCCCACCAAAAGTTTGGTCTTTTCAGCAACTCATCCTTTCTTTGGGTCCACCATAAGTCAGCTTCCTCTCTCAACTGGTAAACCCCATTGTTCACCCTGAGCTCACTTAGGAAATTGATAGCATCGAACAACTTGTCAAACTCCCTAATCCAGTTTTCAAGGCTGGTTGGGTCCTCTTTTCCCAAGTAAATAGGTGGTTTAGCTGCAGCTACTCTCTTGAAGACTTCACTATAGGAATCAATCTCGGGATTTCGGTGCTCTCTTTTCACCACTTTCGTGATGTTCTTAGTAATATGGGTTAACTACTTAAGGACCTTTCCAAATTTGGAACCAGTGTGCTTACTCCTTAATTGATCCCTCATTCTTGGAGACATACTTCCTGGGTTTAATTACCACACTTTGAGAATTAAGATAAGTTTATATCATATAAGAATTTAATTCACTTAACAACATAGAGAAATTTCAAATAATTCATTTTATTTCATTAATAATTAATGAAAATACAACTTTGTCACTTAGGACAATTATTGAAACATGAAACAAAAACATAGTTAAAAAATAATCAAATAACACTATGGGCATAACCATCTTCAATAGGATCATAATCCGGATCATCACTTCTATTACTTGGTTAGGCCATGAGAGTTGGTTATAACCACTACAGGTTGGAATAAGGCTGTTGAGCTTGACCTAGTTTTACTTATATTTCTGTCTGGGCCAAGAGTGTAACTTGGGCTTTTTTTTGGGCTTACATCCCCATAAGGTTGGCTTGAAGAAGCTTTAGGGTTTTGGGCTCTTTCTTTTGCAGTTTGAGAATGTGTTCTGGGCCTTTTTGCAACATGGAAATGGGCTTTTGGGCTAGGTGGTTTGGAAGATTCATAGCTTGGAGTTTGGCTAAGAGAAAGGTAATGCTTGCTCCTACCAAGAGGTGGTATGGACTCATCACTAGATTCCACATACTTCATAATTGCGCTCCACATAGTGCAAGTCCCTCTTAAGGCTAGACATAGTTGCCAACCATTTCCCTTCATGACGATGCTTCTCATTCCATATTCCGTCTTCCTTGATCACATCCCCATATTTTTCAAAGAGAGGTTGGTATTTCTTAATCCTAGGTAAATGGGCCAAAGCCAAAAGAACCATCCAAGGTTGTTGGGTTAAGACTTCCTCACCATCCTTCTCATAAAGGGTAAAGACCAAAGTAAAAATTCCAGTTATGAACTCACTAACTTAGACTCCACTATCTTTCAAGTAATGAATGTCAAAACATAGATGTCTCATTTGATCAATCTTTTCCATCTGTTTCACACATACATGCAAAATAATTACTTAAATGTCAAATCACACAAACAATCCAATTCGAAATCCATTTGCAATAAGGAATTCATAACTCAATAAACCAAGTTAACTCAAAATCAACCAACCATGGATAATACTCCAAAATTTTGGACCCCCCTATACTCACTTCAAGGTATTTAAACACCAACTTAAATGAACACATAATCGCATACTCAAGTTTTAAATAATTTCAATTCTTTTTATTTTCGAAAATAATAAATATGTACTTGAATCAAGGACAGTTGAGCCCGCGTCTCCCAGGAAAGTAACCTATGACGTTGAGACGAGCCTTTCCTAGATAGAGAGTGTTACCCTATATAGGCCTCCGTAGAGAACTCAAGAATCCTTTTCTCCTTCATCTTTCCACAAATAGGAAAATAGTTTATAAGTAAAATAAGACTTTTTACTCACACACAAATTCGAAAATCTATCTATCCTATATGCCCTCTTTAGTCTACCCACAATTTTAATTACTATTCCAATTTTAATCTTTTTAGGACCTTGAAATCTGATACCACTTTGTAACCCCCTCAAATCTCCCTCTACAGGAATACCAGTATAATACGTATAATTATACAGTAGAGATAAACATAGGCGTATTATCGCCGCGTGATTACGCAAGGCTACTCAAATTACTAAACAAAACAATACTTTGCAGCGGAAACTTCCAAACTCTTCTAATTAATAATAACTATAAATAGAAACAAATGTCATGAGTACTCAAATTAAATACAAAGACCAAGATTCCTAAATTAGTGAAACCAAAACCCGAGACTCCATGCATCACTTTATTCACTTCACCTGAAATAACACTGCTTACCATTACGGTAAATAGGGCTAACAAAAAGAAATAAGAAGTACGGGTTAGCAAAATATGCTAAGTACGTTAAGTGCAAGATAATTAAACTCAATTTATTTGCAAACATGCTTTAAAACCAGTTCCAATAATTAATCCAATAATTCCAAACTCATGATTCAAAACCAAATTCTCAGTATTCCAATCTCAATAATCAATAAACCAATTAAAATTATTTTAAAATCAACTCCTCATATTATAAAAATCAATTCCTCATAATAAACCAATAAAACCATCAAACCAATTCCTCTCCCAAGTGTGCACAACCTCAAAGCTAGTCTCCTTATGTTACAAGGCTATTCTTGAGGAAAGACCCGGTCATACAAAGTCCAAGACCTTATCAATAAACCAAATCCGCATAGTGGGATTACTAACATGCTTATAAAGCATTAATAATAATAATTCAATGATTGAATAAATCCTCTTTTAAATCCAATAATTCTACCTTTAATGAAAACAATCCAAACTTATTTTTAATAAATTCAACATGATTTTAAAATCAATCCCTTTTTAAACATGAATAATAAATTAATTAATAAAACATGTTATAAAAATCAATACTCTAATTTAATTATTAAAACCAATCTTTTAAACATACTTTTATTTCATAAACCATATTTCAAGTCAATTTAGTTCAAGCAACATAAATCATTCAAACATGTTCATTCAAATCGATCACTTCCAAGGTATCTAGCCACCTGACGTACCTTCATCCTTGCTTAGCCAAAAATTACTTCAAAAGAACTCTCAAGTAGCTTGATCAAAAACACCCTACAAAAAAATATAACCTTAATTAATATAAGGTTATCAATTAATCACAAACAATTAAATTAAACCCTCCCAACTATATGTACATGAACTTTTTAAATTAATTCAACATAAACATCATTAAAATATGATTTTATATAATTAAAACTACTCATAATAATTTTATATTAATCTCCCATAATAATAAAAATAATTGAATAAGAGAAAAGGAGAAGAAAGATAAGAAACCAAGGAGAAAGAAGAATTGGATTTGCGTTGGAAAAAGTAGGAAGAACTTGTACATTCTATAACTCCTTCTTCATAGCTCTGAATCGGGTGATTCTTGAGCCTAACCTTAAGTATTCTTTTAGAGGAACAATTTTTTGTGAAACATCAATACCCCAAAGCTGACCAGAAGTTCTCGAAAATTTGCTTCAAAGATAAATGCGATAATTTGTGTAAAATTGAGGAGAAGAAAAGAAGAGAATTGGTGTGAAGAATGTGAGAGGTATGTAGGGGTATTTATAGGCTAGCTCATGCAAGAAATATGGTAGGAAAATGTAGGAAGAATTATGGTAAGTAGGGTTTAAGGGATTACTTGGAGAAGTTAGTAAAGATTTAAGGAAAGTTTTAATATTGAAGAGATTGTGTATAATTGAATATGGAAGGTATGTATGTCATGAAAAATCTTAAGGAAATTGGAATTACTTTTTGGGGAATAATTAATAAGAATGAATGGAAAGAAAATATAATGATTTGATATTAAAAAGATAGAGAATTAGAATGAAGGAAAATAGGAGATTTTAAGGAGATAATTCAAAATACAAATTACCAAAATATTTTTCCCAAAATCTCCATGGAATGGCCGAAATTTTTGAGCTTTCCTAAGCTCATATTTTCGGCCCTCCTATTGAGTATTTAGGAAATTATTTTGCTAGTTTTAAGGAATTTAAATAATTGTGTAAATAATATTTATTGAATAAAATAATTAAATAATAAAATACCAAATATTCACCAAATAATTTAACTAATAAAATTATATTTTCACATAGGAAAATCTGAAATTTATTAGTCAAATAAATGGGATTTTTGGACTTATTAAAATAATAATAAAATATAGCTTTTGCCTTAATTAAAATATCCGAAATATATAAATAATCCGGTTTTTAAAATAGGATAAATGGATAATAAATCTTATCCAAAATAATAATTTTTTTTAAAATACTTTTGGTGCCAAAATTCAAATATCATTTTGGCTCCAAGATTTAACTAGTAAGTTGAATTAAAAAAATACCCTTTTTAGAAAATAATAATTAATTAAATAATTAGGAAAATACGTATGAAAATACGGGGTATTACACATAATGGTTCACAAAGAATTAATAGGATGGAAGATTTTCACAAAAACAATTTGAAGCCTTTAAGAATCGCATATATGGTTCTTGAAAAAGATTTTCCAAAGATGGAAGATGGAAGGGTTGATTTGAAGATTTAAGATGACGAAGCTTTCAACAGGGGGCTTTAAGATTGAAAGTCTCTCGCTTAGATTTTTTGAAAAGGACGGTTTGAGATGAAGCGACCTTTGATAGCTTTCGCTATGATTGAGGAAGTTATTATTTGATTTGAGAAAAGAACGATTTAAGATGAAGCGGTCTTTGATAGTTTTCGCTAAGATTGTGGGAGGTTGTCATCAAAGGTTGAGAAGATAGAACGAGATGGGCGGTCTTCGACTGCATTCGCTAAGATTGTGGAGGTTGTCACCGAGATTTGATAAGAGCGGTTCGTGATGAGGCGGTTCGACGACTTTTGCTATGATTGGGAAGGTTGTCACTATGATTCAAGAAAAAGGCTCGAGATGTAGCAACATTGATCGACAGCGTTCCCTAGCTTGTGGAGGGTTGTCACAAACAATTGAAGGTGATTTCAAGAGGAGTTATATTCGACGGCATTCCCTAGGTTGTGGAAGGTCACCACAACAGCAATACAACAACAAATCGGTTACCTCCAGAGACGTGTCCTCAACGGTGCAAGATACGCGTTTCTCAACTCTTTTATCTGTTTTAACTAACACTAGTTTGCTGATATCGGCGTTACAAGAGTGATTTAGGAACGTAGAACATTCTGAATCATTCTCCGTCCCTGTCGCTACTTTGACTTTTGTTTTCGAAACTTGCGTTTCTACAAACTCAGTCAAAGTGTTGGCTTCTGTAGACACCCATTTTTGTCTCCCCAAAACCAAACCCAGTGATGAGTACCTTTCACGTCGAATCATAATAGAATGAAAGGAAAGTGTGGAAAGTTTATTGTTGCGGTTAGTTTTTATTTCTTTTCTTTCTCTCTGTTTTTGAAAACCTATTTTAAAAAAAAAAGCCAATCCAGTTTGGTTTGGTCCATGGAAAGGGTCCAATAATGGTGTAGTTGGGTCAAGTTCGAAAGGAGCTTTCCAAAGATATATTATAAGCCCAATTTCGATGAATAATGAGGATGTTATGGCCGGATTACTAAACTAGGCCCGATTTGATATTTATATGCGGCCCAATGATCTAGCGGAGGGCCTAATATTGATTTATAATTCCTAATGCAATTAAGATTGGTTATTTACCTGAATGAAACCTGAAGAGCTCGAGAAGCACAATAAGAAAGTTGAGAAGTGGAAGAGTGACGAAGAAGATTGTAAAAATTATTTACTCAATTATTTGTCCGATGAACTCTATGACTACTACTCTAATTTCTACACCAATGCAAGGAAGATATGGAAATCTCTCCAACAAAAATATGATACCAAAGAAGTTGGAGCTAAGAAGTTCACTTGTAGCAAGTTTTTCAATTACAAAATGGAGGATAACAAGTCCGTGGTGGCACAAGTTCAAGAGCTTCAAAAATACGTCCATGATATCCAATCCGAAGGTATCACCGTGGATGAACAAATGCAAGTTGCGACCATCATTGACAAGTTACCACCATCATGGGGAGAATTTCAAAAGACTTTGAGACGGAAGAAAAATGACTTAAAGGTAATCGATCTCATGACAAGGATACGTGTTGAGGAAGAATCACTAAAATGTGACAACGTGACAAAAAATGGTAATGGTGATTCTAGTAAGGTAAATTTTATCACTTTTAATGAGGACTCTCCTAAATATGGGACGATGAGTGTCAAAAAGCCTTTGAGAAAATCAAAGCCTATATCGCTAATCCTCCCGTATTAGCACCTGTGCTCCCGGGAATCCTTCTTAGGTTGTGTGTAACAGTCATCAACGAGACAATAGGGGCTATGCTCGCACAAGAAGTAGAAGGAAAAGGAAATGACATCTACTACTTGAGCAAAAAGATGCTAGAGTATGAACTACGCTACATACCACTTGAAAAATTGTGCCTCGCATTAGTGTGGGCCACAATTAAGTGAAGATACTACATGCTCGTTCTCACAGTCTATGTAGTATCTCGGATGGATCCACTAAAGTATCTCTTCGAGAAATCTAGACTTAATGGGTGAATATCTAGATAGATATTCAACTTAGCCTAGTTTGATGTAAGGTTTATGCCCCAAAAGGCTATTAAAGGATCAGTGGTCTCAGATTTTCTAGCAGATTTCCCAATAGAGGATTCAACACTAATACATGAAAACGAGTTTCCAGATGAGAATCTAATGCTTATAGAAGATGATACGTGGGCGTTATACTTCGATGGAGCATCAAACCAAAAAGGTTGTGGTGTAGGAGTACTATTTGTATCATCTAAAGAAAAACATGTCCCAATCTCCATAAAGTTAGATTTTGACGTTACCAATAACTCCGTGGAATGCGAAGCATGCGTGGTAGGCCTCGAAACAAATTTGTTGGGAGTAAAGAAACTTAGAATATTCGGAGACTTTTCTCTAATCATCAACCAGATTTCCAAAAGGTGGAAAGTATGGAGTGAAAGCTTGGCCCCTTACCAAACATATTTGGAAATTCTCACTAATCAGTTAGAAAAGGTATAATACACATATCTACCAAAAGAAGATAATCAATTCGCTGATGCTTTGGCAAGGCTAGCCTCAATGGTTAGAATTCCCACAGAAATTGAGCAAATGCCTTTGACTATAGAAAAGAGGCATAAACCGACTAACATTCAAGCCATAGGAGACGATGAGGTAGTCCAAGAAGAAGAAGAAGAAGAACCCTGGTATACAGACATCCTCATCTATGTAACCAAAGGAGAATATCCACTCCACACTGACAAAAGAGCAAAACGGGCCCTAAGGATTTTAGCTTCCTAATATGTACTCATAGACAATGAGCTACACAAAAGGGCACCTAAAGGTTGAGCTCTCTTATGTGTAGGCAAAAAGGAAGCCCAAAGGATAATGAGAATAGTCCACAAAGTAGTATGAGAAACTCATGTGAATGGCAATATGCTAGTCCAAAACATAATGTGTGAAGGTTGTTATTATACTACTATGAATAAGGACTGTTAACACTATGTGATAAGATGTCCTAAATGGCAAATATATGCTTTCTTGCAGCACGTTCCTCTATCACTCCTTTACACCTATACTTCACCATGGCCATTCTCAACATGGGGAATATATATTATTAGAAAGATTACTCCTCTTGGGATAGGAAGAACGAATACATCCTAGTAGCAATCGACTATTTTACAAAGTGGGTCGAAGCAGCATCATATGCAAAACTCACTGCAAAGTATGTAGCACTCATTTATCAAAAGAAACATCATATGTTGATATGGAGTCCCACATGAAATGATAAGTACAATGGAACTCACTTTCAAGCAGAATGTGAAGAATTGCTACAAAAGTATGGTATTCAACACCATCATTCTTCCCCATATAGGCCTCAAGAAAATGGTGCGGTAGAAGCAGCGAATAAGAATTTAAAGACTATCATCGAGAAAATGACAGAAAATTACAAGGATTGGCCTAACAAAGTCCACTTATCTCTTTGGGGTTATCGCATGTCAATTTGCTCATTAATAGAAAATACGCCATTTTCCTAAGTCTATGAAATGGATGTCGTACAACCCATATAACTAAAAATATTTTCCCTACGCATTGCGTTGGAAAGTAAAGTCGATGAAGTCAAATGGACTAGAGCGAGATATAAAGAGCCAATTCTACTTGATGAAAAACGACTAGAAGCTTTACGTCATACTCAATGCTACCAAACTCGTATGGTTAGACACTTTAACAAGAAGGTCAAGACAAGAAACATCAAGTTAGGAGACTTGCTGTTAAAAGCATTATGGAAGAATGCTCTAGACCCAAGAGGAAAATTTTGGCCTAATTAGTTTGGACCGTACATTGTCAAAACCATCCTATCAAAAGTTAATGAAAGTTGTTTTCAAGTTGTTTTCATTGCTTAAAAAGAATTCTATATGTAAAAAGTTAATTTAATTTAAAAGCTGAAAATTTTCATTAATAAAATAAAGTAACAATTACAATATTAATGAAATTTTAAATAAAGCTTAAAGATAAAATTAACTTAAAATTAAAATTTTCTAATAAATTGAAAGTAAAGCAATGCTCTAATATATTTTCTCCTTCCTAGCTCTTTTCCAATTCTTATATGCTTCTTCTTCATCATCCATCACTTTTGCTAGTAAGCATCCTTTTGAAGATATACATTCAATCTGTTAATAGTTTCTCCAATAGCCATTACACCGTGCTTCTTTTCAACCCACACCTTCCTTTTTGTAGAGTCATCTTTTCTTTTCTCTTTACCTTCAGAACTCTTCTTCTTAAGCATAAAAGAAGTCTTGAATTCAACTTTTTCACCCAAATGCTTCCTAGGAGGGATTTTCTTATCCCCTAAGCGGTCTTTCACATTAGTCTTACTCAGTTTCCAAGCTTTGTTATTGTCCTTTTGAGATCTACCAAGAAGCCATTGCTTTATATCCCTGGACAAAGATGGAAAGACCTTTTGGGTAACAACTTCCCATAAAGGTCTAGCACACCAATAATCATCAAACCTCTCTACACCCTGTGAAACAGGAAATTCATAGGGACAACGAAGATAACTAGATGGAACAGTTTGTGCAAGGCCATAATGTCTCCTCACCTTGGAAGGGTAATAAAAAGTCAACTTTGACAAGGAAGGAAGACGACAAAAAGGTTGGTTATTGACACCAACCATCTTCTCAATTTTCCACCAAGGAATGACCCACTTGATGGTAAAATCGCAAGTTTCAAAGATCCTACTCCATTCCCGGTGGCCCATCTTTATGGAAAAGCACTTTTTCCGTCTTACAAAGCCATTGGGAGTATAGTTATCAACACTGTCAGGAGGGCTAATTAATTTAAGCCTCTCAATTAGCCACATTGTAGACACCCAAATGTGTCTCCCCAAAACCAAACCCAGTGATGAATATCTTTCATGTCATTTGTTATCGAACAAAGAAAAATTGTGAAAAGTCTAGTGATGAGGATGTTTTTATTATAATATCTTTTCTTTCTGTTTTTGAAAATATTTCTTTTCTTACTCTATTAATGAAAAACGTGCATTCCAGTTTTGTTTGGTCAATGATATGGGTCCAATAATAGTGTAGTTGGATGGGGCTTGAAAACACCTTTTCAACGATACATTATAAGCCCAATTTTGATGAATGATGAGGAAATTATGGCCAAAATACTCAACTGGGATCAAACCGAATTTTACCTACGGCTTAATGATCATGTGGAGGGTCCAAAGGTTTAATCCTATACCTAAATTAATTATGATTTATTTGAAGCTGATATGATTTTCTAAAAGATCTTGATTACCCTTTTTGAAAAGATAAAATCAAAGAGTTTGAAATTGAATAAAAATGTCCCTTTTTAAAATCCTAATTCTATTCAAATTTAAAGATGTTTAAAGACAGTTAACTATTATTTTTATGCCTCATAATATTTATCCAAATCTTATATGGTTGGATAGATCCTGAAATTATCTTTCCAATGATATATTATAATATTAATTTTGAATTATAACGAAAAAGATACGAATGGAATACGAAACTCTATCCAAAACCGACACCCTTCCACTATTTCAGAAATATCTTTTTATCTATAAATGATTTTAATTGGGTTGGAAAGAAGATTCCAAGAGATTTCCAAATAAATATTATATAACTTATTTGAACTTCTGGATCAAAGATATGATAAAAACAATATGCGCAAAATAGTTGTCACAACGCTAAACGACAAGTATGTCGCTTGGCGACAATACCTATCGCCTAGTGCTGCTCCTGTCGTCTGGTGATAACTTCTTTTATTTGAGAGTGGAGGTCTTTTATTCCGAATAGGACTTGAACTCTTTTCTATCGTTCCAGTGCTATTTTTTCTATAAATAGCGGTCGTATCTCCCTGTTTTTATTTATTCATAATCATCATCTCTCTCTCTAAAAGCTAGAAGCTTATTCTTTCTCTCTCTCTATTCTTTTTCTAAACCTTCCCTTCTACAAAATTCCTCATACATTAGTTCTAGACACGCCTAGCCAAGTTTGAAGTTGCCTTCGCCCTAGAAGTGAAAGGTTTGATATTTCTAAGGGTTTGGTCCCAAATCTATATTTCAGTTATTTAATTTAATTGTTTGTTTTAATATTTTCCTTGAAATTACTAACGCCTGTATTTTGTTATTAGAAAGAGGTACGAGGCATTGAAGTAAGTACTTTAATTGTTTTATTGATATTTTGATATAGAAATCATGCTTAGATTATTATTTTGATTCATAGTTTCATGTTAGGATGTTTTATTGCTTCTAGTATCATGTTTAG
Source organism: Chenopodium quinoa (assembly GCF_001683475.1). Classification (NCBI taxonomy): domain Eukaryota; kingdom Viridiplantae; phylum Streptophyta; class Magnoliopsida; order Caryophyllales; family Amaranthaceae; genus Chenopodium; species Chenopodium quinoa. Next base: position 1,999,744 of record NW_018743197.1, on the reverse strand, counting down.
GGTTAACTAAAATTTCTAAAATTAAGTATGTTTATTATGATGCTTCCTATTTTTTTCTTATATCATGTTAGGGCTAAAGCTTTGATCTTTGATGTCTAGTGACATGCTAGGGTTTGTTTTTAATCTTGTTAGTATCATGCCTAGTATCTTGCTAATAATATTATGCTTTAACATGATTATTTTAATTATGATTGTTATTTTGATTATGATTATGTTGCTTGATGATTATTATTGTTAGTGCTTGATCACACCTTTTATGTTTGTTTAAAGGGAATTTTTACTTGAAATTACGCCTAATAAGATGATTAATAATCTTGTTTAGGGTTAATTTGATTATAATTCAAGTGGTCTCCAATAATAGATTTGTTTGTGCATTAATATTTAACCAACATAGATTAAACAGCTTTAGGGTAAACCTATTGATTGCATGTTAGTTAGGAAGCGCACGTGAATACGAGAAGAATAAATTAGAGGCCTATTTTTAGGGCAAGTTCCATCTCTTTTAGGTTCAATTTGTACCTTCATCCCCGAACTTCCAGTCATGGTTCTAGACCTATTGGAGTTAACGATCTCCTGGATCGTTAAGGGGTGTAACCTTCACCTTGTGAACGGTTTACAAGTACCTAAAACTTGTTGGCGACTCTTTTGCTCTAGCTTCCTTCGCTTTAGACTCCACCATGCTTAAGTGTATGATCACAGTGGGGCTCAAGTGTGGTATGGCTTGAAATATTCCCTATAGTTTTTTGACGACTCCTCTGGGGAGGATTTCAATTCTAATTCCTAAAATTTTTTTAGGCAATGATGTAGAACAAGTGGATGGGACTCGAAAAGTTCTAAGTATTTCATGTGCGTAATTCTGATTAACATTATTTGCATAAGCATAAAAAGGTTCGCATTGGAAAGACCATCTGTAATGCGTCAAAAATAGAGGATTTTTTCACGTAGGAATCTAGGAAAATATCTTTCACTACTAAGATCGAAATAATGCTACAAAAAAACTGGAAAATTCAAGAATTGAAAGCTGACGAGGGATGTAGGAATTAGCGCTGAGAAAACAGCATCAGCACCAAACGATGGCTCTGTCGCATGGTAACTATCTTGTCATCTGGCAACAGTGCCAGCATCTGGCGAAAGACGTTATTTTCTCGCGCCAAATTCTTCCACTACCGAGCCAGAAATCTACCTTCGTGTTTCGATAAGTTTTCTAGTACTGTTTGCTCGGTTTTACTTCCTTATTGAGTTTTTCCCTTTTTTCTGAAACCCATATGTGTTCTACATATGGCCATAACCCTCAGGGAATTCACGCTCCATCTACCCAATCGAACGGTCCTGGCAACAAAGGGTACATCCGATTTTGTTGAATTCACCAAACCATGGAAGCGAGTTTAACTCGCGGGGTCCTATCCACACACGCCAACCCTTTTGAAGGTAAGGCTTCCATGTGGTGCATCCGGACTCATAACCATGGACCCTCTTTGAATAACCCATATCTTGAACTTTAGAGAACTAGAGTCATGGTTAGGTTGCAAACTCATTGCATCATATCGTGACTATATGACTACTTGTGCATTACTTGTTGTGCATATTTTATGTGTTTTCCCCTAACCGTTAGTTTGACTTGTGAATGAGTTAAATAAATAAATTAATGACTAAAGTTATTTGCTAATTTAATTAATTAATTAATAATTGATTAAAGTCTAATAAATTGATCAAGCTTGACTTAGTACGACTTTTAGGTTAGTCCCTTTGGTGAAAAATACTGGAAACAGTCCCTTTAGACACCCATTTGTGTCTCCCCGAAACCAAACCCGGTGATGAGTACCTTTCGCGTCGAATCATAATCGAATGAAGTGAAAGTGTGGAAGGTCTAGTGTTGCGAATAGTTTTAATTTCTTATCTTTTCTCTCTGTATTTGAAAACCTATTTTAAGAAAACAGCCAATCCAGTTTTGTTTGGTCCATAGAAAGGGTCCAATAATGGTATAGTTAAATGGGGCTTGAAAAGAGCTTTCCAACGATATACACTAGTACAAAATTGGGCTTAAGTAACACCCATTGGTAACACAAAATTTTTTTTGGATTTTTTGATTTTTACGTAACACTTTTGTAACATTGTCGTATTAAGTAACATTTTTTGGAACACAATAATATTATGTAAGACTTTACGATAGCATTTTAATATTAGGTATCACTTAGTTGTAACATTTAATTTATACTCAATCCTTTTTATTTTTTTCTTTATTAAATATTTTTTTCTTCTAATCTCATTGTAGAAAAAAATGAGTGGTACCCTTTATTTTTTTTTATTTTTTTAATCTTCTCATTCTATTCCATCTCCTCCTCTCATTCTTGCTCAAATACCCGTTCTCTCTCTGAATGAGTTTAGATTATACAATTAATGGAGTCGCCTTCATCACTCGTAGCGTCATCCTCTGAATCATCATCATCGATCAATGCCATCATTTGAATAACAAGCAACATCATCAAATGAATCGAGAGCGAAGGATTCACAGCATACGGTACTACAACGGTGTTCATTACTTCATTATATCTTTAGTTATACAGTTCATCAATTCATTATTGCCTCGCGAAATTCATCACAAAATCAGTATTTTTCTTTCAATTTGTCATCTAGTGTTTCAATTGTCACAAATTCGCCATCTGGGGTTTCAATCGTCACAAAATCACAAAACCAGTAGCCCAGTTGAACTAGTCATCTCTGATTTCATCTAATTCGCACTTCCAATCAGGTATTCTTCCTAATTTGTGAAATTAATTAAGGCTTGTTTCTCAGTGAAATTAAAGGAAATTTTCTTAGCACTTCAACAAATCAGAGAAAAAGCTTTAAAAGCCGGTCAAACAAAGAAAGAGGAGCCGATTTCTAGGTTTGGTTTGTTTTTCTTCTTCAATAGTTGATTTTTTTAACTATATCTATAATATCTGGAATTTTTATATTGTTGGACTTCATTTATGTTTTAATCGCAATTATCAGCAACATTAGACTATGAGTTTTTCTATCAAGCTGTTGGATGTCAACATCATAGCTTCTTAATTTATTGTTCATGTTAATTATATTAAATTCTTCCATCATGCAATTTGACTGCATTTAAATCTTGCATGAAATTAGTCATAAAGTTTGATGAGAGTAGTAAATTGACATTTGAGTTAAACTCTATGATTCTGACAGAGTATTTTTAGAATTTCAGGCAAGTTTTTGCATAGGCAATAACAAAGAGCTCAAAGGAGGTATCAACCAATACCAAATTTAAAGGTTTATATAATTGTCAATCCACTATACTCTTTACCCTTATATGCTTTATAAGGCAAATAAGTAGTTGTGAAAATTACTACTGATTTGAACCTTGATTGTGTAATGTGTGTAAATTGGCCATTTAAAGAGGTATATAATTGGAATGGGAGTTTTATATCTACGCTTGGCGGTTTGGGTGCTGGTAGTTGCTACTATATAAGTGACAATTATTTCTGAAATTTTATTTTTACTCATTGCTTGTATGTTGCTGCTTGTTAGCAACTTAGCATATCAAGATTACTTGAAACATTGGTTGTATAGTATAAGTCTAAACTCTAATTACGACAAGTATATAAACCATTGAATTCTGGTTGAAAGGTACATAGTACCTATTCCTTTAGTTGATTAAATTGCATGATGGTGTGGATCAGATTCTCATTAACCCCTTGATATTGTCTAAAAAGCTTACGAAATTCCTACTTATTTTAACTACTGCAGTAATTCAAGATAGACTTATGAGTAAAATAGTATATCTAATTAAGATCATACTAATATCTACTATTTTTTTAAAAAAATCTCACCTTAATTTAATTTCTTATGTTATTTAGTAGAATTTAGAGTAGTTTGCATAAGCACATGAGTTTGCTTAAGCACATGAATTTGCATAAGTGGAGTAAGGAAAAGTGGGAGGAGGAAATGAATAATGTGGTGTTGTTTGATAATGATACTAGCTGAGTTGTTGCTAATGAAGTAACCATTCTGAGTGTTTCTGGTACGCTTTCTTTCAATTTTCATATTCCCTCTTTTGAATTTTGAGTTTAAATTTAAGATATTTATTAGTGATTATTGATTTAATTTGGGAATTTTGATCGATCAGATTATTTAGCTTAGGATATAATAGGATTTTGAAATGTATAATAGAAAAATATACATGGGTTTGTTAATGAGTGAAAAGTATATGCTAACATGAATAATTCTGTAATTATATAGTTATTTTTAGATGGGCGTGAATGGAAAAGGAACGATTATGGAAAACTTCTATTCTAAATTTGTTTGACAGTACACCAGATTTTATGTTCAAATATTTTTCTAGCATATAACTATTCAAAATTTTGTATTCAGGATTAATATGTTAGTTAAGGTCTCAATTACATAGCTCATAAATTTTTGTATATGTTTCTCGACCTTGATCATGTGCAGATGAAGCTCTAATGGCTATCACATTGTATGTAGACATTCATTACCCCGTAGCGGGATAAACCAGTTTGTTCATGATTAGCAATCGATTAGCTATTAGGGGCTACACGAATCTATTTTTTTCACATTAGCGTATGGGTTCCTGAAGTCAAAAGTTTTATGGGCTTTCCTAGTCTGGCTTGGTTTCAATTGTTTTTGAACTGGTGGCAATGCTTAGAGAAGCCTCCCATTATCGAGATATTCTTCCAAGAATATACTAAAGTATATTCCCTTGATTATTCTGCTCCACTCACCTCTATCTCTATCAATTTCTCTCTTAAATGATTATTTGAGCTGAGCTCTCTAATAATAATGGTGATCAAGAACATCGGCAGCAGGGCTCGTAAAAGACTGGCATAAAGTATTATCTTGATTAATTATGCTGGTCACGTGGTTCTTGAACCTGAGTCTCCTCCTTTTGGACCAGTTTCTGAGCTATCCATTGATCTATTAAGAAATTATAATCATGCTAAGGTATAACTTAATTTCCTTTTTTGTTGGCAGGACATAACAACCCTATATACAGTACTCTTTATCCAATCTACTAACAAAACTTTTGAAGCTATAAAGGTAATGTTTTTCATTCTTATTTGCGGGCTGTCATTCTTATCTTTAACTAAGATTATAGTGATCTTATAAAGTCTTATACTGTGGATAATTGTAGGTATTTAGATCTGAGATTGTAGTGAATAATTAATTAACTTTCTGTTTAAGTGTGCTTAGCATCTCCATTTTATCTGACGAACCTTGTACTGATGCACTTGTGTCTGCATTCCAGAGGATGTGACACCCATCTCAAACAACCAGTACTTGCAGAAAGGGAGGAACAAACAGAGGAAGGAGAAGGTTGTGAATAATGTGTTTTAACACTACTTATGTTGTGCCGTATTGATACTTAGCCTTAAGCATTGTATATATATTTTTTTATTTTTTGTGAAATTGTAATATTACAAGCATTTATTAATAAAAATATCTAAGTTTTTATATATAATGGTTTGTTTATCATAGTTACTATTTTTTTAGGCATAGAGGGTAAACCGATGCCCTTAACGGCCCATGAACCAGTGTCTATAACCTCTATCATGGGCGACCCCCAAAAAGGCGATTAAATCAGTGCCCTAAGCCGGTTTTGAACCGGTGTCTATTGTACATTACTTTGAATAAAGTGATACATAAAGACAAATATAGTGATACTATATGTCAAAAGATGATTAAAAAATTATACTTAACAATCAACCAAGTGTTAGATTAGTTTGCAAAAGTGTTACACAATGTCAACTAAAGATAAGCTAGTGTTACATAAGAAATAAAAAGTAACACTCTAAAAATGATACTAATAATATAAAAAAGTGTTACATAAGAGGGCTTATAGTAACACTTTTAAAAGTGTTACCACACGTTGCCCAAAGTGTTACATAAGACCATAGGTAACATGGGCAGATGTATCACCCACTAAAGTGTTACATATTGTCTATAATAACACTTTTATCACTTTATGTAACACTATTTGGGTGTTACTTAAAGTTAGTTATGTACTAGTGATATTATAAGCCCAATTCTAATGAATAAAGATGAAGTTATGACCAAATTACTAAACTGGGCCCGATTTGATATGCGACCCAATGATCTAGAGGAGGGCCTAATACGGATTTATCATTCCTAATGCAATTAGAATTGATTTTAGTCTTCTAGATTCTTCTAGAAGGGTCTTTTCATTCCTAATTCAATTAGCATTGATAAATTGACTTTGGTTGACTTTTTAGAGTTTTAATCAGAATAAAAGAGTGCTTTTAAGGAAAATACGATTTTGCCCCTCTGTATTGCTAAATGTTATTAGAATTAAGAAAACGCGTAAAAATAATAATTTGCGCATGACGACAGACATTAGCGCCTGGCGCTAATGTTCAGCGTCTGGCGCTAATCTGTTTTATTCTCGTTGAAACTCTGATTTGTTTTTTTATCCGTTTGACTGATTTTCTCTATAAATTGCCTCCTAAAACCTTCGTTTTTCATCACCAACACTGTCATCAGTTCTCTCTAATTCTCTTATATTCTCTAGTTTTCAAATTCTGTCTAGTTTTTTTTAAAGAATTCTTCTCTCTAATTGTCTATACAAAATTCCGCATTCACAAGATCAAAAAGCACCTAGCATAATTTGAAGTTGCCTTCGCCCTAGACGTGAAAGGTTTTTAATTTCTGAGGGTTTGGTCCCAAATCTCTCTTTCAATTATTTAATTTAATTGATTTGATTATTATATTCCTTGAAGTTACTAACGCGTGTATTTTGTTATTAGAAAGAGATACAAGTCATCCAAGTAAGTGCTTTAATGGTTTTATTAATATTATGATATAGAAATCATGTCTAGGTTGTTATTATAATTCCTAGTGTCATGTTAGGGTGTTTTGATCTTCCTCGTATCATTTTTAGGGTAACAACTAAAAATTCTTAATATCAAGTATGATTAAAAGTATGCCTCCTATTTTCTTTCCTAATAGCATGCTAGTATCATGTTAGGAATAAATATTTGATTTTTATTGTTTAGTGATATGCTAGGGTTTGTTATTAATCTTGTTAGTATCTTGCCTAGGATCTTGCTATTAATATTATGCATTAATATGATTTTGATTATTATTATAATTGTTATGATTATTTTAATTATGATTATTATAATGGTTATGATTATTATTATTATGTTGCTTGATTATATTTATTGTTATTGCTTGATCACACCTTTTATGCATGTTTAAAGGGAATTTGTACTTGTAATCACGCTTAATAAGATAATTAATAATCTTGTTTAGGGTTAATTCAATTATAATTCAAGTGATCGGCAATAATAGATTTATTTGTGCATTATATTCAACCAACATAGATAAACAGGTTTAGGGTTAAACCTATTGATTGCATGTTAGTTAGAAAGCGCACATGAATACGATCAGAATAAAGTAAAGGTCTATTATTAGGGAAGGTTCAATCTCTTTTAGGTTGGATTTGTACCTTCATCCCCAAACTACCAGTAATGGTTCCTGACCTATTGGAGTTGACGATCTCCTGGATCGTTAAGGGGTGTAACCTTCCCCCTGTAAATGGTTTACAAATTCCTAAAACTTGTTGGCGACTCTTTTACTCTATCTTCTTTCCCTTTGGATGCCACCGTACCTTAGTGTATGATCAAAGTGGGGTTCAAGCTAGGGATAATTCTTGAAATATTCCCTACAAATTTTGGCGGCTCCACTGGGGAGGATTTCTATTTTAATTCCTGAAATTAATTCGGCAATGATTTAGAATGAGTGGATGAGACTCAAAAAGTTCTAGTATTTCATGTGCGTAATTTTGATTAAAATTATTGTCATATGCATAAAAAAATCTCATTGGAAAGACCATCTGTAATGAGTTAAAACATAGGATTTTTACACGTAGAAAATTTGAGGAATATCTTTCACAACTAGGATCGAAATAATGTTGCGCGAAACTGGAAAATTTTATCGAGCACTAAAGTGCTGAGGCATGTAGGAACTAGCGTCAGGGAACAAAGTCTAGCACCAATTATTTGACGTTCTGTCGCCAGGCGCTAAAGCCAAATTATGGCGTTGGCCTCTGTTTGCTGGCGCCAAGTTCTTCCAATACCGATCAAGAAATATGCGTTATAATTTCGACCAATTTTTAGCACTGTTTGCTCGATCCTACTTCCTGATTGAGTTTTTCTCACTTTTCTGAAACCCATATGTGTTCAACATATGGACATAACCCTCTGGGAATTCATGCTCCTTCTACATGATTGAACGCTCTGAGCAACAAAGGGTACATCTGAGAATGTTGAATTCACCAAACCATGGAAGCGAGTTTTTCTAAACTCGCGGTGTCCCATCCACTCGCGCCAACCCTTCACGATCAGGCTTCCAAGCAGTGCATCCGGACAATTAACCATGGACCCTCTTTGACTAACCCATATCCTAAAATTTAGAGAACTAAAGCCATGGTTAGGTTGCAAACTCAATGCATCATGTTGTGACTATTTGACTAATTGTGCATTATTGGTTGTGCATACTCTATGTGTTTTTCCTCTATGTGTTTTTCCTAACCGTTTGTTTGACTTGTGTTAAGATTAAATAAACTGATTTATGACTAAAAGAACTTTGCCTAATTAATTAATTTGAGTAATAAAAGTCTAATAATTTAATCAGAGTTGACTTAGTACGACTTTAGGCATACCCTGTAGAGTAATAATAACGAAAGCAATTTCAGATCGACGTTCCAGTAATGGCGCCAAGATTAAAACTGCAGCACCACTCTGTGGAGCGTAGCGCCTGGCAATAATCCTGTCGTCTAGCGCTACACTACAAAGAGAGGCGTCAGTCCTGTCGTTTTGGCGACAATTCGGTTTGTTGCTCGAGTCATCACCTTATGCCTAATTGAACAGTTTTCTAGTCAAGTCATTAATCGAGTCTAAGCACTAAATCCCATGGTCTTACACAAGAGTCAAAGCATGTCACTTACATTCACCACATAAAGCACATACTAATGCACACTTTGACCATGTCTAAAGGAGTCTTGTATGCGCGTATTTTCCGTCATTTTTTTAGGGGGGTAAGTCGGATATTAATTCTCCAATTAAACCACTTGTTTGAACCCTATACTTAATTCCCAAAAATGCACACCTTATTTTTGCCAAAAATATTCACCCTAATATGAACCCTATTTTTGCTTTTTTCTTTTTCAAAACCCGTAAAGTCAAAGTCAATTTGAGTCAAGTCATTAAAACAAAATGGTTTAATTTTCAGCGCGTGGTCAAGAAAGGAAGGGCATTTGATCAAAGACAACCTTTTAATTTAAGTTCAACTTTTCGACAAACCGATCGCTCGTAAAAGGAAATCTAAGACAAAAATGGCAAATCAAGAGGAAGTTAATGAGCTCAGGAACCAATTGATTAATGTGACTGAGGCGTTAAAGGTTTTAACCCTCAAAATCGATGATCCTGTGAAACAACAACAGATGGACCTCATGCAAGAAAGTCTGAGCAAACTGTCTAGTGACTATAAGTTTCAAGGAATTATCTCACAAGGGGTCTCGGTGGACAAGGATCTTCTTCCGCAGAAGTTCAATGGCAACGACATCCCGAAATTCAAAGCGACGGACAACCCTTACTTTCACCTAAGATCCTTCGAAACAATAATGAGTATTAAGGGTATTGACAAGAAGGTGTTTCCCTCTTTGTTCTCCCTATCTCTCGAAATCGTTTGCCAACAATGGTTCTTCTCTCTTGAGAAAGAAAGAACCTCTACTTGGGAGTTTAATGTAAACGCTTTCATTGATAGGTACAAGTGCAACATTCAAGTTGAAACTAACTATAAGGAACTTGAAATCCTCAAGCAGAAGGAGAATGAAGGTTTCACTTCTTTCTTTAACAAATGGAGAGAAACCTCTGCTAAGATGATTGAAGTACCAAGTGAAAAAGGATCCGTAAGACTATTCATCAAAAACCTTCAAGAGAAGTACTCCAAGCATCTCAAATACCAGAATAATCTTCATACCTTCAAGGCCGTCCATGACATTGGAATCAATATTGAAGACGGCCTGGCTAAGCTGAAAGCTGCTAACAGTAACTCCAACAGTGGCTGGAAAGGCAAGAAGAACGACAATCCTTCTTCTTCCAAAACCACCCACTCAAACAATGTTAGTACCTTTAACTTAAGTGAAGTCCTTGCTATGAATAATCAAGGAAAAAAGAAACCATTTAGGAGGAATTTTACTCCTATAGGTATGAGTTATGACACCGCATTTGACCGATTAAATGCAAAAGGTCTCATAACTCCTATTGGACCATTTTGAGACCCACTGGCCGAGAAGAGGACGGCTAATTGGAACCCTAATGCACATTGCAAATATCACCAAGGTAGGGGCCATCTTACCGAAAATTGTTGGAAGCTTAAGGAAGCTATCCAAGATTTAATCGATAACAACAAACTGCCATTGCCTTATGCCAGTAAGAAGCCGAGCATTGATAATGCACCTCTCGCTCACTCCTTGGCCATCTCTGATGAGGAAAACGAGGTTGATCCCTCACCCCCCATCAAACCTGTTGAAGAAATCCAGGCTATTGAAGAAGAGGAGGAGATCTTTTTCGATTCCATGGATGACTTTCCTGAACTAGCAAATAAAGGGGATGTACAATTGCTTACATTGTCCATGTTGGAAGGATCAAACTTGCTACGTGAAGCTCTCGAAGTTGCGAAGAAACAATTAGAAGAGCTTCAGAAAAATTGTTACAAGGTCCCATTCACAAAGAAGAAACCCTTCTCTCTACAAGTAATTGATTGACCCAAAAAGAATAATAGACTCTATAATCCAATTGGGATTTCATATGCTAAAATTTTCAATAGTTCTCCGAGAATGGCTAGGTCAAACCTCTCGAACCGAGACCATTTGAATCGCTAAAAATGACAGATAGGTTCTACTGTCAATACCATCAATCAGAGGGTCACACTATTGAAAATTGTTTAAAATTTAAAGATTTAATTCAGAAAATGATTGATGACAAAAAGCTAGTCCAAATTCCTCAAGAGGAAGACATAAGCATTAATGGAGTTTGGGACAGTGATGAAGAAGACGTCTACTTAAAAGATATGGAAGGACCTCCACCTTCAGTGTCATATGCCATGGATGACTTCTAGGTTGAAGAAGATTCATCTATAGACATCCTCACAAGATCTGGGAGAATGCAACCTCCTATTTTGACACAACCTATACCAACTACGTAGCAAGTTCCCATACCTATCATAGAAGACAATGATATTGTCAAACAGTTCAAGAAAACCAAGGTTGAAATGAGTGTATGGAAGCTTCTAGCAACATCTCGAGAGCATAGGTTGGCAGTGATGAATGCCTTGGATAAGATAGGGATAGATTATGACACCACTCCTGAGGGGTTGGCTAACTTCCTCACGAGTGATCTCCCTAGTCCTATCAACTTGATCACCTTTTTCGACAAGGATTTACCTTCAAAAGGTGACAAGCATTATAAGACACTAAACCTCACAGTAGTTTACAAGAGAATGAACGTCCCTAAGACTCTTGTAGAAAATGGATCGGCCATTAATGTCTGTCCACTCAGAACTGCGAGGATGCTAGGCATAAGGGATGAAGACTTAACCCCGTCAACACAAGGAATAAGAGCTTACAATAACACTCATCGTCAAGCTCTTGGCAAGATTACCATTAATATAACGGCGGGAGCAATAGAACATGCTACTACATTCCAAGTAGTAGATATTAAGGCTTCATTCAATTTATTGTTAGGACGTCCTTGGCTTCATGACCTAAAGGCCATTCCTTCATCTCTTCACTTATGAGGATTAAAGCCATAGAATATCCAATAATTAATGTGGAGCACGATGAAGATGATGAAGATTTGTGGGGCTTTAATGAAGAGGTCTCCTTAATCTAGGAGGATGAATAGACCCCTCTTTGCCACGACCCCCACTCTAATATGATAGTGAACACTATTCTAAAGAAACAAGGACATTTTCCTGGGATGACTCTAAGAAAGAAGAAAGGAATAGCAAAATCACTGGAATCACCTGGCCTCCCTAAATTAGACACTTTCGGAATTGGTTTCGAACCAACTCGGGAAGATCTCAAGCGAGCCCAGGAAAAGTCAAAGGCACATAGGAATGCTCGCATCCAAAAGAAAGCAATCCGAATGGATCTGTATCCTCTTACCCTCAATGGACAGTTCGTAAAAGAAGGAGAGGACTATCCATGCTACGAATTTCCCAAACCTTTTGTCGTAAATGGAATAAGGCAACCGGGATTCAAAATTTTCCTAGATTGCTATTTACTAGATGAAATCCCAACTTCTATCCACAAAGAGAAAGCACCCCCATGCTTTGACTTTAATGTCATGGGATTACTATTCGGGCGAGAAGAAGATGAGCCGACGTACATAGAGGATAACTCCTTGCTCATCAAAACGGTCCTACAAAGCGAAAGCTTTTATCCCTCAAGGCTCATCACTCTAGCGGAAGGATCACTACAAGGGTGGCGCAAGACAGTCAAGGTGACTACTCCAAGTGGAAGGAGAATCTCCATTACGATAGGGCGAGGACCGATGTTCGAAGAGTCGTCAAAGTCAGAGTCGGAGTCAGAGTCTTTTCCTATATAGTCATCTAAGTCTTTAGTCGTAGAACCCCCTTCTTCTATCTCTTCCCTTAGGATATTTAGTAATCTAGTCCCTGAGGACATATCTCTCTTCGACGTAATGATTTCTGAATTTAATAATATGTCTTCTTCCTCTTACTCCTCGTGCTTTTCGTTAACCTAAGATGACGAGCATTGCTTAGCTAACAATGAAAAGGATAAAGAACTTATTAAAGCAATGGAAACAATTGAAAAGAAAACACCGATAATTGAGGAAACTGGGACGGTTGATATCTCAAATGATTCAACCAATAAAAGAGAAGCTAAAATTGAATTAACACTTAATGAACAAGAAAGAACCGATTTAATCAATCTACTTAAAGAATTCATCGATGTATTTGCTTGGTCATATGACGATATGCTAGGAATTAATAGAGAAATAGCTCAACACACCATACCACTAATTCTGGGAATGAAACCTGTAAAACAAAAGTTGCGTCGAATGAAACCCGACGTAGCTCTTAAAATAAAAGGTTCAAAAACAAATAATTGCAGGTTTTATCAAGGTATCCAAATACCCCGAATGGGTTGCCAATGTCGTCCCAGTTCCGAAAAAGGATGAAGGGTAAGAATGTGTTTCGACTATCGAGATCTAAATAAGGACGACTTCCCTTTACCACACATCGATATTCTGGTAGATAATACAACGAATCATGCACTTCTCTCGTTTATGGATGGATATTCAGGGTACAATCAAATTCTCATGGCAGAAGAAGACATGGAGAAAACAACCTTCATAACAACATGGGGTACTTACTGCTACACGGCAATGTCATTCAGGTTGAAAAACGCGGGTGCTACTTACCAACGAGCAGCGACTGCCTTGCTCCATGACATGATGCCAAAGAAGTTGAAGTATATGTGGACAATATGATTGTGAAGTCAAAAGATCGCCCAGGGCATCAAATAGCCTTGAGAAAATTCTTCGAAAGGCTAAGAAAATACAACATGAGGTTGAATCCATCCAAGTGAGCTTTTGGAGTCACCTCAGGCAACCTTTTGGGTTATGTCATAAGCTCTAGTGGAATATAGATAGACCCAACCAAGATCAAGGCAATCATGTCAATGCCACCGCCCAAAACCGAGAAGCAAATTCGAGGATTTATTAGCCGGTTGCAATACATAAACAGGTACATATCAAAATTGACAACAATATGTGAACCAATATTCAAAAATCTTAAAAAGAATGTACCGGTAATATGGGATGACGAGTGTCAAAAAGCCTTTGAAAAAATCACAGCCTATCTCGAAAATCCTCCCGTATTGGCACTTGCACTTCCAGAAATACCTCTTAGGTTGTACTTAACAGTCACCAAAGAAACAATGGGAGCCATGCTCGCACAAGAAGTAGAAGGCAAAGAAAATGCAATCTACTATTTAAGTAAAAAAATGCTCGAGTATGAAGTACACTATGCACCACTTGAGAAATTGTGCCTCGCAATAGTGTGGGCCACAACCAAGTTAAGAGATTACATGCTCGTGCATACAGTCTTTGTAGTTTCCCGATTGGATCCACTCAAGTACTTATTTGAGAAGTGTACACTCAATGTGCGTATATCAAGATGGACAGTCAACTTAGCCCAGCTCGATGTAAGATTCATGCCTCAATAAGCTATCAAAGGATCTATGGTTTCAGATTTTCTAGCGGACTTTCCAATAGAAGATTCGACGCCAATACACGACAATGAATTTCCAGACAAAGACTTCATGGTCACGGAGGATGATACTTGGACCTTATATTTCAGTGGAGCCTCAAACCAAAAAGGATGTGGCGTTGGAGTACTACTAGTATCACCTAAAGAAGAGCATGTTCCAATCTCCATAAAGCTTGATTTCGACGTTACCAACGACGCTGCTGAATACGAAGCATGCGTGGTAGGCCTTGAAACAGCTTTGGCATTGGGAGTGAAGATATTACGAATATTCGGGGTTTCTTCATTGATCATTAATTAAATATCTAAGAGATGAAAAGTAAGGAGAGAAAGTCTAGCCCCTTACCAAACTTATTTGGAAACTCTCACTAATCAGTTAGAGAAGGTGGAATACACGTATCTACCTAGAGAAGAAAATCAATTTGCTGATGCCTTAGCAAGACTAGCCTCAATGGTTAGGATTCCTACGGAATTCGAGCAAATGCCTCTATCTATAGAAAAAAGGCATAAACCGGCTTATATTCAAGCTATAGAAGATGATGAAGTGATCCAAGGTGAAGAATAAAGAAGAACCGTGGTATACGGATATACTTAATTATGTCACCAAAGGAGAATACCCTCCCCATGTTGACAAAAGAGCAAAACGAGCATTAGGACTCTTAGCTTCCCAATACGTACTCATAGACAACGAGTTACACAAAAGGGTACCTAAGGGTCGAGCTCTCTTGTGTGTAGGAAAAAAGGATGCTCAAAGAGCAATGAGGATAGTCCACGAAGGCTTTTGTGGAACTCACGTAAATGGAAAAATTCTAGTCCAAAAGATAATGCGAGAAGGATACTATTGAATACGTAAAAAGATGCCCTAAGTGCCAAATTTACGCAAATTTACAACATGTTCCTCCATCCCTACTCTACACCTACACTTCTCCATGGCCATTCTTTACATGGGGAATTGACATTATTGGAAAAATCACTCCCCCAGGAACAAGAGGTCACGAATATATCTTAGTAGGAATTGATTACTTCACAAATTGGGTCGAAGCACAATCATACGCTAAACTCACTGCAAAACATGTAGCACTCTATATCGAAAGAAATATTATTTGTCGATATGGAGTCCCACATGAAATGATAAGTGACAATGGAACTCACTTTCAAGCTGAGTGTGAATAATTGTTACAAAAATATGGCATTCAACACCATCATTCTTCTCCTTATATACCTCAAGCAAACGGAGCAGTCGAAGCGGCTAATAAAAATTTAAAGACTATCATCGAGAAAATAACTGAAAATTACAAGGATTGGCCTGACAAACTCCACTTCGCATTGTGGGGTTATCGCACGTCAATTCGCACATCAACAGGAAATACGCCATTTTTCTTGGTTTATGGAATGGATACCGTACAACCTGTAGAGCTAGAGATACCATCTCTACGTATTGCATTAGAAACCAAACTCGATGAAGTTGAATGGACTAGGGAGAGATATAAG
Source organism: Chenopodium quinoa (assembly GCF_001683475.1). Classification (NCBI taxonomy): domain Eukaryota; kingdom Viridiplantae; phylum Streptophyta; class Magnoliopsida; order Caryophyllales; family Amaranthaceae; genus Chenopodium; species Chenopodium quinoa. Next base: position 1,983,919 of record NW_018743197.1, on the reverse strand, counting down.
GAGCTAATTCTACTTGATGAAAAATGACTAGAAGCTCTACATCATACTGAATGCTACCAAACTCGTATGGCTAGACATTTTAATAAGAAGGTCAAGACAAGAAACATCAAAGTAGGAGACTTGGTGTTAAAAGCATTAAGGAAGAATGTTTAAGATCCAAGGGGGAAATTTAGGCCTAATTGGTCTGGACCCTATATTGTCAAAACAATCCTATCAGAAGGTGCAGCAAAATTAACTGATATGGATGACAATGAGTTCTCGAACATGACAAACCTTGACCAACATAAAAAATACTATCCATAATTACTTGAGTAGGATACTCAAGAGAGCTACATTTGGCCTGATTCCTTAAGAAAGGATAAGTAGCCAACCTTTACCGGTGCGGCCACTTTATTTTTTTCAAACCTCGCATCCCAGACTTACAAATAAATTCGACGAAGAATCGGCGTCACGGAAAAAACCCCGTCGCCAGTCGATTGAACCTAGACGACAATGTCTGTCGCCTGATGCCAGACTGCCGCAGCTGGCGCCAGTCGTAAAAAGGCGGCAACATTTTTCTGCAAAGTGCCTGCGAATATTTCGGTGTTTTTGGAAAATTTTCGACTTCCGTACTCGAAAAAATTTCTGGAAAATTAAATTTTCAGTTTTCATTGCTTTAATAAATTAAATTTAAAGAAGATGATTTAATCAAAAAAGCTGCAATTCCATTAATAAAAATAAACTAATAATTACATTATTGATGGAATTTAAATAAAGCTTAAACAAATTAACTTTAAATTTAAAACTAAGTCTAATAATTGAAAGTTAAGCAATGCTTTAATCTTTTTTCTCTTTCTTTGCTCTCTTCCAATTTTTGTTTGTATCCTCTTCTTCATCCATAACTTTAGCTAGTAGACATCCTTTAGAGGACCTACATTCAATTTTGGAGTAAATAGTTTCTCATTTAGCTAGGACCCCATGTTTCTTATCTACCCAAGCCTTCTTCTCTGAAGTGTCAGCTTTTCTCTTCCCTTTATCCTTTGTAGAGCTTTTCTTCCTAGGAATTGTAGATGTTTTAAACTCAACCTTTTCACCTAAGTGTTCCTTAACGGGAATCACTTTGTCGCCTAGATGACTCTTCACATCAGTTTTACTCTGATTTTTCTTTATGTCCTTTGAAGGTTTCTTCAGAAGCCACTTCTTCACATTATTGGGCAAGGAAGAAGGAACCTTTTGGGTAATCACTTCCCATAAAGGTCTAGCGCTCCAATAAGCATAAAATTTGTCTACTTCTTGAGAGACAGGAAATTCATAGGGACGACGAAGATCCCCAGAAGGAATTATTTGAAGTAGGTCGTACTGTCTTTTTACCCTGTAGTGATAATAAAAAGTCATCCTGGACAAGCTTGGAAGACGACAGAAGGGTTGCTTGTTGATGCCAACCATCTTTTCTATTTTCCACCAAGTGATGACCCAACATTGATGGCAAAGTTGCAAGAGCCAAAGACCTTCTTCCATTCGTGGCGCCCCATCTTAGAGAAGCGTTTCTTCCTTCTCACAAAGCAATTTGGAGTGTACTTTTCAATGTTGTCTGGAGGACTAATTAATTCTAGTCTTTCCATTAGCTACATCTGTAAAAAATATAAAATTCAATGCAAATAAATTAGTATTACTATACAAAAATATGTTTTTTATTTCTGTAATTAAAAATATTATTTTTCTACCTGTAATAAAATTGGAGAGCCCCGAAAATGTGCTTTTGAATTTCTTTTCAATTAATCAAGACTAAGCGTAGTCTCTCCAACGATTAATGGCATTGGATTTCTCCCAAATACAATCTGTTCCAAAACAGTTGATATAAACGCTTGACCGTCATTAGCTATACCACTAGTGAGAAGATATTAGTTAAGCATGCAAAAAAAAAAAGCCCTTCTTCTATAAACATGAAAAAGACTCAGAATAAGGTTTATCAAAATAATGGCGAGCAAATGCTTTCAAATTAACTATGCTACCATCTACTATATTTGTTAGATCTTTGTCTTTTAAATTAAAGAAGCGCTCAAAATCCTTATAATAATATTCATTTATTCTAGGGATTACTGCAAGATCTAATGCAGGGAAGCCTAAGATAGCACCAAATTCTTCCTACAAAGGGCTAATTTCATCACACCCTAATCTAAAACAATGAGTATCCACATCCCTATATTCTAAGGCGGTATGAATAAAGTCTACATCAAGATCTACCCCCTTTAACACCATAAATACCCCCCATATGAAAAAAGTCTAACTCTTTTCTCTCCTTGGCAGTTAGAGACCGACACCATTCATGAGTGAAGTTGGTAAAACTCTTAGAGACTAAAGACATGATTAATATTTTTTCAAAAGCTAAGATTATATTTAATTTGTTGAAATTATGAAGAAAATCGGCTGAGTAGGGGGCTATTTATACATAAAATCGGCATAGTTTCAATCCAGTAAAGATTCGGAGTCAGCGCTCATCAGCACCAGATGCCAGACATTGGCGCCTGACGCCAAAGCCTGGCGCCAAACGCTAAGAGTTAGCGTCTGGCGCTAACCCAAAAAGCGTGGCGGTAGATGGCGTTGACTTGTCTTATCATACGAGCTTTCCAATAACCGTGTCTTTTTCGCTTAATTCGAGTCTGAACAATGACTTTACGATCTTTTATTCTTTTTATACCCTTTTTTCTAAATTATATTTTTTACTTTTTTTTTCTTAATTAATATATCAATCATATTAATTATATTATTTTTTTAGACTTAATTTTTAAGTTTTTGTAAATCCAATATTTTTATTTTTTCATTTTTTCTTTTTGGGGGAGAAAGTCGGATACCCTCCATCAATAATAAAAATGACGGAATTTTTGCGCAAAATTAGTAATTATCACAATTTTTTGCACACACAAATAGGGGTGAAACAAATTTGGTTTAAAATCAAACCGAACCGAATTAGGAATATGGTTCGGTTTTTTTCTTAAGTGGTTCGGTTTCGGTTTGTAAAATCAAGAAACCGAAATTGTATGGTTCGGTTTCGGTTTTGGGAAATGAAAAACCGAAACCGAACCGAATTTCGGCCCATACTATATAAGGCAAAAAAAAAAACCCTAATCACTCTTCTCAGCCTCTCACTCTCTCCTCTTCTCTTTCCGCCCTTTCTCTCTCCTCTAATCCTCTTCTCTTTTCTCCATTTGTGAGCTTTCTCCCTCTCGGTTCTCTCTTTCTCCTTTCCTCTTCTTATCTTCTCCAATCTCTAGTTCTCTACTCTGTCCTTTCTCTCTCCTCTTCAATCTCTTCTCCACTTTCACTCTCTTCTCCTCTTCGACAGTACGACCAAGGAGGCAAGGACGACCACCTGGGCACCAGTGTTCACATTCTAAAGGTTTTCATGTCAAATTCGACCATGAAAACACTAGATCTAGTGTTTTTCATGGTCGAATTTGACCTTTAAAACCCAAATTCGAGGTTTTTCGGTGGAATGTGAGGTATGTCCTCTTTTTCTTTCTTTTAATTTGGTTTGAGTTTTTTATTTTTATGGTGGTGTATGATTGAATTGTGGTGGTGGTAGGTAGTTTTGGGTGGGTTTCGGGTGGTCAGGATGGATGGTGGGTTTCTTCAGTTTTTGGTGGGTGGAGGGGTGGTTTTTGATGGATTCGGGTTGATGCATGATGAGTGGGTTTCAGGTGGTTTTTGATGGGTAAGGGTGGATGGCGGGTGGGTTTCGGGTGGTTTTGGGGGATGGGTGGTGAGTTTCGGTGGTTTTGGTAGGTTAGGGTGGGTGGTGGGTGGGTTTTAGGTGGTCAGGGTGATGGGTGGTGGGTGGGTGTTGGTGGTGATAAGGTGGGATGGTAATAATTAATATCCTGGATTGGTTTGGTTTTGTTTGGTTCGGTTTTAATTGGTTTGGTTCGGTTCGGTTTTTTTTGCAAAATTTGATGTTCATGATGCTTGATAGGAAAATTCGGTGCGGTTTGGTTTTTTTTTTAAGAAAACCGAAATTTAGGTGGTTTGGTTTGGTTCGGTTTCAAAGAGAAAGTGGTGCGGTGTGGTTTGCAAAATCAAGAAACCGAAATATGGTGGTTCGGTTTCGGTTTGGGCCAAAAACCAAACCGAAAACCGAACTTTCACCCCTACACACAAACATGCACATAAAAATGAAAAAATAATAAATAAATGTTAAATAAATAAACTCATAGTATTATGAATATACAAATATGTCTAATAAATGAGTCTAAATAAAACAAAATTCTATACAAAGTCAAAATAATAAAAAGCACAGGAATAAACTATGGCGCCGATGGACGTACGCCCATTATGTCACAAAAACTGCGCAGTACGAAGAGTAATCTCTCCACCAGCTCCAACTTCAGCTTCAGTCTCCTCAGAAGGCGGAAAACTCAGCTCAGAACCCGTCCACCCAAGATCACCCTGATGCTGAGGCTGCGGAGGCTGCTGCGATGACGAGCCGACCTCGTACATCCCACCACCTCTAAGAGCCGAGATAGCCTATCCCAGGCCTATCGGCGCAACATGTACACCCTTAGATGAAGAGCCCGAGTCCTCTACCGCCTCGGTCCGGGCAGCCTTAGAACGACCACCCCGACAGTCAGAGTCAGTACGGTGACGTCTCGAGCTAGACCTCGCCGGTTCTCTCCGCACCTCAGGTCTCGTCTGGGTACGAGAAGGAATGGGATGGCCTTGAAAAGAAGAAATTAAGTCAGAGACAATCAAAATAGAAGCAGTGATTCAAAAAATAAGAAAGGAAACTACCTCCTGAACGGCATCGTCGCGACAACACATAGCCACATTCCTCATCCGAACGAGCTGGCCCCGGAAGGCATCTATACACCGTGCCATCGCCGTGAACACCTCGTGCGGGAACTGTCAAGGAAATAAAGTCAACAATGATGTATAACATATATGGAAAAAATTGCAAATAAATAAAGCTTACCCGAGACTGGTGACGAGGAATCGACTGCTCCATGAAGCCCTCACCCTCAGGAGCCGAAGGAATCATCTCCTCGATCGGCTCGTATGTCCCCTGATAGTTGATGGACATACGAGGTGGCACAAACTCAGTAGGTCCAGCCTGACGAAAGAAAATCAAGGTCACTAAAATAATACTTGGGGGCAACTTAGCAAAAGGTAAAAGATGAAAATCATACCGCCACCTCCTCAGCCAGTACAGGGACTAAAGCTAACAATGGCAGCAACTCCTCCTCATAGCACCGCCCAGGGATCGTATAAAATCGCCAAGGGGTACCAGCTCTCTTTGACATGCTCACCACCCTCGCACCATTGAACATGTGACGCGCCGGAGGAGTAGGAATGACGAAAGTGTCAGAGGAATGCTGAATGGAAACTCTCTCTCCAAGATATGCAACTGCTCCATATGTCCCAAATAAATAGTGAGGCTCAACGGTGTACTACGCGGCTAACCTAGGGACAACCAAGTCGATCCACGGCCGGTACTACACGTCAGGCTCCTACAAAGAACGCCTATCAGATAAGAATCCACCAAAGGTAATACAAAAGTGTTCAAATATGCAAAGAACCATACCGAGATGATCTGATTTCGAACATACGTAGTAGACATCCCAGCGCGGCGGCCTCCCCAAACAGGCACTCACTGGAAACCTGCGCAGCGACGGTCTCGCCGGCGCAACTGAGGGAAAGTACTCGTAGAACTAGAGTTACAAAAGGCAAAAAGTATCAGCAAATGCTAATCAAAGCTTAGAGCTAAACTTTATGGGAGATAAATTATACCTTTACTACTCTCCAGAAGCCGGACAGTGCGACGTTCCCCGTGAAGGACCGGTGTCGACACGAGTCTCGTAACGCTCGAACAAAGTCAGCATAGGCTAAGCAGGCCAAGTCATAAGTCCCGATCAAGTGTAGATCACGGACCGCATGTAGGTTGTAAAGCAGCACTCTACTACCCTTGTCAGGGGAAAACGTCCCTGACAGCAAGATAAGCACAAAGATACGCACCCGCTGCTCTTGGGTGGTCGCATCATCCTCGAAAGCCGCTGCTAGAGTCGAACGGCGAATCCCCTTGGCGCTGAACTGAGTCGACTTTACCTCAGCACAAGCCTGAAGATCAATCAGACCCTCAACCTCAGGAGAAAGACGCTGATCTCGTTGTTGAATGGCAGCGCAACAGAACTAAACTCCAGTCCCGTAATAAGACTAAAGTCGGTCAGGGTGACCATCATCTCACCCCAAGGAAAGTGAAAAGTATTGGTGGCCTCCACCAGGGCAAGAGCCACGTGCTGACCCCCGCTAGAGGCAATCATGGCCTCCGAGGTCTTAAAAAGCGCAGTCAACCCACAAGACTCCTAGAGAAGTCTCGCCTCTCCATAAGTGCCAATGTACATCTTGTATAGGTTGCCCAGGGTATCGCAACCTGAGCTGTGGTAGCGCGTCCTACCAACCGTAATCCTACGTCGCACCTTCTCATAAATATGGTGGACGTGGGAGAAGTACAGAGTTCGCTCATCCCATTCAGGGAGGGGACAAAGAGAAGTGGACGGGTCGGCGTGTCTCGGACCGCGAACCCAAACTTCGCTGTCTAGCCATGCTACATTGTGCAAAATCATCATAAATTAAGGTTCTATAGTATCTAAGGTTTGCCTAGCCGCATGATACTATGTTAAAAAAAACACAGTACGTAGTACTAAAACAGAGCACAAATTCAAATTGAGCATACACGACATTTTTCAAGCATCCAAACAATTTCTTGCAATACTATGGTAATTATTGTGACAAATTGGACAAGAATTGCTAGCAAAAACATAAAGAACAAGCTACATTATCTTCCCGACCTTAAGAGGTCCAATAATGGTGATTTGTTCGTTTCTTCACCAAATTGAGTCAAACAAGTCTCAAATTACTCCCAAGGCAATATATAAACATAATCAAGCAATTTCATGGCATAAAATTTGACAAACCAAATGAATTAAGCAATTCAAGTTTTGAATTTTCAAGAAATTCGTGAACAAACATGTGAAAAATTCATCAAAACCAGAGTAAGTTTGGAGAAAACTTACATAGATCTGGAAAATGGATGAAATAAGCTTTGATTTGCAACAAATTTGAGCGAATTCGGTTGAGAGACGAGCAAGAACAAGTGAATTAAAGTTCGCGACGATTTCTCGAGCAAAAATTAACAGCATAAGCGAAAATGACAAAGAAAGGGGTATATATGTGTAGACACCTAAAAATGTCTCCGCAAAACCAAACCCGATGATGAACAACCTTTCACCGCCACTATTGGTCGGGTTCAGTATTTAATCACGAGAGTGCTTAAAAAATTGAGTTTAATTAAATTCATTTTTTTGAATAGTCCATGGATCAGTCTTGATGTTTGGTCAAAGCATAGATTTCTTTAATTTCAGCCCAAATATTTTTTTATTTTATTGTTTTATTATTTATTTTGGCCAAAATATGTTATTTATTTTATTTACTTATTTTCTTTTTTTTAGCCCAAATACTAATAAATCAGAAATGGCACGAAATTATCAATCGGCACTTAAAATGCTGAAAGAAATTAGGGTTAAAAATAAATTTAGAAAAAAGGACAAAAAATTCCCGCATCACGGCAATAGTCCACCGTGTCACAGGAAACTGTCCCGTCTGACGGTGGGATTTCCCGTGACACGGGAAACCTGTTGTGACACGGGAGTTTCCGTGTCCATTCCGCGTAAACCCTTCACGCGCTTCATTCCCCGTAGCCTAAAATATTTCCCGCGTCACGCAACTGTTCATTGTGTCACGGGAATTTTTCCCGTTTGACGGTGGGAGTTCCCGTGTCACGGTACACAGTGTCGTGTCGTGGTTTACTTTTTTAGGGTTTTTATCATTTTAGGGTTCCGTGTGTTCCCTCAGCACATTTTTTCTATAAATACCCCCTCATTTCTGATGTACGGGGCATCAATTAATTCTCTATTTTTCTCTTTTCTATGCTTTATCCTAAACACTAGCCTACCCTTATTCTTTCAAAATTCCTTCTTCAAGCACTTCCAGGAGTCCATATTTTACTCGTGGTTCTGTCCTTAAGCCACGGCGTAAAAGGTAGAACTGTTTGAGGGTTTGACCCCAAATCAATTCTATTTAATTTAATTTAATTATTGTTTTATTATTATTTCCTTGAAGTTACTAACTCGTTTATTATTTTGTAGTTGCAAGCAAACAGAATCAAAGTAAGAATTATGTTCCTTTTATTTCTATTATTTTTCTAACGATTTAATATTGTTGGAATTATTGTTAAACTGCTTCCAATATTCATGTTATTCAATTATTTTTATGATCACCATATTGCATGTTTAAAGGGAATATGTAATTGAAAATCACGCCTAATAAGATAATTTGGACGATCGATTTAGGTTCCTTTTTAATCTTGTTGTTAAATCAAGTGATCACAAATATTTTAGAATTATGTGTTGCATTCATATTAAACCAATTTAGCATAATAATAATTTGGAGCGAATTGAATATTTTGTTTATATGTCTTTGATATCGCAGGAATCACTTTTCACTATAAGAATCGAGTAGAGGCCAATACGGGCGAATGTGACTCCATGACTCACTTCGTACCATCATCCCCGACCCTCCTTTCGTGGTTCCGAACCATATGGAGTTAGTAATCTCATGTATTATGAATGGGGTGTAACCTTCACGGGTCAATCGTTGTTGCCTTTGTTGTCCCTTTATCGTGGTTGCCTTTTATGATCCGTGAACGGTTTACAAGTTCCTTAAAAACTTGTTGGCGGCTCCCTACTTTCCTTGTCCCTTATCGTATATGTCAATTCCCACTTCCTATGAGTGCCAAGAATATTCACACATGCTTTAACGTAGGCGCAGTTTGAGCGACGCCTACAATATGGAAATCCCGACTCTAGCGCCAAGCGACAGGCCTTGGCGCCATACGATAAGGTTTAGCGCCTGGCGCTAGTTCCAGCGCCTAGCACTAGAGCCATATATGTGGCGCCAATAATATTTTATCGGCGATAGAATGTTCACCCACTCAGTGCGGTTATTTAGACCTCTTACAACATTTTGGGTTCCTTGGTACGCCAGTTAGCCCCTCTAAGCTATTTGACATGATTTAGTAATCGGCTTGATTACAATTGCATAAAGTGATCAACCTGATGATTTATCGTCTCACTTAGCTTCAAGCGCCTAAGCATTGGCTCATCGCAAAGGCGCCGACATAATGGTTCATACTGCAAACGCATCGACATACTAGTTCATATTTCAGCAGAAGACACCGATATACAGGTTCAAAAGCAGCAAAAGCCTCGACGTACTTGCAAATCGGAAGCAAAGTTCAAGCGAGCTTTTAAAGATCGACAAGCGTAAGTCTTCGGTAATTTTCCTCGGAATATCATCGCAACAAATGAGGATAGCTCCAGGCAAGGATATCTTTGGCAGCGTTCCCTAGCTTGCGGATAGTTGTCATACACAACTATAGGTGATTTCAAGCGAAGTTGTCTTCGATCGTGTTTCCTGGCTTGCGGAAGATGGTCACAAAGTGCTAGAAGATGGTTTCAAGCGAAGCAATCTTAGATGGGGTTCTCTAGCTTTCAAAATTCTATCATCGCAGAATTGGAGGGAGTTACAAGCGTAGCAGTCTTCAGGTGGCATTCTCTATCTTGCAGGAGGTCATCAAATATACAAAAATACAACATCAATGCAGCAGCAAATCGGTTACTTTCAGAGTCGTGTGTTCGACCGTGCAAGATACGCGTTTCTTAACTCTCTTATCTGTTTTAACTAACGCTAGTTTGCAGGTATCGGCGTTAGAAGAATGATTTAGGATCGCATAACGTTCTTAATCATTCTCCGTCCATATCGCTACTTTGACTTTTGTTTTCGAAACTTGCATTTCTCCAAACTCAGTCAAAGTGGGGGCTTTTGAAAACAGGGCACCAGTCAGATTTTTGACTGCCGTGCCACGGCAGAATTTGCCGTGTCACGGCAGAATTTGCCGTGTCACGGTGTAGTACACCTTCTAACGATGTGCAGCACCGTGGCACGGTGCTCTTTGCCGTGTCACGGCAGTCCTAAAATCAGACCAGTGGCTTGTTTTCTCTTCTCACAGTCAACTTCCTTCGATTTTTTTTTTGAAAAAACGTGTGTGTTCTACATGCGTCTTAGCCCTGGGGGATTTAATCTTTATCAACCCAAAAACGCTCATGGCAATAAGGGTTCATCCGAGTTATTAAATCCACCTAAACCATGGAGTCGAGTTCAATTTCATCACGAACTCGCGGAGCCGCCCGTTGGCATACACCCTCAAGGGAGGCTGCCTTGTTAACGCGTCCAAACTCTTCACCATGGTACCCTATTGACACCAAATAAACCTGACCATAGTTGAACATAGAACTTGACCTTAGGTTGCGAATTATTCTTTGCATCACTGTGCCTACGTGTTTTATGTTTGGTCGTTTTGATCCTAACCTTAACGATCTTTCTTTGTCTATGGTGGATTATTTTATGACTAACGATTGCCAATGGACCGTACTCACTTATAAATAGCAAAAAAAAAAAAATTCCCGTGCCATGTCAGCATCCACTGTGCCAAGGGAAAGTTCACCGTGTCACGACAATTTCCACCGCGGCACAGTGGATTTCCAAAAAAAAAAATTCCCGTGCCACGTCAGCATCCTCCGTGTCACGGGAAAGTTCACCGTGTCACGGCAATTTCCACCGTGGCACGGTGGATTTCCAAAAAAAAAAAATCCCTTGCCACGATGGACTTTCCCGTGACACGTCTGAATCCACCGTGTCACGAAAATTTCCACCGTGGCACGGTGGAATTCCAGAAGAAAAAAAACCACCGTGCCACAGGAAAGTTCACTGTGGCACGGTGAAATTCCAGGAAAAAATAACCCACCGCGTCACGGCAACTTGTCCCGTGACACGGTACAATTTTTCGTGTGACGGTGCCGTTGAAATAAATCCAATTAGATTTTTTATGTCTTCCGTGTGAATTTGGTCCTCGCGTCAGTCATTTTTGTTATTGTTCAAATGTCTAGCCATACGATCATACCACGAGTCTTATAACATCACTTAGTCACTCACGAGTCAAGTATAGTCCACACACTTTCTTTATGTTCCGACTCGAGTTGTGCACCGGGTCGTTTATGATCGTATACTAGGTTCATGCACCCTTTTATCGTCATAATAAAAAAATGAGTGGAGTTTTCTCACCTGTTTTTAAATGTCTATTTTTTCCTTCCTTTCCTATCCTGAGCAATGAGTCAAACAATTAAGTGAATTATTTTATTTCCCAGTACTTGGTCAAGGAACAGGGATAGATTAATGCGGTTTGTGTCATTACCGCAACAATCCCTCAGATCTAATAGGCGTTCAAAGAGAACTTTGCCATCTCCATTACTCATCACCTTTCAATGGCCACTAAAGAAGATATTGAGAACATCAACAAATCCATCGAGGCACTGTCTGCCATGAAGCAAACCCTTACCACTAGGGTCACTACCACGAAACAAAACAAGGTCACTGTTTCCACCCTTGACAAACAGAAGGAACAAATGAGTAAGATTTCTTAGGATGTGAAGGACAGACTCCCTGAAAAGTTCTCCACTGCTGATATTCCAAAGTTCAAGCCTACTGACAATCCAATATTCCATTTGAAGGCGTTCTCTGCAACCATGGCTCTTAAGGGATTGGACGTAACACTCTTCCCTACGGTGTTCCCTCTCTCCTTAGAACATGCTTGCCAACAATGGTTTTATTCCTTAGATGCCAAGCATACTACGACTTGGCAAGGTGTCACCGACAGTTTTATGAATCGTTACAAGTGTAACATTCAAACTAAAACTTCTGAACGTGAACTCTCCATTCTCAAACAGAAAGAGAATGAAGGCTTCACCGCTTACCTGAACAGGTGGAGGGAAACAGCTTCACTCTTGGTAGATCCTCCCAACGAAAGAGAGATGGTTCGCCTCTTTATTCAAAATCTGACTCATAAATATAGGGAACATCTCAAATTTCTTCCACTAAACACTTTCGAAGCTATATACGACATCGGCATCAATATCGAGAATGAGCTAATAAAGACTGCTAGTAGTAAAAATATTAACACATGGAAAAACAAGAAGAACGACCATCCTTCTTTTTCGTCTTCTAAGCACGAAAATACTACCAACAATATAAGCCATGTTGATATCAATGAAATGTTAGATCTTGATGCTCCATTTCCCAAGAAGAAAAGAACTTACACTCCTTTAGGAATGACTTATGATGCAGCCTTTGATCGCCTTTACGGTCAATGCTTGATCACACCTATTGGGCCATTTTCAGAGCCAAAACCTGAAGAAAGGAGCACCAAATGGAATCCCAATGCCCATTGCAAGTACCATCAAGGAAGGGGCCACACTATGGAGCAATGTTGGAATTTGAAGGACGTCATTTAAGACTTGGTGGATGCAAATAAACATCATGTCCCTCCAGGTGGCAAGAAGTAATGAACACAAGGCGCACAGCAGATCCTTCGTGCAAGATTTCATGATTTCTTTCTTTATCATTCATCTCCATTCCCCCATTCATGTCTAGCATAGGTTTTCCATTTTGAATTTTTATATGTTTCATGTGTTTCGTTCACCTTTTCCATTAGTAAAATGAGCAAATTTCCTTTACATCTCGATCATAGAATTTTTCATTCATTCATTCATTCTCAAAAAATAATAAAAAAAATAATTCAATTACCGAACTAAACCCAAGGTACACCAATGACTTGAGGCACCTTTGCAACCCTGTCATTCCCTGTTAACCGTTCAATCACATTCCATTTCTTCATCAACCATTTTGAGCCTCGTCTAACATTTGGCCTTCATTTGTTCAACCCACATTTACTTAACCCTGGGATTGGGAGATGTGTAATTGTATAACATTCAAAAAGCAAGTAAAAAAAAAAAAAAGCAGCAAAGCAACAATAAAACAATGTCTAAAGGAAAGTGTTCCAATGTCTTTGATATGAACACGTCTCAAATTGTGTCTCTCATCGAGTGCTCGGTACCGTGCCTAAGAAACATGAATGCTACGTGAGTGATGGACTGCATGATCTGAGATTGCCTACATTGATTCAAAAGAATGAAAAAAAAAAATCAAAGCAAAAAAATCATCTTTTGCTTACCCAGCCTAAAGAGTCATCATCTTTGACTCTTCACGCATATATTTCCATCACTATAACCTTTGCAGCCTCACCATAGTATCACTTTCACACACTTCTTTCACACATACATATCCATATCATCTTTCCCTTAGGAACCCTTTATCATGAAATCTTGTTTCCCTACCGCGCATGCTTCATCATCTTTCAAGACAACAGTCATCAGAAGAAACGTATACTTGCTTAGCTTCTTGACCTGAGCATTGTTCATTTTTTCATGCATCGCATAATGTGCTAAGTAACATTTCTATATCAATGATTTGTAATAATACAAAGCATATCGTTCTTAGCTCCTTGACCTAAGCAACGTTCATGATCACTTCATCTATATACGTGCTTAGCTTCCAGACCTAAGTGACGTTCAAGATCGTTTCTTTACACCATATATGATGCGTAGCTCCATGACTTAAGTTCATTCATCTATCGTGTCACATGATGTAATTATCCTTAGCCTCCTGGCTTAAGAACATGCATCATGCATACATTATTTTCAGGACAAGCAATTCAATCCATACGATTCATTTCGTCTTGCTCAAGGAGGAAGTTCAAAACTTCTTCCCTTTTTCATTATTTTATTTTGGGGAAGTTCAAAAACTTTTTCAAAATTTTTATCGAGGGAAGTTCGAAAGTAAAATTTCATTTTTCATGTCTTTCTTTTTCAGGAGAAAGTCGGTGCCCTCCACGTCATGTCGTGTCAAGTCAAACTTGGTCAAGTTAGTTGGTCAAGTCAATCATAGTCTATATGAGTCCCTTGGCAAATTTTATTTTGCAGGTCTAAATTACAGCCCACGTCCGGGGACAAGCGGACCATCTACAGCCCACGTCCAGGGACAAGCGGACCATCTATAGCCCACGTCCGGGGACAAGCGGACCATCTACAGCCCACGTCCGGGGAAAAACAGACCATTTACAGCCCACGTCCGGGGACAAGCGGACCATTTACAACCAGCCCACGTCCGGGGACAAGAGGACCATCTATAGCCCACGTTCGGGGACAAGCGGACCATTTACAGCCCACGTCCGGGGAAAAGCGGACCATTTATAGCCCACGTCCGGGGAAAAGCGGGCCATTTACAACCATCCTACGTCCGGGGACAAGTGGACCATTTACAACCATCCCACGTCCGGGGACAAGTGGACCATTTACAGCCCACGTCCAGGGACAAGCGCACCATCTATAGGCCAGGCCACGTTCGGGGACAAGCGAACCAACTACAACCCACGTTCGGGAACAATCGTACCACCATCATTTAACGGCGCAAGGTTCTCGATACACAGAGACTTGCAATCTCATCATATGTCGACTTTCCTCAAGCATGGAAAGTATTATCCGGTGGATTTCTTCAAGCATAGAAAACCACCAAATTCATATGTCAGCTTTCCTTAAGCATGGAAAGTATCATCTGGTAGATTTCTTCAGGCTTAGAAAGTTACCAAATTCATCAGTCGGCTTTCCTCAGGCATGGAAAGCGTTCAATAAACGTCATCTGGTGGATTCCTTCAAGCATGGGAAGCTGCCAAACTCATTTTTCACCGATACACTGGTGCCAGATACGTATTCTATCCTTTTACCCTTTTATTCTGTGGAAGTAATATTTTTCTGCAGGTATCGCGTATACAGAGTGGTTTATGATCGCAGAACGTCTTAAATCATTCTCCGTCCCTATCGACTACTTTGACTATCGTTTTTGAAACTACCGTTTCTACAAACTCAGTCAAAGTGGGGGCTTCTGTAGACACCTAAAAATGTCTCCCCAAAACCAAACCCGATGATGAACAACCTTTCACTGCCTCTATTGGTCGGGTTCAGTATTTAATCCCGAGAGTGCTTAAAAAATTGTGTTTAATTAAATTCATTTTTTTGAATGGTCCATGGATCAGTCTTAATGTTTGGTCAAAGCATAGATTTTTTTAATTTAAAACCAAATCATTTTTATTTTATTGTTTTATTATTTATTTTGGCCCAAACCTTTTATTTATTTTATTTACTTATTTTCTTTTTTTAGCCCAAATAATAATAAATCAGAAACGGCCCGAAATTATCAATCGGCACTTAAAATGCTGAACGAAATTGGGGTTAAAAATGAATTTAGACGGAAAAACGGACAAAAAATTACCGCGTCACGGCAATAGTCCACCGTGTCACGGGAAACTGTCCCGTCTAACGGTGGGATTTCCTGTGACACGGGAAACCTGCTGTGACACGGGAGTTTCCGTGTCCGTTCTGCGTAAACCCTTCACGCGTTTTATTCCCCGTAGCCTAAAATAATTCCCGCGTCACGCAACTGTTCACTGCGTCACGGGAATTTTTCTCGTCTGACGTTGGGAATTCACGTGTCACGGTACACATTGCCGTGTCGCGGTTTACTTTTTTTAGGGTTTTTATCATTTTAGGGCTCCGTGTGTTCCCTCAGCACATTTTTTCTATAAATACCCCTTCATTTTTTCTATAAGAGCGACGCAAATGATAGAAAGCTGACATACACTTGACTTTTGCGTCGCTTCTTCAATAACAAGCGACGCAAATAACTTTAAAGGATGGTAAAAATATACATTTGCTTCGTTCTTGATAATGAGTGACGCAAATATGGCGACGCAAATGAACCTTTTTCTACTAGTGATACACCGACATACAAGTTATAAAGCAGCAAAAGCGCCGACGTACTGGCATAGCGGAAGCAAAGTTCAAGCGAGCTTTTAAATATCGACAAGCGTGAGTCTTCGGTAATTTTCCTCGAAATATTATCGCAACAAATTAGGATAGCTTCAGGCGAGGATATCTTCGGCAACGTTCCCTAGCTTGCGGAGAGTTGTCATAAACAACTGTAGGTGATTTCAAGCGAAGTTATCTTCGATCGTGTTCCCTGGCTTGCGGAAGATGGTCACAAAGTGCTAGAAGATGGTTTAAAGCGAAGCAATCTTAGATGGGGTTATCTAGCTTTCAGAAGTCTAGCATGGCAGAATTGGAGGCAGTTACAAGCGTAGCAGTCTTCAGGTGGCATTTTCTAGCTTCCAGGAGGTCGTCAAAAATACAAAAATACAACAGCAATGCAGCAGCAAATCGGTTACTTTTAGAGACGTGTGCTCGACGGTGCAAGATTCACGTTTCTTAACTCTCTTATCTGTTTTAACTAACGCTAGTTTGTAGGTATCGGCGTTACAACAATGATTTAGGATCGCAGAACGTTCTTAATCATTCTTCGTCCATATCGCTACTTTGACATTTGTTTTCGAAACTTGCGTTTCTCCAAACTCAGTCAAAGTGGGGGCTTCTGTAGACACCCATTTGTGTCTCCCCGAAACCAAACCCGGTGATGAGTACCTTTTGCGTCGAATCATAATCGAATGAAGTGAAAGTGTGGAAGGTCTAGTGTTGTGGATATTTTTAATTTCCTTTCTTTTCTATCTATTTTTGAAAACCCAATTTAAATAAAAGCCAATCCAGTTTAGTTTGGTCCATAGCAAGGGTCCAATAATGGTGTAGTTGAATCGCAACTCTCTCACCCCAGATACACCAAAGCGTCGTATGTCCTCTTAAAATACTAACGTTGGGTAGTGTACTGCACGACCAATGCAGGAAAAACGAAATCATCCCACGGCCAAAAGCAAACCTCATGCTCATATAAAACGAACATCCATAAGCTTAAATCCTACTAAAGGTAATGCAAACACAGAATGTTAAGGAAATATACCGAGAGAATCAACTCTCAAACACGAGCAGTAGTAGTCTGGTCGTTAAAACGACCTCCCCAACTAGCAGTAATGGGGAGCCCTCAAGGTGAAGGCCTCGCTGGTGAAAAAGAAGGGAAATACTCGAAGAACCAGGCCTATAAGATAGGGTGAAATGTCAACAAATGCTAGCATAAAACGTAATAAAAGCATTAGTTTAAAAGAAATCAAATATACCTCTATGATCCCCAAAAACTAGAAAGTGTGACTTCACCGTAAAAACTACTATGGTGACAAGAGAGTCTTAATCCAAGTAGGAAAACAGCATAGGCCAAGCTGGCCCAATCATATGATCCGACCATACCATGGTCACAAAGAGAAGGTAGATAGTAAAGTAGCACACGGCTACCCTTGTTAGGGAAGAAGGTCCCCGACAAAAGGATCAAGGAAAGATGTGCACTTGATGTTCTAGGGTAGTCGCATCATCCTAGAAGGCCTCCATCAGCATGGTTCGACGAATGCACCGAGCTCTAATTTGCGTCAGCCGAGGCTTGATGAGGGAATAAATGCGTCGTGAATTGTCTATCCCTAGATCAAATACAATTTATAACACTCGACTCAACCTGTTACGAGTATAGGGCAAGTAGAGGGGTCGAACCACAGGGAGTAATGCATAAACACCACATTCATTACTTAGAGTCTAAGCTATCTCGGAACAAGAAGTGTGAATAACTAAGAGATCAAACTAAGAACGAAATGGATTAAAATCAATAAACTAAGCACCAAGAGAAATGGGTAGATGTAGACGCCACTTGATCATGCAATAACAAAGTAGCAAATCATTGGTAAACTAAACATGCATGAATATCAAAGTAAGGCCCAATCTAACCGCCTTCCGGGGTTAATCGGTTTCTCCTAACATAGCCTCTATGTTTCCACACTAGAACCATACATTAGAAGGTGCAATCGAAGAACTATAGATAGTAATGAATCTCAACTAAGTCAACTTTCGTTCCTTGTTAGCAAAGATTCACCTTTAATCAACTAACAATGTGCACTTGCTAGAAGATCAAAGAATATCAAGCATGCAAAGACTTTAATCACCATTAACACAACCCCAACATTATAAGCATGAACAATTAGCAACTACACCATCCCCACACCCTTGGCTAGGTAACTACCCACAAATCATATTGAAGACAATATCAATCATCAAATCAATAAGCATGAACATGATCAATAAGCAAAGAAGGAAAATCAAAGCAAAAAAGTAAAATCAACAACAAAGGTAAAGTGAAAGAGTAAGAGATTACTCATTAATTGAAGATGAAGGTCTACAAAGGATTTAACAAACTCCTTCTTCAAAAACTAAGTTCATCAATGAAGAAAACCACACTTTCTCTCTTTACCAATGAAGACTAATAGTGTTTCTCTCTCTCGATTAAGCTAAAAGTGTCAAAAATTAAAACTAAGTTAATCTAATTACATCAAAACGTTCTAAGATGGGACTTATATAGTCCGTACAGATCCAGCTGAAAAAAGGAGAGGTTCGACTGAACAATGGGAAGGTTCGGCCGGACTACAGGGTAGGTTCGGCCAAACCATGGGTAGGTTCGGTCGAACCTCCCTGATCCTGGTCTGGTCAAACTTCTGTGGTTCGACCACTCCTGCAAAATTACCAAATTGCATCTTGTCCCTGCCTCGACGTTCGGCCGAACCACTAAGCAGGTTCGGCCACACCTTTAGGAGGTTCGGCCGAACCGCTTCTGAATCATGCTTCCTTCAGCTTTCCTTGAGCTTAGATTCCTCCTCTTGAAAATCCCGATGGTTCCTACAAAGCATAAGCATGGAAATCACAATAAAAACAAAGCGAGAAGACTATGAAAAGGGAAGATAAAGGAGAAAATAAAAGAGGAAGCAAAACTAAGTAAAAATGCTTAGAAAAAGGGGCCAAACAAGTGCAAATGAGGGGAGAATCCTTAGAGAACAAGGATAAAAGAGTGGCATAAATGCCACGCATTAAAATCCCCCACACTTGCCTCTTGCTTGTCCTCAAGCAAGGAAAACTTGATCAAAAAGACAAACACAATAAACATAATCATGACAAGGTTTTTAGCAAAACCAATCAAGCCCCAAGTTAATGAAATACTCAATTTGGACTCATTTGCAAATAAATGCACCAAATAATACTTATCTCTCTCAATCCAAAGAGGGAGAACACGTTCCAAGATGCCCAAGGTTGAAAAAGACAAACCTAAGCTAAGCGTAGAGAACTAATGATTTCACTCTTCGCCCTAGCCCCAACCAAAACGGTCCGCGTTCTCTCCACTAGCTTCAATTCATCCCCTAGCTAGCTCCTCAGGGTTCCTCGAGGGAACCGGAAAAAGAAAATTTTATGTGGAATCATAGGGTCATCCCGACATCTTAACTATGCATACTCTCTCCATAGGGTTGCTTCTATCTCCCTCCACCGTTCTTTGACCACGCCCCTCTAGAATCCAAGGGTCTTAAGTAGGGTTGTAATTTCATTGCTAGGGGTTATGGTTGGGAAACAATTTGAAAATTTTGGTGGCAATTCCTAAGTCAAGCGTAAGAGTGGCCATCTCTCAAGAACATCCTAAGAATTGAACCAATTCTTCAAACTTACAACCTTTCAAAACAAACCACACCACAAAACTTCAATTTTTTTTTCATCATTTTTTATTTGGATTGATTTTCATGAGTTTCAACTTTCTTGCCAAACCTATTTGCGTACTCTTTTCATGAATAGTCTTTCAAAACCTTATTTGAACCAAATTACACAACCTTCTTTCTCAATTTTGACATTATCAAACTCGAACCTCACAAGCCAAGGCTTCACTAACTACAGGGTTGGTAGAACATAGGCCGATAGGTTTGTAATATGACTAAGTCAAAAAGGGGAAATAAGGCTCAAACTGGTTAGCAAGAGGGTGAATGTAAAAATGAAAACCAAATTTGTAACAAAACACAAAGAAAACAAAGAAAAATGAAAAGAAATGCCCTCTTCCTCCTCTAGAGTTATATGGTCACTATCTTGGGAGCTAGACGCCAGCACAAAGATTAAGACATGCATAGTTAAGGATCCTAAGTGCCGCTCACAAGAATGATGAAGGCTAGAACAAATGACGGTCACACGGGATAAGAAATATAGCAAATACTAACCAAGGGAATCCTATCCACCATAGAGAGCAACACCATCTTACCACTTTCCTGTGAACTAGGGGTTCAAACGTCCTCAAAAGTTCTAAACCGGGCTACCTTAGCTTACAATGTGTCTAACTCAACCCAAAGCATTCTCAAACCGTGCAAACCCTCAACAACTAGGAAGATAAGCATTCAAAGACACATCGAGGCAAACCAATCCAAAAGAGTGAGCAAATTACACATCAAAAATCATTTCAAATAGTCATAATTATGCTTGTAACATAAAAAAGGGGAAAACAAAACAAAATAAAGAGGATCAAAAAGGTTCACATACGAGGTATATAATTCAATTAAATCCCAATCGTCATACAAGTGATCGTTCGATAACAACATCAATGATCCCAGGTTCCATAGAACCAAAAGCAAACATCCTCCAACCATTCAACTTCTTCCTAAGCTAACCTAGACTAAAAACTCAAAGAAAAAGAAAATAAAAGAGATGAAAGGTCTCACCAAATGCCGCTTGAAATGGAAGACAAGATAATTCATACAATCTCACCAAGGGAGCTTGTGTTGCTCCTTAACTTCCTTCGTTTCCGCTTTCAAGCTTCAAGAAAGGTGAGCCAAAACAAAAGAAACTATGAGAAAACAAGAAAAATAATAAAAAAATTAGAAACCAAAGAAAAAGACTAAAGTTATAGATAAAAAGAAAAATAAATAAAAAGTAAAGAAAAATAAATAAAAAGTTATCTACAAAGTTTAGATTAAGGGAATTTGGATTGTCGGGAATTTTGGATTTTTTTTCTTGGGAGCATCTTCGCCTACACAAAGCTCAAGAATCATCAGAAATCGTCAAAAATCAGCAAAAATCGTCATAAAAACATCATCAAAACATCACCATCATCACCATCACATCATCATCATCACATCATCACATCACCATCACAACATCATCACAACATCATCAACTACAACAAGGCCACAATTCTCAATAGTCCTCCTCATGTACAAGCCACTACCCTCCCCTCCTATGTACACTTCAACCAACCCAAAAGGAACATCCTCCCCCACACTAGTCTTTTGCACGTCCCAAGCAAAAGGTAAAAGTTAGAAGTTCTGGGGGGGAAGGAAAGGAACCCTCATCATGGGGTCATGTCTCCTTGCCCTCTAGGTTGAGGGGGGTTCTCAAAATCGAACCCGGGAGTGTCCATAAATGGGTGGAAGGGTTGGTTAAAGTGCTCATAGGGCCGCCCCTGGTCACCCCATCCACCATCAAAAGGGTTTGGGGTGGATGTGCAAGTCGGATCACACCCACTCGGGCAATAAGGATCATAAGGTGGGGTGCCAACGCGTTGAGAAGGGTCAATGGGACCTTCCCAATAGGGGTAGACATTGGGGGTAGGGTTGTTGGGGTCATAGGGGTCCTAATGAGGAACCGGACCCTCTTGAGGGGGGTGGTAGGGGTAGTTAACATAGGGCACTTGGATGCCCGCTTGTACAAGGTTATCATAATTCATCCTCCCGTAGTACCCCCATTGTTCAATGGAAGCTTGGTTATCTTGACGGATATCCTCGAGGGTACTACGGAGGGCATTCATATCAAAAGGAGGAAAGGAGGAAGAGGAAGATGCCTCACCTCCCCCGCTAAGGGGGGGGGGGCAGTTTGCTCCTTGCGGTGGACCGGTGGAGGATGAGGAATTGCACCTAGGGCTCTTGTTCTTCTTAGTTCATCCACGATGTGCTGCAGGGGAATCTTCCATTTGAGAGGAGAGGAGTGGTCCACCGTAGTGAGGGATGGGTCCGAAGGACACACCATTCAACCTCTTTGTCCACTAAGAGGATGAATTTGCGCTTGTTTGTTGAGTAGTTGATGAAGCTGTTGTGACGGAGAGCAATAAGAGAGAGAGAATAGGGAGGGAACTCGTCGGTGACTTCCTCTCGGGTTTGGTGCAAAAAGGGGAGCATTTTTATTTGCTCCTTGTAAGCTCCATCTTTCAAGGAGAGGGAAATGATAGTAATCATGCCCCCCCATAAAAATGTCGTCACCAAGACGGTTGTCCCTAGTATCCAAAAGCCTTTGGATGAAGGTGGAATAGCATTGAAACTTGAGGCGCTGAGGGTTGTCGGCCAAGAATAGACAAGCAACCTTATCCTTAACCATTGAGCCGTGTTTTGCTGTGAATAACACGGCATATTGGAGGAGCCCAGCAAAATATCTCAAGGCTATGTGGATGATGTTGTTGACCTTGGATGTGTTAGTCCAAAAACTATCCCTGGTGGATATGCTCCTCCACCATTCTTGCTCGTTGTAGGGGATGCGATGAGTGGAAGTCATCTCGCATGGATGATCTAGCCCAGTCGCATGCCAATTGAAAATCTTGTTAAGATCACTCTCGGTGAGGGAGTGATCCTCATTGAACTTGCGGAAATGAATAACAAGTTGAGGCTCCTCATCATTAAATTCTGGCTCTATAACTTCCTTGCGGAGAGAGGCAAGAAATTCCAAAGTCACCCGCTCACAAGTGTGAGCGTGAAGATAGATGAAGTCAACCCAACCAAAATTCTGTGCTAACTGGACTACCTCATCCAAGATACCGAGCTTTTGCAAAGTGGTAGGACAAAAGAACCGTGTTGAACTGATGGGACGATTGATCAGGGCTTTGTAGACGTCCCAAAAATGCTCATTCGGAGCAATTATACTATGATCATTGATGTCGGGAGGAGGCGGGAAACTCGTTGAAGAAGATTCACCCACTTTCTTCCTCTTTGACTTGCTCTTTCCGAAAACCATGATTCTACAAAATTACCAAGAACTATTATTAGGAAAATTTGATAAGAGATGTCATAAGAAGCTAGCCAAGGTAAAAGTGTATGCGTGAAATTAGTTGCCTTGAGTTGTGAAATAGATATAAAGGATGACAACAATTCAGTTCAAGGCATAAATGGACACATTTAAACCAAGGCATGGGCAAGAAATTCTACGACATTCATATAAAAGCCCTAAAAAAGTCTAGGTGAATTTTGGCATGATGTCTCCTAATTATGTGATAATCATTCACCAAACCATCAAAATCAAACTAAAAACAACAAGAATTATTCTCCAACAACATCCAATTCATGAATTCTCCAATCACCAAATAGTAGCATGAACACCCTAGCATGAAATCAACATTTTTAAGCAAAGACATTGAGATCAAACAAAACCAAGGTATACATGCATAATCATGAAAATAAAATATTCTATCAATTACAAATCAATTGCAACATGTAAATCCAAACAACCACAAGAAACAAGCAAGGTATTACTAACAATCTCAAAAATACCACAATTCATATTTAAACATGTAAAACATGGTATAACTATGAGAAATTGAAGAAATAAACTTGCAAAAGTTAAGAAAATCATACCACAATTGATTGTAAGGGAGTAGAAACCCAAAAATACCAAAAGCACTTAAACCCTAGAAATTGGGGGAAATGAAAAGATAGGATTTTTGTGAGGAATTTTTGGTGGAGATTGTAGAAATGGAGTAGAGGATGGAAAATAAGTGAGAAAAAGAGAAGATTGGAGTGATTTTGATGGAGGTTTGAGGTTGTAGGAGTTGGTTGCAATGTAGGTTAGAGTGAGAAGGAGGAGAATAGAGAGAGAGAGGGGGTCGAATGAAGTGAAATGAAGAAGAAGAGCAGCCCCTGTTTTTTTTAAAAAACACCGACAAAGGTTCGGCCGAACCATAGGTTAGTTCGGTCGAACCATAGGTAAGTTTGGCCGAACTTGCTCAAGGTTCGGTCGAACCTTCTCTCTAACTTGAATTTTACAAAAATGGCAGAAAGTTTTCAAGTTGTGATTCCAGAGCAGGTGTGACCGAACACAGCTATGTTTGGGCGAACCTAGGTTCGGTCGAACCTCTCCAAGGTTCGGTTGAACCTCTCCAAGGTTCGGTCGAACCTACTTTAGAATATGAATTTATGCAGTTCTGGCAGAAATTTTTCAACTTGAGGTTCTAGAGGAGGTGCGACCGAACTCAAGAAGGTTCGGGAAAAACTTTTAAAAGGTTCGACCGACACTACAAGAAAAATCACTTTTCGTAGCGATTATTTTGTAGCGATTGTACATTCGCTACAATATGCAAGTATGTTTGTGAAATAACTAAGGATGTCGTATCATTTTTACAATCGCCATGGTTTTCCCATATAAAATCGATACGGAAAACATAATAATACATATCCACACTATTTTTACACATTTATATAATTTTGAGAAATCGTATCATTTACAATCGCCACTAAATCTTAAAAATCGATACGAAAAGCCTTTTCAACACTAGATATATAAATATTGTTTGACAAAGATTACATAAAATATGTCATAGCTTATTGGTGAAATATTTAATATAAGAGTTTGAGGTTGCATGTTCGAATCTTGTAAAAATCATACGCAAGTTTTTTTTTTTGAAGAAAATGAGTTAAACATTTATAGAGATTGTAATCGCTACAATAATCACCACGATTGGATGTAGTTTTTCGTATCGATTATTGAGGCCAACCCCAGCGATATTGAAAACCACTACTAAAGGCTAAGGCAACGGGGGATATTGTATCGAATGACCATTCGTTGGGAAAGCTTTTTGTTTCAATTACAATCGATACTAAAGGTTAAAATAATCGCTACGAAAAGGTTATTTTCTTGTAGTGCGAACCTTCAGGGAGTTCGGTCGAACCACCTGGCTTTTTCAAAAAATGCCCATTTTGCTAAACAATATGCACAAACACCCCTCTTCAAAACACACTAAACACCATAACATCATGCTAAGGAAAAGCATACCAAAAATTCCAACACAATCAAAATTCAAAAATCCAACAATCCAGCATTGTAGATAGGAAAATAAGAAAGCATCAAGAAAGGGTGAAAAAGAAAAGGGTTAGAGATTCGGGTTGCCTTCCGGAAGCGCTTTTGGTTTACGTCGTTAGCTCGACGCTCCTTGAATCGATCAAGGAGGTTCAAATTGATGATGCATATCAAGAAGAGTCACAGAAATTGGTTCATCACTTGGGATTCCTTCGTAGTAGGGCTTGAGCCGGTGACCGTTCACTTTGAATGGAGTATGCGTGTAGACACCCATTTGTGTCTCCCCAAAACCAAACCCAGTGATGAGTACCTTTCACGTTAAATCATAATCGAATAAAGTGAAAGTGTGGAAAGTTTAGTGTTGCGGATAGTTTTAATTCTTTTCTCTTCTCTCTGTTTTTGAAAACTTATTTTAAGAAAATAGTCAATCCAGTTTGATTGGTCCATGATAAGGGTCCAATAGTAGTGTAGTTGGATGGGTTTGAAAAGACCTTTCCAACGATATATTATAAGCCCAATTTCGATGAATAATGAGGAAGTAATGGCCAAAATACTAAACTGGGTCCGATTTGGTTTTTATATGCAGCTCAATTATCTAGAGGATGGCCTATTACTAATTATCATTCCTAAAGCTATTAGGATTGATTATAGTCTTTTTGAATACTCTAGAAGGTTCTTTTAAATCCTAATGGAGTTAGGATTGATAATTATGTTTTAAAGAGTTTGAAATTGAATAAAACTACTCCTTTTAAGAATCCTTGTTTTGTACGAAGTGGAATATATTCAAATTTTATTTTCGTGCCTCATAATATTTATCCAAATTATATATGGTTGGATAGATCTTGAAATTATATTTCCAATGATATAATATAATATTAAATCCGAGTTATAACGGAAAAGATATGAATGAGACATGGAACTTTATCCAAAACTGACACCCTTCCACTATTTTTGCCATATCTTTTTATCGACAAAATATTTTAATCTGATTCTAATTGGGTTGGAAATTAGACTTTAAGAGCTTTCGAACAACATATTATATGCCTTATTTGGACTTCCGGATGAAAAGATATGCTAAAAACAAAAACGCGTGAATTTCTGAAATCAGCGCCAGGCGCCTGGCGCCAATAGCCTGGTGTTGGCGCCAGCTCTGTTTTGCGTGCGCCAATCTCGTTTTTATATTTTATCTTTTTGGCTGATTTTCTCTATAAATAACGTATTAAAAACTCCATTTTCATTCACCTACAATTAGTTTTCATTCGCAATCATTAATTCTCTAATTCTCTCTTAATCATTCACCAACTCTCATCAAGTTTTCTTGATTATTTCATCTCTCTCTCTTTCTCTTTTTCTAAACTTTGTTTTCAAATACAAAAATTCCGCATTCAAGATCTAGAAACACCTAGCCATATTCGAAGTTGCCTTCGCTCTAGACGTGAAAGGTTTAATTTCTGAGGGTTTGGTCCCAAATCTCTCTTTCAATTATTTAATTTAATTGTTTGTTTATTATTTTCCTTGAAGTTACTAACGTGTGTATTTTGTTATTAGAAAGAGGTACGAGGCATCAAAGTAAGTGCTTTAATGGTTTTAATTGATATTATAATCATATTTACATTGTTATTATGATATTTCTAGTATCATGTCTAGGGTATTTTTAATATTAAATATGATTGCTATGATGCTTCCTATTCTCTTCCTCATATTTATGATTGTTAGTATCATGTTAGGGTTAAAGATTTTATTTTTATTGCTTAGTGACATGCTAGGGTTTGTTATTAATCTTGTTAGTATCATGCCTAGGATCTTGCTATTATTATTATGCTTTAATATTAACATGAACATGATTATGATTATAATTGTTATAATTTATGATGATTATGAATATTATGAATATTATTGTTATTATTCTGATGATGATTATTTTATCTATGATGATATTATTATTATTTTGATGATGATATTTTTATTTATGATTATTATTATTATTATTATGATTATTGATTAGGGGATTTTGCTCCCACCAATCGGAATGCGCCACGTGGGCCAATCAGGTCCTGCCAAGTGTCCCCCAGTAGGAACTGTCAGGGCTTGCCACGTGGCACGCGCTTATTCGTCCACCTTGGACCTATTATGTCATGACACGTGGCATACTCCATGCCTAATGGAGAAACCGGCCACCCAGGCCCAACTTTCGAGGGAAGCCCAATCAGCCCTAGGTTAACCTAAACCTAGGATTAGCACGTTTCCCAAGGTTATAAATTCCTCCCTTAATCCTCATTAAGGGGAGGACATTTTAATTACACATTGATTACAGAGCTACAAGCTGATTACGCTAAAAACTCACACTAAACACTCTCACCTAGAGAGAACCAATCACTTTAATTTCCGCATTAATTACTCCTTAATCAAGTACTAAATGACCGTTGGGGGCGGAGCTCCCACCACCAGGAGTCTCCGTGGTTTTGCAGGTACAGGCGTCCGGTTCCAGTCTCGGAATTGTAACTCTCCAGCAGGACATCAGAAAACCCCGAAACATTTGGCGCCGTTTGTGGGGAGAGTACTTTTGAGATGGCATCCAAGTCTGTACCGACTCCTGAAGAGAGGCGTCCCCTAGACGACCCTCAAGTTCAGTCGGACCACGATAATGAGAGTGAATTTGAAGTTGAAGCTCACACAGCTTCAGACGGGACCCTAAGGGCCCGACGTACCCGTCATACCGAAAGGAGGTAACGTGAACATCTTCATACAGGAAGTGAGCCAGCAGGCGCACTGCCTGTTCGGCAACAGCCGACTGATGGGTCTGCTCCCATCACAAGGAACGAACTCATGACCTTCATGAGGGACTTCAAGGGAGAGATTCAAGAGTTGATCAACAAGAAGCCGCCTGCTCTGGTCAAGGAGCAGTCGGCTAAGAAACCCTCCACTTCACTGAAGAGGAAGCCAGTTCAAGGGCGAGAGGCGACTCCTCATCCTAAATCTAGGAAGCGAGAGCCACCTGCCCTTGATTTCACAAAATACCGTTTTCCTACTCCAGGAAATAGGAAACCTGTTCGTCATATTCAGGCGGACGGGTCGAGGAAATCATACAAAGACGCTCGGCTACTGCTAGAGCAAAAGAAGAGTGACCGATTGTCAGAGTCGGCCTCTACTTCAAACTTCCAAGACAGTCTGCGAAATACCTCAATAAGGCATACGCAGTCGTATCGTGAGAGTCAGTCAGGCGGCACCTCCCGTCAGTCTGGCTTTCATAGCGACCAGGCGGTACCAAACTTACCGTTTGTGCCGCAACAACAGTATTTTTTGCAGCCACCTTCGTTTGGTGGACATGCAGCAAAAAACGTCCAACCTATGGACTGGCAGCTACGGTTGCTTAAACTTGGTGAACAGCCGTCGGCTTTCTCCAAGGAAATTACTGAAGCCGCTCAGCCGGCCAAAGTGAAAAATGTATTAGTAGGCGCCTACGACGGCACTACTAACCCAGAAGACCATCTTATGGCCTTCACCAACCTGATGTACCTTCAAGGGTTGGATGATCCCACCTGGTGCAAGTGTTTCCCAGCGACTCTCAAAAGAATCGCACAACAATGGTTCGGCAACCTGCCGACTGGTTGTGTAAATAGCTTCAGGACGCTTGCTTACTTATTCACCTCCAACTTCGCCATGAACATCCCTGCAAAGAAGACGACCCTTGATTTAGGAACAATTCAGCAGGGCGAGAAGGAGGGGCTTCGTTCTTACATCAGGCGTTTCAACCTGATGAGAATACAGATTCAAGGGTTACCGGATGAGGTAGCCTATACTTACTTTTTCAGAGGTCTCAAGGACGGGTCGACCTTCAAATTTGACTTGGTCCGAAAGAGGGTGGCGACTCTTCAAGAGGCCTTGATTGAAGCGGGAGCCTATATATAGGCGACTGATCTTTGTAGTACGGGAAGACAGTCGGACGGTAAAAGGTCCGACAAAAAAGAAGGACGACAGAAGCAGTCGTCCAACAAAGACGAGAAAAGAAAAGAGGTCTGGGCGGCTGATTCCTCTAAACAGCCGGCCCAGAAAAAGAAAAAAGAATTCAAACCATACTCCCCGAAGTATGCGTTTAACAAGGATAACCAGTTTATCCTAAACGAAATCAAGGGACGGATCTCAATTGAGAAGCCGGTCCCCATGAAGGGTTCTGCAAACAACCGGAACCAAGAAAAATTATGTGCTTATCATGAAGATGTTGGTCATCACACCAATGACTGCATCAGTCTCATGCGGTATCTGGATCGCCTGGCTGAGCAAGGTGATCTTGACACTTATGTCAAGAAATCTACGGGGAACACTTCCTCAAAAAAGCAGTCGGCCAAAAAGAATCAACAGGCCGACAGCTCCGATACAGATGATGCAGTCGTCTACACCATTGCAGGCGGCTTCTCAGGAGGCGGCCCCACTATTAGGGGCAACAAAGACAATATCAGGCGGTTAGATGTAAATTCCGTTCACCAAGAACGGTCGTCCAAATATTCATTTCCTGAGATTGTCATCACTGAAGAAGATCTAGGAGGGGTAAGAGGGCCGCATGACGACCCCATCGTTATTGAATGTAAAGTGGCCAACCAGAGAGTTGGCCGAATCCTCATAGATACCGGAAGCTCCTCAGATCTTATCAGTAGCAAATGTCTGTCGAAACTAAAATATCAGACGGATTGCATACATCCGGCCTCCCACCCTTTAGTAGGGTTTGGAGGAGGAGGAGTCCACCCAGTGGGACGAGTGGATTTACCCATCCGTCTGGGCGAAAAAGGGGAAGGACGACACATGGTAGTCCGGTTCCTGGTAGTAGAAGAACTCTCGGCCTACAACATGATTCTGGGACGACCAACCCTGAATAATTCCAAGGCTGTTATAATCCCATCCCTTATGTTGCTCAAGTTTGAGAGGGATAATGGAACAGTCGGCTCCCTAAGGGGAGATCAGAGGATGGCCCGAGAGTGCTATCTCTCGAATGTCAAGCCCACTGTTATGGCCACTGGGTCGACTGGTGGAAAAACAGACCTTGACAAAGTCAAGGAGAGTGCGCCTGTTCAAAGAGCAGGCAACAAGAAGAGAAAGGCATCCTAGACAGAGGCCGCAAGAAAAGACAAAAAATAGCAATCATTGGCAGAGGAGCGGTCGGAGGAATTCCGCCCTCAGCCGGCTGGTGAGCATACGGACTTGATCTTAGACGACTCACGTCCTGAGCGAACAGTCAAAGTTGGGACGACTGCTCTGAGAGACCTTGGTGACGACTTTCACAAACTATTGAAAGAATACAAGGACATCTTTGCATTCGAAGTCCATGAAATGCCAGGCATTAGTCCTGATCTGGCGGTACATAAACTAGCCGTGGATCCGAAAAAGAAGCCAGTACGACAGAAGAAGCGGAACCATGGCGAAGAAAGAAGTGAGGCGGCAGCCGCCGAAGTTAAAAAATTACTTGATGCAGGGTTCATTCGGCAATGTTACTTCCCAGACTGGGTTGCAAATTTGGTGCTTGTTAAAAAGCCGAATGACACCTGGCGAATGTGTGTAGACTACACAGATTTAAACAAGGCGTGCCCCAAAGACAGTTATCCTCTGCCTAAAATTGATAACCTGGTCGACTCAACAGCCGGCCATGCTTTGATGAGCTTTATGGACGCCTACTCTGGTTTCCATCAAATTCCTTTATGGAAGAAAGATCAGGAGAAGATGGCCTTCGTCACTGATCAGGGATTATACTGTTACACGGTCATGCCGTTTGGTCTTAAGAATGCCCCGGCTACCTTCCAACGAATAATAAACACTGTGTTCTTTGATCAGATTGGGAGAAACGTCGAGGCATACATTGATGATATGATTGTCAAGACTAAACTTCAGAAAGATCATCTGTCGGACCTCCGAGAAACTTTCGCCACACTCAGGCGGCACCATGTCATGCTCAATCCCAAGAAATGTGTTTTTGGAGTTGAGTCTGGGAAATTTCTCGGATTCCTTATCAATCAGAGAGGAATAGAGGTGAACCCTGAGAAGGTGCAGGCGGTCATCGACATGCAGTCGCCTCGTACCATCCGAGAGGTTCAGAAGTTAACAGGTTGTCTGGCGGCCTTGGGAAGATTTCTAAGCCGATCAGGCGACAAATGCCTATACTTTTTCCAGGCAATTAAGAAAAAGGCAAGGTTTGAATGGGGGCCGGATGCTGAGGCCGCCTTCCAGAAATTGAAAGTTCACTTGCATTCCTTGCCGAGGCTGGTCAGCCCTTTGCCCAAAGAAGTACTCTACATGTACCTGGCCGTCTCTGATCATGCGTTAAGTGCTGTTCTCCTTGCTGAAAGAGACGGCTGTCAGCTCCCGGTCTACTTTGTCAGTCACGTACTGAAAAATGCCGAGTTGAGATATCCCTTAGTGGAGAAATTTGGTCTTGCACTCTTCATGGCTGTTAAAAAATTGAAGCCCTACTTTTTGGCACATGCAGTCGTCGTGTATACAGACCAACCTATCAAGCGGCCACTGACCATCATGGAGTCGTCAGGCCGAATGATCAAATGGGCCATAGAAATTCAGAGCCTCGAAGTTACTTTCGAGCCTAGAAAAGCAGTGAAGGGGCAAGCCTTTGCTGACTTTATTGTTGAGATGACTCGTCCCCCTGACTCTCAAGTTCCAGACCAAGTCTGGAAGGTATATGTGGACGAAAGCTCTACTTCAAATGGTTGTGGAGCAGGCGTCATATGTCAGTCGCCGGAGGGCGACAGGTACGAGTATGCTCTACGCTTCAGTTTTCAGGCCTCAAACAATGAGGCAGAATATGAAGCTTTACTAGCCGGAATCCGCATGTGCAAGGCGGCAGGGGCAAGAAAAATAGACGCCTGTTCCGATTCACAATTGATAGTGAGTCAGTACAATGGCGAATACGAAGCAACCCATCCGGCCATGATCAAGTATTTAAAGGCGGTCCGACAAGCAGTCGGCTCCCTTGAGGATTTCCATCTGATCCAAGTGCCGAGATCAGAAAACAACCAGGTGGATGCACTGTCAAAATTAGCATCATCCGCCTCCTCTGATACTCCTCGAACTGTTTTTTGGGAAGTAATGGAGAAGAGAAGCATCGAGGAAGACCCTATTGGAATCTTAGACAGAAGCTCAACCTGGATGGATCCAATCAGGGCATATCTGACAAACGGTACCCTTCCGGATGATCATCAACAGGCGGCAGCACTGAAAAAACGAGCAACCAGTTTTGAAATAATAAAGGGAGAACTTCACAAAAGGGGGTACCTTCAACCCTTCTTAAAGTGTGTTACTCCAGAAAAGGGGCGAGAGATACTGGACGATCTTTACTCTGGTTACTGTGTTTCCCATATAGGCGGTAGGACGCTTGCTCAACGGGCAAGGCGGCAGGGCTACTTTTGGCCTACTTTAGAAGCAGATGCAATGGAGATGGTGAAAAAATGTGACAAGTGTCAAAGGTTTGGCAAGCTAATTCACCGTCCAACTACTGACCTCACTACCATTCATAGCCCACTACCGTTTGCTAAGTGGGGCATGGACATTCTAGGTCCATATACGCCTGCTACAGGCGGAAGGAGGTACATACTTGTTACCGTCGACTACTTCACTAAATGGGTAGAGGCGGAGGCTGTAAAGGGAATCAAGACGAAGGATGTAATTTCATTCATTTGGAAAAATCTCATCACTCGGTTCGGGGTTCCCATGTCTATGGTTTTTGATAATGGTCCCCAATTTGAGACGCCTGTTCTCAAAAGCTGGTTGGGTGACCAAGGAATTGCACACTACTTTGCATCTGTCGGCCGTCCACAAGCAAACGACCAGGTGGAAGCCTTTAATAAAATAATCTCAGACGGTCTCAAGAAAAAGATTGAACGAGCAGGCGGCCTATGGGCGGATGAATTACCACATGTTCTCTGGGCCATTAGGACGATTGAAAAAGGGGCGACTGGAGAAACTCCATTCCTCCTAACTTATGGTGCGGAAGCTGTTCTTCCAATAGAACACTACGAGCCGACTCTTCGAGTAATGCTATATGACGAAGAGGCAAACTGGGAAGCCATGCGCCTGACATTAGATTCACTTCCTGAAAGGAGGGGCAATGCTGTCTTGCGCCATGAAATTTACCGCCTGAGAATGACTAGATCATACAACAAAAAAGTACACAGGCGTCCACTCAAAGTGGGGGACTTTGTACTTAGAAAAATGGAAGCAGTTGGTAGGGCTAATGAGTCTGGCAAACTAACTCCCAACTGGGAAGGACCCTACCGAATCTGTGAAGAGGTCAGGGACGGTACCTACCGGCTGGAAACACCAGACGGACGACCGTTGCCTCGAACTTGGAATGTAGATAATCTTAAGAAATATTTCTTTTGAATGATGTAAATAATCAAGAGCTACTTAATAAAAGTTTGCACTTAATATTCAATTTTGTATTTTACTCTATCTTCAGAGGGGCATGCCGTCTGTACCTTTACAGTCGGCTACTCTCCATTGAGTATTTTACTCTATCACCATAGGGGCATGCCGTCTGGACATATAGTCGGCTACTCTCCATAGAAGAGGGCCGACTGGTTCCAAACACACAGCCACCCCCCTTATACTTAGCTAAAAAAGATTAGGGCCTGGCCGACCCTGTGCCTAACAGGCGGCTACCCTCCTTTTACTTAGCACCTACGTTCACCAAGAACTAACCAAGGCCACAGGTCGAATGATCAGACCAGGCGCCAAGCCAACTGATCCAATCTTTAAACTAATACGACCTGTCCCAACATCATAGCAGGCGTCCGGCGGCATCCTTCCGGATGAAATTCGTCGCAGAGAGCAGCTCCCTTTTGGGTGGAACATTGCTCTATAAACTAATTACACGGCACCTATACGACTGTCCCCAAGGGCAACCACGTAGCCGTTTTTGAGACAAGGATAACTTTATCACTAACCAAACCAGTGGTAGCAGTTGACATCTGAGTCAGATGACCGCCTGTATTACTTGGGATAAATGCAGGGGGTACCTCTTGAGTTAATAGCCAACAAACATTGGCGAATCAAGGGGTCTAGCCGGCCTCCGCCGCCTGGTACCTCTACTTCTCAAGCAAGAGTGGCGGCGACTGAGTAACACCAACGTTAACTAGTAGTCACTCCCTCAAACTTGGTATGGAACCTTAAAGGTTTGAGTAGACCGCCTGTTTTTTGGCAAACAGGGGCACTCAAACCCCTATTCCTACTAGGTAACCACTCGGGTTAATAGCCAACAAACATTGGCAAATCAAGGGGATCAGCCGGCCTCCGCCGCCTGGTACTTCTACTACTCAATCTAGAGTGGGACGGAGACTAAGTAACTCCTATGTTAGCTTATGGTCCCTCCCTCAAACTTAGTATGGAGCCTAAAAGGTATGAGTCGTCCGCCTGTTTTTAGCAAACAGGGGCTCTCAACCACTACTCCTGCTAGGTTAACAACTTATGAGTTAAAAGCCAACAAACATTGGCGAATAAAGGGGAACAACCGGTACCCACCGCTTGATACCTCTATTACTCAGTTCCTTGGCAACTAGGTAACAATCATGTTTACTTGGTCAGATCACTTTCCTACTTGGTTAAATTACAAATGACAGGACCGCCTGCCTAAAAAGGATCCAGTCTTTAAAATAGTTTGAATACCGATTGGATAAATGGCCGACTGATCGTCTAGCCTGGAACAGACAACCAGTCGTCCAGGGGCATAGGCGGCGTGACTAACTATCCGTACCTGTCTGCAACTATCGGCCATGTAAAACAGTCGGTATAGTGAACAATTAGATATCAGAATATTCAATACTTAGACAAATTTGAAGCAAAACAAAATTCATTAAAAAGAAGCCGGTCATTAAAGACCGGCAAAATATTCAGAGCCCCGGCCCCCTGGCCGGGTAAATACAAAACAAACGGCACGCAGGCCGTGGAAAGAAGAAATAAAGCTTAAGAAGGGGGCAGATCTTCAATATTAGCAGCTGCCGCCTGGTCAACACTCTTCTTGCTGGACTCGGCTTTAGCTGCATTCTTTTTTGATGCATTACCCCCAAGCGGCACAAGCGCCACTACCGGCTCCTCCTCCTCCAATGCTTCCTCGTACGCCTCTTCCTCAGGAGCCGCCAGGATCTCTTGATTATATGTATCAGAACACTGGCGGTACGTTTTTTCCCATGAGGCAAAGTCGGCATTGGGGAAGAGGCGGCCCCAAGTCATGCGCTGGATTTGAGCAGAGTCTTCCATCATCTCCCGGACCAGCTCTTTCTTCTCTTGCTGGGCCTTTTCCGAGAGCTCCTGAGTAAGACTCTTCTCCTGGGTCACCAGGCGTTCCTTTACGTTGGCCAAGGATTTCTCCAAGGCTTCGTATGAGTACATCTTTAGGCGAAGAGGTTTCAGCTCGGCCTTGAGATTGGTGATGGTCGCCTCCAGCTCGCCATTCCTCTTCTAGGCCGCCTCTAACTGAGCCCGAATAGCGGCGGTAGCCTGCGCCTGATAATAAAGAATATCAATGGTCAGAACTTCATTTTGGGCAATTTGAAACATTGCCTTATCACAGTTGGAGGCGGCCATGGCTTTTGCAGCCTTTACCTCTTTGTTCTTCCGGTCAAGCAGCTTGCGAAGGCCGTTCACTCGGAGCAGGGCCTAAGTAAAAAGGAACAGGCGTCAGTTTCCAAACAAAAAAGAAAACAGGCGTCCAGGAATTCAAATACTCAAAAATATGCTAAGTATACCTCAGCAAGGACCCCTGCAATCCCGTCTAGGTCAAGGGTGCCGACACCCCTGACCGCCTCCCTTTCAGCTGGAGGAATGGCCTTGATCATAGACTTGGCCACCTCGACCAAGTCAGGCTCCTGAGGGCCGGCTGCATCAAGCATAAACAAACAGATTAGACCTAGTAAAAAAGGGAGCAAGTCTAAAATTTACAAGGACAACTTCATACTTCTAGGCGGCCCAGCTGGAGTTTTAGAAGAAGTGGCCGGCTGTTTCTCAGCCGCCACATGTTTCCTGGCAGAACCAGGAGAGCTCGCAACAGTCGTCCTCCGGGCCTTGGGGTCCGGCTGTTGGGAAGAAGAAGCTCTGGGAGCGCCCGTCTAAAAAAGAAGAAAAAAGTCAGTATATGCATAAACACAACTCCAAAAAGAGGGTGAAAGGTTCGAAGCCCACCAAGGGTGCCCCCTTCTTGGGGGAGTCGGTTGAAGCTTGTTGCATGATGGAGGCCCGCAACATGGCCGCCGCAGTCTTGGAGGCGGTAATTTTGCTCATGGCGTCCGCTGCAAAAACAAACAGCAAAGTTAATAAAAGTTATAACAAAAATGCACGGAACAGTAGAGTATTCGACAGGCCGACTACCTCTTGAGGACCGACTGCTGAGGCCACAGGCGGCCAAAAAGTACTCGTCGTAGAGCCATTTGAAGCTCGGGACGCAGTGCAGGGGTACTTGCTCTCGTACCCCTGAAGTAGAGTTGACCCTCGACTCTACTTTAAAGAGTCCTTTATCTAGGAACAGGCGGCATGCTACGGCCGCCTGCAAGAAGGGGAGGATTCCTGTTCCACCTGTTGAGGCGCTTGTTCAGCTCGGTGTCTGAACTCTCAATGATGAAGAAGGTGCACCGCCAGTCCTTCCATTTGTTTGCTTTACCTCTCGTCATGAGGTAGCCCCTATGGCTCGTCAATTGATACCAGCCGGTACCACCTGCCTTAGGGGTCCGGCTGAGGTAGTTCATGTGGGCGAAAGCCTCGAAGCTCGGCTCCACCCCGTGCAGTTCGCACCCGGCCACATAGCCAAGTACGTTGACCCAGGAGTTCGGGGCTAACTGCCATAACCCCAACTCATACCCATCCAAGATCCGCTGAACAACCGGATGTAATGGGAAGCGCAGCCCAGCCTTGATGGCCGCCTCGTAGCAGCCAAAGCAGGTGCTATCATAACTGGTACCAGCCGGCCAGACGACTGTGTCTTCTGGATCCGGCACAAACACTAAAAAGCTGGGGCCCATTGTGTGGTTTGCGATAAAGCTCTCCACTTTCTCTTGCATGGCCGTGATCCGGCCCCGGGGTACCGTGCAGTAGTAGGGGGTATTTTGCTCTCGGTAAGAGGCGGATGGCTCCGCCCAATTGTCCCCCTTCTCAACTGCGTGAGAAAGCCTCGCCTCTTGCAGGCGACTGTTTTTCTCTTCTGTGTCTAGAGAAGCATGGCCAGAAGAGCTAGACTCGGAATCGTCCTCTGACGACTCCGAAGAGGACGACTCCTCCCCTCTCCCGGAGGGGCCCGCCTCCTCTCCTTTAAAAGGAGCAGGGGAGAATGAAGAATTGTCAACTGAGAAATGGGAAGGGGTCACTTTGATTCCTCCCTCAGAGCAGCCGGCTTTCAAGCCGCTTTGTTTCACTTCCACATCTGGCGCATCATAGATCCCAACAATTATATTTTTAACCTTGGCTAGTTGTTCAGCCTCAGCTATTTCCCTGGAGAATGCAGAGGGTTGTTCCCCAAGGTTTTGTATCCAAAGCTTCCAGTCCAAAGGCTGGTAGTTGTATGTCGCCTGTCCTCCGAAGAAGGCAAGCTGGATGTTGGGAAAACATGCGGTTGATATAGTTGTTTTGCCATATACTGTGCCGAGTTAATTATATGGGGCCCAGACTGTACGAGGGGGCCGCTTGATGGAGTCCCCGGTACAAAAGGAGAATTCGTCACAGAGGTATTCTGAAAGCTATCATGATAAGTCGACGTAGAAGCCGACTCCGACAGCTGATGAGTCCTTAGCTGGTCGATGTCCTAACAAGCATCAGGAAAGGATTTTTTGCTACCA
The DNA here is from genome assembly GCF_001683475.1 of Chenopodium quinoa. Classification (NCBI taxonomy): domain Eukaryota; kingdom Viridiplantae; phylum Streptophyta; class Magnoliopsida; order Caryophyllales; family Amaranthaceae; genus Chenopodium; species Chenopodium quinoa. The sequence goes on along the minus strand of NW_018743197.1, from coordinate 1,946,235 downwards.
TCCGGCTGTACATGCCGGATGGATTTTCTTGTCACCATTTCTGGGAAACGGAGTCTTGAAATGTCAAACAAAGGCGAAGCCTTCTCTTTTGGAGCAGGATGGAGAGTCGGTTGTTGGTGTCAAATTGACTTTTGCTTTCCAGATTGAGCAGGCTTTGTGGCCGGCTATTCCTTTCAAGGAGCAGCCGACCGCTTGTTGATCAGACCCTTAATTTCACCCTTGAGGCTGCTCATGAACTTCATGAGCTCATCGCGGGTGATTAGGGCTAATCCTGCCACCTGGGAGGGATCAGTCGGCTGCCCTAAAGGCTTACTTGGTTATCCAGGAGGCCTGCTGGGACCCGCCTATTTAGCATTGCGCTCTCGCCTATCTTTGCGACGGAGGCACTTAAAGATGAGTGACCCTGATAAGTGACTTTTATGTCACTTTTAGGGGTGTTTATTGAATACTTTCCCGGCTTATTTCAATAATTAAGTTCATTTTATCCTTTATTTCTATTATTTTTCTTATTCTCGTCTTTTATCTTTTTACTTGAGTATTTTGTAGTTTTTAGTTTAATTTAGATTAACTTAGTTTTATTAATAAGTTTCTCTCTTTTTATTTATTTTTCTTTTATTTTCTAATTTGTTTTCTTTATTTTATGTTATTTCATTTAATTTTATTATTTATTTAGTTTTAGCATTTTATTTACTTTATTTATCTTATTTTATTTTACTTTATTTATCTTATTTTATTTTATTTTATCTTTTAAAAATCCCCTCGTGTTGTTTCTGGTTGTAGGTGTTTTCGGGTCCATGGTCGATCGGGTTCAAGGTCCGAGAATTGAGTCAAACAACATGCTCCAAGCCGTCCTAGCTACAATCACCACACTGCCCTGCTCCCTGCTTTCCCCCAACAACACCAACACCAACAGCAACAAACACAACACCATCAACAACAACCACCAGCTCCACCACTGCTGCCCCCTTCACCATACAAAACAGCAGCCATGCAAAACTGCAGCAATCACCACCACACTGCCACAGCAGCCACCCAAACCACATCAACCAACCAAACCAGCCCACAGCCCCCTTCGACCACCATTCACTCAGCAACAACCACCAGTAACCCCTGATCACCTCACAATACCAACATCACCCGTATCAAGCAACACCACCAATCAGAATTCAAAACTCCACCATAAGCCCACAACCGCACCTTCCACCAGCTACCAAAATCACCATCAAACGCACCCACCTATCACAACCCCAACAACACCGACACCAAGCAGCAGCCTCACCATTTCCCCTGCTCCATGTCCACCACAATCAACCACGCACATCAATTAAGAACCCAGCCACACCGTCCACCTGCAACAATCAGCCATGAAATCAATCAATTCGCACAAGCATCAGCTAAACATAGAGCAAATTCAGAGCAATTCAAGTTCAATTGGGTTCGAGCAAACCCAATAAGAGTTCGATCAAAGTTCGAGTAATAAACTTTTGAGGTTTTGTAATTTGAAGAGGTGTGGTCGAACACACCCATGGTTCGACCGAACCAACCTCGTAGTTCGGCCGCACCAACCCATGGTTCGACCGAACCATTTCACGAGCTTTGCACGTGACTTTTAATGAAAATCGGACGGCTGCGATGTGATGATGCTTGATGATGATGTTGATTTACGGTGGTGATTATAATGATTTTTTGCTGATTGATGATGGAGAATAAGAGCAGCCATATTCGAAAGGGAAGGAGAAAGGGGTCTGGTGGGATTTCGTGGGTTTGGACGGGTTTAGGGGGTTTTGGGATTTCTTTTTTCCTATTTTCATTTTCTTTTATTTTATTTTATTGTAGTTTTGTTTTTTTATTGGGTTTTTAGTTTAGTTATTTTAATTGTTTTATTTAGTTTTATTTCTTTTTATTTTCTATTATTTTATTTTTATTTAACTTGTATTATAAATACCCCTTTGGGGCTATTTTCTCACAACACTCAATCAACATTTTATTTTAGATAGTTTAGATTAGTTTAGCCTAATTTATTTTCTCTCTCTTAGGGTTAGATTAGGATTTTCTCTCTCTAATTTAGGAGTAGTTGTAGAGAGAGAAAGCTTAGATTTCCATGGAGTTTTTAGAGGTTGAAGAAGCAACTTTGTGGAACTTCTTCTCATCTATTCAATGAGCATTTTCTAACTTTCTCTCATCTTTATTTCTTTGCTTAATTCTTAGTTTTTGCTTTTTGTTTGTTGATTTGAGTAGATTAATTAGTTTGTTTGTTTAATCTTGTTTTTATTCTTATTTTACCTTGTTTTCCATGTCTTTCTTAGTTATGTTAGCTTAGGTCTTGTTCTAGGGAATTGGATGAAGGTTATTTTATGAATTGAATGATTGATTGTGATTAGTATGAAATTGTTTCTTGATTATTGTGTATGGGTGATGTTTTTATGGATTAAAATATTTCTAGATAATCGATTCTATGCTCTTAATTGTACTTTCAATCAATTGTGCGAGAGTGAGTTGGTTGAGAGCCCTAAACTCTTCCATACCTTTGTTAGGCTAGTTGCACGAGAGTGAATTAGTTTGGTAGGATAATTAACATGCTTAATTGTGCGAGAGTGAGTTAAATGTGTTGATATTCCTAATCGAGGTCATTTTCATCTATTTGTATGATGTTGTTTAATACATTGATGTGATTGGATTCCACTTTCCCCAGTTTTAGTTAATTGCTCTTTGTAGTGTTTGGTTTAATATCTCTCTATCTCACAACCTTTCCTACTAGTCTAGTTGGCACAAATTAATGCACTTAGTCGTTTTGGGTTCGACCCTTTACTTGCCACTAACTAGTTTAGTGTAAGTTTAGGTATTATAAATTTCTAATTTGGTTAGGGTTAGTAGTCCCAACGGCCTACTTTTACCCTCGATCAGACCCGTCTGGGCCATATAGGTTTCGTTGTCTCCATCGTCACCCGAGTTATGGTCCGTCTGGACCACTATTTCTTCCAAAGGTCGGTTGGTCTCTAAAGGCGGCACAAGTTGCTCTTTTGAAGCCATCTTAGAGGTACTCTCTCCACAGATGGCGCCAAATGTTTCGGCGTTTTTTACGTCCCTTGGGCGAGTTACAGCTCAAGACTGGATTCACCAAGGACGCATGTACATACAAAACAAACGAAGCACCGAATGGTTGGTGGTCCGCCTCCGAAGATTAATTTAGTATAGATTCGGAACAGAACGTGCGGAAATTAAGTTATCTGCTCAGATTCCAAGTTCAGGTGTTGTCTATTTCTTGATAACGACATCTTTCTAATGATTGGAACATGCCCAAATAAATGGGGGGAATTTCCCTATTTATAGGGACCTTGGGAAATGTGCCCTACCTTAGGGTTTGATGACCTAGGGATTAGGGCAGTGCCGTTTTGCGGTACCCTTGAAGTTTGGGCCTTGAAGGCTGCCATATCAAATGAGGGATATATAAGTGACACGTGTTACGCATCTGAGGTCCATTTGGACGCCTCCCAGGGCGACACGTGTTGCTCTCTCATTGGTCCACTTGGGGGTATTAAATACCCCAAATCAGGTCTCACTTCTGATAGGAATTCAAAAGATGTTTCGGATGTAAAGAAAACCAAGAAACTCATATTGTATATATTCCAACTTGTTGGAAAAGAAGGTTCAAGGATTATGAGTTGACCAAACTGCATGAATGTCTTCGTGCCATCTGTCGAGGTGGCTTTGGGGCATTAGGAAGTGGAGGCATCAACGACCAAAATGTAAGAGAAGTCGTTAATTCGATCCCTTATATTTACTACTCTTGGACTGATAGTGTAAGGTTTGAGACTTACAATATTCATTGTAAGATAATGGCTAAGAAAATCATCCCTGGTCAGTCAGTTAAGACCCATATTTAGGAACTGATTGGATTACCCAATCAGATTGACATCTTAGGGAGGTCGTTCGATGATGACTCTGCACATGATACTATTTTGTTCTCACTCCATTATGGATTTGATCTTGTCAAGCTTATCCATAATGATGAAGGCTCGATAGTGGTACTATTCAACCTATTGATCAACCACACAGAGGAGTACTTGAAGAAGGAGGGAAGCCAATGCTTCTATTGCGGTAGGTGGTCTTGCCACTTACCAAATTGTCCCCACAACACACCACCGAAGACAAAAGGTAAGGAGTTACCTAACGTTTTTGTTTTTGAAATAAATCTTACCTCTTCTAGCAATTGGGTATTTGATACAGGTTGTGGTGCTCACACTGTTAATAACATACAGGGCTTAAGAGAGAGTATGATGTTAGCTAAAGGGGAAGTCACACTTCGAGTAGGAAATGGAGTAAAAGTTGTTGTGCTTGCTATTGAAAACTATCATTTGAGACTTCCGTCTGGTCTTATCTTGGTGCTTAATAACTGTTATTATGTCCCAAATATTACCAAGAACATTATTTTAGTTCCTATTGTAGATACTGAAGGTTTTTCTTTTGAAATAAGAGACAAGTGTTGTTTTATTTCCAAAGAAAATATGTTATATGCTAACACAAATTAATGAATGGTTTGTATGTCTTAGATTATACAACTCATGTTCACAACATTAATCAGAAAAAGCACAAAACAGATGAATCAAACCAAACCTATTTTTGGTATTGTAGGTTAGGTCATATAAACCAATCGCGTATCCAGAAATTACAAAAGGATGGACTCCTAAATTCATATGATCATGAATCATTTGAGAACTGTGAGTCATGATTGTTAGGTAAAATGGCCGGGGTACCTTTTACTGGAAAGGGTGAAAGAGCTAGTGACCTTTTAGGCCTCATACATACGGATGTGTGCAAACCAATGAGTTTAAAACCTAGAGGTGGTTTTAACTAGTTTATTGCTTTTACTAATGATTTAAGTAGGTATGAATATATCTATTTAATGAAGCATAAATCGGAATCTTTTGAAAAGTTCAAAGAATTTCATAATGAGGTACAAAACCAGCTTGGGAAGACAATTAAAGCACTGCGATCTGATGGTTGTAGTGAATATTTGACCCAAGAATTTGATGAAAATCTGATTAATTGTGGAATAATTTCACAGTTAACTCCTCTAGGAACACCACGGTTAAATGGTGTTTCAGAAACAAGGAATCGAACTCTGCTAGACATGGTTCGATACATAATGAGCTTTACTAATTTACACATAACGTTCTGGGGATATGCATTAGAAACAGATGTGAACATACTGAACAGAAGCCCATCCAAAGTAGTTGAGAAGACTCCACATGAGTTATGGACTGGAAAATTTCCAAAATTGTCTTATCTCAAGATTTGCGGATGTGAAGTCTATGTAAAACGTTTACAAGGCGATAAACTAGGCCCTAAATCAGGCAAATGTTTTTTTGTGGGTTATCCCAAAGAGGAAAAAGGGTATTAATTCTACAATCGTGATGATAACAAAGTGTTTGTTGCTCGCAATGATGTCTTTCTAGAAAGAGAATTTTTTTCTACAAAGTCAAGTGGGGGTAAAGTGGTTCTCGAAGAAATTTGAGACAAGCAACAAATAGATGTGGATAACACCACATCAAGGGCGAGGGCACATTAGTTGACTAATACGACAAATCATGTGTCAGGGCAAGCTAATTCAACTAGCGAGACTCCTATCGTCCCAGTTGAATCTAATTCTTGCAAAAATCTTGAAGAAGTTGAAGAGAATATTTCTATTGTTGCTCCTACCCCACGTAGGTCTACCAGAATCAGAAACAAATAGTTTGTTGAGGTTCTATTAACAGAGGATTATAAAATCTTCTTATTTGAGAATGAAGAGCCTACAACCTACAAACAAGCTTTGGTGAGGCCCAACTCATAAAAATGGCTTGAGGCCATGAAGTCTGAAATGGAATCAATGTCTGAAAATGTTGTGTTGACGCTTGTAGACTTTCGTAAAGGGGTAAAACCCATTGGCTGCAAGTGGGTCTTCAAGATTAAGACAAACAAAGATGGAAATGCCTACATCTATAAGCAAGACTGGTTACAAAAGGGTACAGACAAATTCATGGTACTGACTATGATGAGACCTTTTTCCCAGTAGCTATGCTTAAGTCTATTCGAATTCTTCTAGCGATTCCTACATTTTCGATTACAAAATTTGGCAGATGGATGTCAAAATCACCTTCTTGAATGGGTTCTTGGTGGAGGAAGTGTAAATGACACAACCTGAGGGTTTTGAAGATCCAGAAAATCAAGGCAAGGTATGAAAACTTCAAAAATCCATTTATGGATTGAAGAAAGTATTAAGGAGTTGGAATCTTCATTTTGATGAGGCGATTGGTTTTCTCAAAAGCGAAGAGGAACCTTGTGTATACAAGAAGTCTAGTCGGAGCAGCATGGTTTTCTTAGTCTTGTATTTAGATGACATACTACTCATGGGGAACGACATACCAATGCTTGAGTCAGTCAAGGAATGGTTGAAGAGTTATTTCTCTTTGAAGGACTTGGGTGACGCCAAGTACATTTTGGGAATTAAAATCCATCGAGATAGGTCTCGAAGGATGATTGGACTGAGTTAAGAGACTTATATTGATAAGGTTCTTGACAAGTTTGAGATGACAAACTCCAAGAGAGGATTTCTCCTCATTTCCCATGGCATTACGCTCAGTAAATCTCATTGTCCTATTATGCCAGACAAGATGAGACGTATGGCTATTGTACCTTATGCTTCGGAAGTAGGGTCGATAATGTATGCCATGATTTGTACACAGTCGGATGTTGTATATGCTTTGAGCATGTGTTGGGAAAATCCTGGTGAAGCGCACTGGACAGCTGCCAAGAACATCCTTAAGTACTTGAGAAAGATGAAAGGATTGTTTCTAGTATATGGTGGCGAAGACGAGTTGGTTGTCAAAGGCTATACGGATGTTGCATATGCTTAAAGCATGTGCAGCAGATTTGTACACGGGCGGATGTTGCATATGCTTTAAGCATGTGTAGCAGACTCTACGGAAGAATTAGAGTATTTGGCTACTGTTGAAGCAGCTAAGGAAGCATTTTGGATTAAGAAGTTCCTAACATAGCTGGACATCATACCAAGTGCTCAAAAGATAATTGAGTTGCCTTGTGACAACAATGGCACCATTGCTCAATCAAAGGACCAAGGTCACACTTCAAATCCAAACATGTTGAGAGGAAGTATCACCTCATTCGAGAGATCGTTGGTAGAGGAGATGTTAAGATGTGCAAAATTCATACGGATGAGAAACATGCTAGTGCAACTGGATTGAGGCTAATGATGTAATTCAAGTTGTATTTGTTTTGAGAAAAACTTATTACATATGTAATACATTCATTTGTAGATTTATGTTTAATCAGAAATTTATTATTTCTCTTATTTAATTATAGTTTTAATGTTAAATAAAATGTTCAAAATAATAATGGATTGATGGGCTCACCAGGTCGATGACCTGGTGAATGAAACCCTACAAGTGAACAAAATATATTATTTTAAGTTCCGATTTTGAAATCATTAAAGTGGACATAAATGATTTCAATACAAGGACTAGCATGTGAGATAGATTGGATAGCGCAATTTCATGGGATATAGGATCGTAGTGAAGCTCAGTCAATCACATGGATATGCATGTATGATGCATGATCAAACTATAGACTTACTTTTAAGTTCAGGTATAAAGCTTCCGGATATATTAGTGGATTCCTTTGACATGAGTGGAACACTGATTCCATCCAATAAATTATTTATTATGGTACATTCAAATGTCTTCCCGTAACTAGAGATTATAAAGGGTTTTTCCCAGTTAATTTAGGAGTTGAGTGGGATATTTGGTTGCCACAAGATTGGATTAAGTCTACCTATTTAATTAGGTATGTGTCTTGGCCCCTTGAAGAAAGAGAATTTAGAAAATTCATGGTCGTGCTCAAATAGATTACATATTAATCATTTGTTTTGTTATTCTAACTCAAATTTCAAGAAAAGATTTGTATATAAATATGATCACGACATGAGATGCAATCATATTATCAAATCGACACACATTGACTTAAGGAATTTGAATATTGCGCACTTGTCTCAAACAAGTGGGAGACTGAAGGAATTATGTCTTTGATAAGTGCAATTACTAGATATATCAAGGATCACTATTATGCAGATAATAAGTTCATTCTTTTGGGTCATCATTGTCTATTTCTAGATTATGATAAATGATCTTTGGGCTAGTCAAATAGTCCAAAGCCCTCTAGAATCGATCCTATAAGGTTACATAACAAGAGTATTGGGTTAAACAAGTTAGAGGCCCATTAATGGGCCTCGTGAGGATATGACTAACCATGAATAGGATTGGGCCAAAGTAGTTATGTTAGAGTTAGGATTTTGGACTTGACATGGACTCTTATTTAGAGATGTGATTTATAAATAAGATCCATGTCTAGGGTTTCAATTTCAGAGGAACATTTCATAGTAGCAGACTTCTCAATAGTCACTTGGTCTTTGATCTCCATGAGGATAGAGTAGCAGTCTTTATTAAACTCGTACTTGGGGACATGCAGTTTAAACTCTTTTTTTTCTTCTGGGACGGCTAATCAGAGTTGTCAACCGCCTAGATTTCTTTTCTCTTATTTCTTTATTAAGCTTTGGGAGCCGACCAACCTTTCCGACTCACCTTTTGTTTGTCAGACTTTTTATAGTCTGACTAGTTGCTGGGTGCAGAGCTTGGTCGCTTGTATGTAGGCTTTCGCCTCCATCAGGGCCTCTTAGGTAGTGAAACTTTCTTTTTGACAAGGTCAAACTTGAAGGTTGACCCATCTCTCACAATAGGAAAATGTAGGTCGTTCTCTACCCCTTCCTAGAGCCAAACTAAATTTGTAACACTCAACCAACCTAATACGAGTATATGGTAAGTCAAGGGTCAAACCCAAAGGAACGAGTAGGTGCAAGCTATAGCCTATGTCAAGCTAATTTAAAAATTGTTAATTGTTATGGTTGGTACTAAGGTATCAAGAAACTAGATAAATTAAGGAATTCAATATGCTTAACACTAGGGATATAGGTTCCACATGCAAGCTCAATGATTATGCTAATTGATAGATCACTCAATCGATTCAAACATTACAATGGACAAACAATAGTTGCAATCAAAGGAATCCAAAAGCTATCTCCTATAAGCCAAGCTAGGGTTCACTATGAATGGCTAACAAGGAAAATCACAATCAAATTCAATCAATTAAAGAAATTCTCAAATCAAGGGTTCATGTCATTGAAATTTGCAATGCAATCTAGATTAATCTTATAGGTTGATCACTCCTAGTCTAATTAATCACATGCACAACTATGTCTGCCAATTTAATTGCAACAATTCAGTCAATCAATGATCAACAACTAGCAAAAATCATCAATCAAGCACGCTTCCCCTTCTCCCTAGCAACTAATCTACTCACTAATCATGGAGAAATTGAAAGACAAAACAAATTCAATCACAAACATATTCATTTCAAGTTTAATCAAGAAGGAAATAAATCATTCAACAATTTCTCAAACCTAAACCAAAATTCAAATCAAACATTCAACCATTAAAGGAAATTGCAATAAAAGTAAATTCAAAGGAAAGAAATCTCACAAACTTTCATTGATATGAAAAAGAAATCCAAAATTGATTGAAGCAATGTTGTAATACAAATCAAAATTCAAGAATTTCTATCTCTACTTTTGATATGTCCATTTTATATAGTAATTTACCCCCGTCCCTTGGTCATAATTAGTAGTGTTTTTGGCTCTTTCGAGCCACTTTTATTACTAATTGGTGTTTTCTAGTGTTTTCGTAGTCTTTGTTGAGTTTTGTAGGGAATTGCACCTTTAGAGCATTTTCTCGGGTTTTTCATGGAGCGACTACGGGAATTTGAAGAGCATGGCCATCTTTGAAGCCCAAGGCCGGTTAGAGTCATCGAGCCGGTGATTAAGGGCTCGGTATTTGGACCGAGTATTCAAGACCCGAAGAGGAAATCGGGATTGGGCCGAGGAATCAAGCCCAATCGAAGTCTAAGCCTCGAAGAGAAACAAGGGCCCGATCGGGCAAGCTAGCACGATCGGGTGCGACATTCATGGTCTTGGTGCGTGGCCTAAGGAGCACCCGATTGTGCGAGCATCTAGCTCGATCGGGCGGCGCTGCTGAGAAGGAGCACGAATAAAAAGGCGCGACCGATCGGGCGGCCTCTAGCCCGATCGGGCGCGTGTTTTTCTCAGACCTGATTAGTTTAATTTTAATTTTTGTTTTGAGGGATGTTTAAGTACGAGATTTGTACGTAATTTTAGGATTACCTTCTTTTTTAGATTTTCTCTCTCTACTTAGGATATTTCTCTCTCTTAAATTGTCTCTCAACTCTTGTTCTTAATTACTTCCATTAATTCAGATTTCCCTTGGTAACAATTTCTTCTCCTTTAATTCCAGCTATTTCATTTATTTCTTTGATTATGTTTTGTTTTATTTATTTGATTAGTTTAGTTATGATTATGTGTGAGTAGTTTCATTCTAGGGTTTATGGGGATCCATAATTAATATGAAGGGATAATTTTTTATTATTGATTATTAATATTTCATGATAATTTCTTATTGAATTGTTTTAATTCTTTGCAATTAGATTATGAATCGAGCAGATATAATTTGATTGTGAATGTTTAGCAATATTGAATTGATGAATCAGGCAGATGTTAATTTAATATTAAAGGCAATTTTTAATAAGAACTTAGATCTAGTAAATTGCGAGAGCCTGTTAGATCTGTGTTGATTAATAAATTGCGAGAGCATGTTAATCATGTTATTTGTGCAACGTTAATTATCAATTATTATGTTTTATCCCAGAATAATAATTATTGGTGAACCTGTGACCCTAGGCTTCCTTATTATTGTTTCTTTTCTCTCTAAACTTATTCTTTGTAGTGTAGAATTTATTCCCAAAAATATTGGTTACTTAGATAATTTAGATTATAATGAATAATTAGGAGTAAAAAGACTTGTTTTCCTGTGGAGTTCGACCCTACTTCCCTATCTACTTTATTAGAGGACTTAGGTATTTAATTTTGATTAGGGGATACGACTTTACCCTGTCAAAATTTGGCGTCGTTGCCGGGAAAACGGTTTTATTTTTGTTTTCTGATTATTTTTTTGTAGTCTAGATTATCCCCTTTTGTCTCAGAGAACGTTAGTTCTTTGAGGAAATTCTCATATTTGTCTTTTAGTTCCTTGTTTATGCCCAGGTGTTCCAGATCAGGTTACATCCCATTCGATCCTGAGATCGAGCGCTCTTTTCATAGGCAAAGGAAAGTCTATAGACAAATTCTGGTGGGTTCTGAGGAGGACAACAGTCGAAGTGATCCTCCCTCTAATTCTAGTGACACACATATTCCTGCAAATTCAGAATCAGAGATGACGGCCCAGAAGAAACTCAGTGACTACTCGCAGCCGAAGCTCACAGATTTCTCGCACCTTACTCCCACTCCGACACTATATGGAGTTTAATTCAAAATCAAGCCCCAATTTATCACTATGATAGAGAGGAAGCAATTCAGTGGAGCTAAGGGTGAAGATCCTAATCTTCACATCGCAGATTTCTGCCAATATTGTAACACCATTAGACAAGCCGGAGTCACGCAAGACCAAATTAGGGAGATTCTTTTTCCTTTTTCATTATGTGGCAAGGCTAAATTATGGTTTAATGGTTTGAATAGAACTGCACTTGGTATTACTGACCGGGAAACTCTTGCTTTGAATTTCTACAGAGGTTCAAGGATCTACAGAGAGAGTGCCCCCACCACAATCTAGCACAATGGCAATTGATCCAAGCATTCTATAATGAACTTGTAAATTCTTCTAGATCAGTGCTAGATTCTGCAGCTAGTGGGAGGTTCATGAATTTAAATGTGGACGATGCAGGACAGGTTATCGAAGACATGAAAATACACAATTCCCAATATGGGAATCCGAGAGGGTTTGCAAATAAAGGAAAACATAATGTCGATTACGTATCCTTTTTGTAAGCTCAATTAACGTCTATTTGTCAAAAATTAGATAATCTTACTGTTGCTCCTAACTCTGTAGCTAATGTTTCTGCTGTTGCTAACAATGAAGCTTTTTGTGAAAATTGTGGAATTGTAGGTCATTGGGAGTGTTTTGGGTGTTTTTGTCCCTCGGGAGAGTTACAACACGAAGTCTGGTCCGGGAGAGTTACAACACGAAGTCTGATCCGGTCGAGCTGTACCTGCAAAATAACGGAGACTCCGGGTGATTGGAGCTCCGCCTCCGACGGTCAAGTTAGTAACTTGAAAAGGAATAAAGAGGACGGAAATTTAGGTGGGTACCTGCTCGGATTCCAAGCCCAGGTGTTTCTCTGATGTGAGAGTGCAAGTGTAATCAAATGGAAAAACGTGCCCTCAAAATGAGGGACATCTCCCTATTTATAGGGTCTTTGGGATTTGTGCCCTTGATTAGGTCACTAAACCCTAATCATTGGTGGGTTGCGCCGTTTTGCGGCTTTCTCGGGATTTAGGCCTGAAGGCCGTCTTTTTCCCTTATTTTCTAGAGCGACACGTGTCAAGCAAGGATTGGTTCACTTTGGGCCAGCCTAAGGCTGACACGTGTCATCCGCTGATTGGACCACGTGGTGGGGTAAAATTACCCTAAACATTTGCCCCTCACAGATGTGACGTGGCACGCTACGTGGCATCTGTGACACTTGTCACGCTCCTATTGGCGGTAATTTTACCATTAAAGAGTAATCGTTCACCTTCCGAGTAAATTACGAGAATGCCCCCATAATTACCCTCTATGTATAGGCGTTTACCCTCATAATTGTGTACGTTTACAAAAAAATTTCTAGAGAAAGAATCTTTGAGAGAGAAAAAGTCATCCGTTTGAGTCAGGCGCAAGCAAGAGAGCTCGTTTTCCACCGACCAAGCCGGATCCGCCTTGTTTCAGATTTCACTTCGAAAGGTACCGTCTCTGCCTCTCTCAGTGTAGACAACTAAAATGTCTCCCCAAAACCAAACCCGTTGATGAACACCTTTCACTGCCATTATTGGTCGAGTTGAGTATTTAATCTTTGGAGTTCTTAAATTCATGTTCTATCCAATATATTTCATGAACCAATCCAATTTCTAGCTCATTTCCCTAAACCATAACCTATTTTCCACTTTTCGTGTCCACATCGCAAAACTGAGAGAAACTGATTTTATGGCTATACAATTTTGATCCAATTATTATTTTATTGGATATGCCTTTAAATAAGCTTTCCAACCATATATCATAAGCCCAATTCCGAGTTATAACGAAAAAGATATGAGCAAAACACTAAACTTCGCCTAAAACCGACACCCTTCCACTAAAACGACCATATCTTAAAATCTACATATCATTTTGACTTGATTATAATTGGGTTAAAAAGTAGACTTGATAATATTTCCAATGATATATTATATGCCTTATTCCGAGTTACGGATCAAAAGTTATGATTATTTTAAAAACGGGTAAAAAGCTGAAATTACCGCGCAACAGCAAAAATGCCGCGACGCGGCAAAAACTGACGTGTCACGGGACTTATTCCCGTGACACGGTGCCCATTTTTGTAATTTTGCTCAATTTTCCTCCGTGTCACGGTGCAATTTCCCGTGTCACGGTGTCCATTCCGTGGCACGGGAATATTCCGTGTAATTTCCACGTACTTTTTACACCGTGACACGGCATACTGCACTGTGCCACGATGGACAATGCCGTGTCACGGCATTTCTTCCCGTGTCACGGTGCACATCCCGTGCCACGGGATTGCTCCGTGTTTTCTCCGCGTAATCCCTAAACGTGATTTCACTTCCCGTAACCTAAATATTTCCCGTGTCACGCAAATTTGTACCGTGTCACGGGAAAGTTTCCCGTCTGGCGGTGGAATTTCCCGTGTCACGGTACACTTTGCCGTGTCGCGGGATACTTTTTTAGGGTTTTTATCATTTTAGGGTTCCGTGTGCTCCCTCAGCACATTTTCCCTATAAATAGGACCCCCCTTTCTGCAGTTCGGGGCACCAATAATCATCCTCTCTAACCTTACACCAAAAATCATTCTCTTCTCCCTCTTTAACCTAAAATCTAGCCACCCTATTCTCTCAAAATAATTTCCCTAAGCACTCCATCGAGTCTATACTTAACCCGAGGTTCCGTCCTTAAACCAAGACGTGAAAGGTACAAATACTGAGGGTTTGGACCAAATCAACTCTACTTTTAATTTAATTTAATTTCCATTTACTTTATATTTTTATTGAAGTTACTAATAGTTTATTCATGGTGTAGCAATTTAAAAGAACGCGCGGAATGTGAGTAATTAATTAATTTAATTACTCTTATTTTATTTTCTTATTGCTAGTATCATGATTAGGTTATTTTGTATTTAATTTGACAAACGCTATTATTGTTGAATTGCTTCCAATATTAATGTTTATTCTATTATTGTTTTTATGATCACCATATTGGATGATAAAGGGAATATGTAATTGAAAATCACGCCTAATAAGATAATTTGGACGACCGGTTTAGGTTCCTTTTTAATCTTGTTATTAATTCAAGTGATCACTAATATTTTAGAATTTATGTTGCATTAATATTCAACCAATTTAGCTTAATAATAGTTTGGAACGAATTGAATATTTTGTTTGTATGCCTTTGAGATCGCAGGAATCACTTTTCACTATAAGAATCGAGTAGAGGCCAATACGGGCGAATGTGACTCCATGACTCACTTCGTACCATCATCCCCGATCCTCCTTTCGTGGTTCCGAACCATATGGAGTTAGTAATCTCATGGATTATGAATGGGGTGTAACCTTCACGGGTCAATCGTTGTTGCCTTCGTTGTCCCTTTATCGTGGTTGCCTTTTATGATCAGTGAACTGTTTACAAGTTCCTTAAAAACTTGTTGGCGGCTCCCTACTTTCCTTGTCCCTAATCGTATTATGTCAATTCCCACTTCCTATGAGTGCCAAGAATATTCACAACATGCTTTTACGTAGGCGCACTTCGAGCGACGCCTACACTCAGCTCTTTTTCTTTTTTCACCGCTTGTATATATTTCCTGCAATAAATGGATGCATCACCAACACACACGGCACAGCCTAGGTTAGAGTCCAGTCGGTCACCAGGGACGGCTGAGTCTAGGACTGGGAGTGCCGTCTCGGGGTGTTGGGACCACCCTTTACCTTGGATTCCGACCAGTTATGTGTCTGTGCAGGACACCATGGCTCGAACAATGCAGACGGAAACTGATCCAAATTACAAAAGCGAAGGCTCAGGCGGCCAAACGCCTGAGGGAGAACCGTCTGGTCAGGGAGACCAGACGGCTCTGGAGAGATCCCCTCCGCGCGCCCCCTCAACTCCCGCTGATTCCATCTTGGAAGAATGTGACCAAGGCGGCGATGAGGTCGTCTCTGCCCCCTTGACCCAAAATGAGGGGGAGACGGACAGCGACAGCTCCGCCTCTACCTCTGAAAGCAGTGACGATTTACCCCTGCTTGCGGATAGCGAAGAGGAAGAAAGGAAAAAATGGAATGAGAAGGACGATCCCTTCAACATTCACGTTTCCTCTAAGGACCGGATCCAAATGGAGGAAAACTTAAAGAATTTTACTCAAATGCACCCGCTTGGAGACGGGTATAGGATTCGGGAGCCGCCTGAGAATTGCACCATCGCCTGGGAGGACGATCAAGAGAACGCCAACAGCTATTTCGGCTGTTATGAGGCGGCGTTCAAGGCAAGTCTTCGCTTCTCCCTTCACCAGGCGGTGAAGGCAATTTTGAGAGGCTTCGGCCTTGGAGTCTGGCAATCCCAACTCTTGGACAAACATTCTGGGGTATGTTGCCGCCTGTGAGTTCCAGGGGCTTAACCCCGGCTGGGAGGCTTTTGCTAGTATGCATTATCTTAGCAGAAGCCCAGGCGGCTTGAGGGCGTGGTATACTCTAACCACGCAACCCCAATACATGATGACCTTGGACAAGGCCTCAAAATTCGACGGCTGGAAACACAGGTTCTACTTGATGTCAGCTCCAACCAGACGGGAGAATTACGAATTCCGTCTGTACAATAAGAAGCCCGACTTGATGGGCCGGAAGTGCGCTCTTCCCCGGATCCCAGAGGAAGATTTTGACAAGATCATTGAGGAAGACTTTTTTGGCCTCACAGACGCGACCTTGTCAACCGGGGAAACAATAAAAGTCCCCAAGAACTGGATCCCCAAGAGCGCATGGTTCACGGACGAGTGTTTCCTAGCCGCCTGCGGGCTAGGGTACATGTTTACCAAACGTATGCGCCTGAGTTTATATTCGTCTGTAATATTTTTCTATTGAAATTGAATTATGATATTGACTTATTTCCCTCTTTTTGCAGAAGAAGCATTAAACATGTTGCAGACGGAGAAAACCCCCAAGCGATCCTCTACAGTCATCCGCAAGGCGCTTGCGGAAAAGGCTGCAGCTGAGGTCAAAGCCAAGGTAACAAACGCCTGACCCTTTCATAAGTTGATCTTTTAAAATTATTTTTCCCGGATGCTAACTTTAACTTTGGTAATTTTTGCAGGGAGGAGAGGTTGGAAAGACGTTTGAGAAACAACTCAAACGGGCTAGGGAGGAGACCCCCGCCGTACTCAACAAAATCAAAAAATCCGCCTCCGCGTCAACTCCAGGTGCCTCAGCCGGGCATCAGCAGATGCGGATAGCGGGGCGAAACGAGAAGGTAGGCGGCAGCTTGGGCCTCACCCTCGTTAACCCCGTAACAGCGACCGGGGGGTTCACCACGCCTGGAAGCGGTTCCCGCTTGGCTGGCTCTGAAGGTAAGAACCCTTTTGAATCCCCGTTTGAGCTGGGGTGGCCTTTGCGGGTGAAATCCCACTCTCAATAGACGTCATTTTCAGACGGTCGGCAACAAATAGGTGTTGCCTTAATTTCGCACTCATCATGTATTGATTGTGGTGCAGATCAATCTCCCCGCTGACCAGACGTCCAGAAGCATGCCAAGGCCATGCTGGAAGCCATCCGGAAGAGGGATAAAGACAGTATCTCTGGGATAGAGACGTTCAATCTTGAACGCATTCTATCCCTTCTGGCTGAGGTAAGAAACTTGTCAATTCAATTTTATTTTTTCCAAGTGTTTTATCCCGCCTGCAATACTTATACCGCCTGCGTTTTGCAGGCCATGCTGCGGGTGGACGGGCTCAAACGTCCTTATTCCCGCAAACGGGAAGAGGTAAAAAGGGCCAAGAAGTCCGCCATAGACGCTGACAATATTGCTTTACACTCGACTATCGTAAATGAACTTGAAACTAAAGCAATAATTATGACACAGGCGTCTAGAATCCAGCAGCTGGAGTCTGATCTGGAGACGGCCAAACAGTGGGCGACTGATGCTGAGACGGCCCGGAAGGAGGCGGAGGAGGCCAGAAGAAGGCGGATGAGAGTGCCAAAAAGGCTGATGAGGCGCTCAAGAAGGCCCAGACGGACCTTGGCACACTTCAGGGTGTTTCAGAAGAGAACACCAACCTGAAGGCCAAGGTTCAAAAACTAGAGAAAGAGGCTGCTCAGGCTCAGAAGAACTTTGCAGAAACCCTGGAGGCGGAGCAAAACCGCCTTGTTGCTGAGAGTGACGCTGAGAATGATGCCCGTATGAAGATCGCCTGGGCTGCCTTGTACCCAGACACGGATTACGGCGTCTGGGCACTGGCGCACAGCTATGCCGAGTACGTGGTGTATTTGAGAGAGCAAGGTGAGCCAGAGCCTGACTCTTTTGAGGCCTGGGTCAACTCCAACAACGAGCCGTCCGTGCCTCAGCTACCTTGTCCGGGCAAAGTGCAGGAGATACCCTCAGATGATGAGGAGGAGGACCAGGAGGAGCCGCCTGCAGGCCAGAAGTGACTTCCAGCGGCAGTATGCCAATCTTTGTTTTTTGTTTCATTCAGCGCGAGTATGCCAAAACTTTTTTTCCGGCCTGTGTGTCGAGTATCTTTGTATTTACCGGCTGTGGAGCCGGGTTAATTAACAATTTCTCCTTTCTCCCGCACGAGGTCTGGTTAACATTTAATCCACTACAACCGTTTGGTTGGGTGGAATTTTAATGAATGGACCGACTGAGTCGGTTTTGATCATCTTGCGTTTGCGTTTGAATTTCAATTTTTGCGAATTTTAATTTTTCATTTTTGCCTAATTTATCAAAAGCATGCGGCGATTTTTTGCCTAACTAATCAATAGTCTGGCTGTCCTTGCCCCTGGACGGCTGTGTGATTGGTTTCAAGTGGAGTTGGTTGATTGACTTGAAAACGTCTGATGCTGCAAAGAGCATGATATGTTTGTAAGTCAATCAATCACAGTAGTGATTGCCCCAAACCAAGTGCACAGCCGTACACCAACAGGCGCTCCAATCACTACCCAGACGGCGTTTGTCCGTCTTTATAGAAATTTCGTAGCCATTGAACAACTCTTTTGCCCCAATTGGGGTGGGAAGTGTAATTTTTAGAATAAATAACCTAAGTGAGAACTTCAGCCGGTGACCGACTGATGCCTCTGGGCATCCGGTATCTGGAAACTTTATCGTTCTTCATAGGTCGTTTCGGTCAGACGGCTATGAGTTGACCAATTTGGTCGTTCAATTTTTGCTGTCTGCATGGGTACGTAGAACCGACAAATAGTCTGTTCTCTGCGACGATTGCACCCGGAGGGGTGTCGCCGGACGCCTTTGTCCATGTTGGGACAGGCGATTTTATAAAATGAGCAACCATCCGGCCATTTTAGCCTTTGGTCTTGTTTAGGGCCTGTTGTATAGCCGCCAAGCGTTTTTGTGCTTAGCTTTTAATCAGTTAATTTACACTAAGTGTCGAACTTAGTCGGTTAAACCAAAAAGCCTGTCTGGGTATAACCCAAACGGACGGGCATTTATTAAATCATACCAAGTTTTAAACTTAAGTAAATAAACAAAGGATCCATCTGAGTATTACCCAGGCGGTTAAGCAAAACTGTAACCTTTACATTAATGATCCATCTGAGTTTTAAACTTAAGTAAATGTAACCTTTACTAAGTATCAAATTTAGTTAGGTAAGCGAAGAATCCGTCTGAGTATTACCCAAGCGGATAATCAAAAAGCAACAAAACAATTTTGCAAACAAAGTCTGAATCTTTATTAATCGACTGACTGTTTACAAAAAACTTACATTCTAAGAAGTAGTACTTTTTCAAATTGTCTACATTCCAAGTTCAAAGCAGGCGCCTTCCTTCTGGAGTTTCCAGGCGGTAGGTGTCGTCTCTCACTTCCTCATAGATCCGGTAGGGGCCTTCCCAATTTGGAGTTAGCTTTCCCAGCTCATTTGCCCTACCGGTTGCCTCCATTTTTCGTAACACTAAGTCGTCCACTTTCAAAGGACGCTTGTGTACTTTCTTGTTGTAGGCTCTAGTCATTCACAGACGGTAAATCTCATGACGCAAGGCGGCATTGCCCCTGCGTTCTGGGAGTGAGTCCAATGCCAGGCGCATTGCTTCCCAGTTTGCCTCTTCATAATATAGCATGACTCTGAGAGTCGGCTCGTAATGTTCGATGGGAAAGACGGCTTCAGCACCGTAAACCATGAGAAATGGGGTTTCACCGTTTGCCCCTTTTGTTGTTGTCCGGATGGCCCATAGGACATGGATTAACTCTTCTGCCCATTAGCCACCGGCTCTTTCTATTTTCTTCTTAATGCCGTCTGAGATGAGTTTGTTGAAGGCTTCAACTTGGCCGTTTGCTTGGGGCCGGCCAACGGATGCAAAACAGCTTGAGATCCCCTGATCTCCCAACAAAGTTCTTAGCTGAGGCGTCTCAAACTGAGGACCATTATCAAACACCATAGACATAGGCACCCCATACCGGGTGATAATGTTCTTCCAGATGAAGGAAATTACGTCTGAGGTCTTGATATTCTTAACCGCCTCAGCCTCCACCCACTTGGTGAAATAATCCACAGCCACCAGGATATAGCGCTTTCCGCCTGGAGCAGGGTGTAAGGACCTAGAATGTCCATGCCCCATTTTGCAAACGGGATTGGGCTGTGGATGGTCGTCAGATCAGTAGCCGGACGGTGAATAAGTTTGCCAAACTTTTGGCACTTGTCACATTTCTTCACCAACTCCTTGGCGTCTGCCTCAAGAATGGGACAAAATTAATGTCGTCTGGCTCTGACGGCTAGGGATCTGCCGCCTACGTGGGAGGCGCAGAATCCCGAGTGCAAGTCTTCGAGAACTTCCTTCCCCTTTTCCGGGGTGACACACTTCAACAGTGACTTAAGAAACCCCACCTTGAAGAGTTCTCCGTTTCTCAACTCGAAGCTCGCAGCTCGCTTCTTCAGGACGGCTACTTGCTGTGGCGAATCAGGAAGTGTGCCGTCTGAAAGATAAGCCCGGATGCCATCCATCCAGGTAGAACTTCGGTCCATAACTCCAACGGAATCTTCGTAGATGCTTCTCTTTTCAAGAATTTCCCAAAAGACAGACCGAGGCGTATCATGGCAGGCGGAAGACGCCAGTTTTGACAATGCATCCGCCTGGTTGTTTTCCAACCTAGGCACTTGATTCAGCCGGAATTCCTCAAGTGCCCCGGCCTCCTCTTTGACTGCCTGAAGATATTTGATCATAGCAGGATGAGTAGCCTCATAGCTTCCCTCATTCTGGCTAACAACCAATTGGGAATCAGAGTAGGCGTCAATTTTCATGGCCCCTGCCGCCTTACACATGCGAATGCCGGCTAGTAGGGCTTCATATTCCGCCTCATTGTTAGAGGCTTGAAACTTGAAGCGTAGTGCATACTCAAATCTGTCCCCTTCAGGAGACTCGTAGATTACGCCTGCACCACAGTCGTTCTTTGTAGAGCTCCCGTCTACGTACACTTTCCAAACCTGATCAAGATTATCCGGAGCCACCGGACGGATCATTTCAACAATGAAGTCGGCAAACGCCTAACCCTTCACTGCCTTTCTTGGTTCGTAAGTGATTTCAAGGCTTTGCATTTCAATAGCCCATTTCAACATTCTCCCGGATGAATCCAAGGTAGACAGTGGCTGCTTGAGTGGCTGGTCAGTGTAAATCACCACCGGATGTGCCAAAAAGTAAGGCTTCAATTTTTTGAATGCCATATACAAAGCAAGGCCAAATTTTTCAACCATGGGGTACCGGAGTTCAGCATTTTTAAGAACATGGCTAATGAAGTAAACCGGGAGCTGCACGCCTCTCGCTCAGCAAGGAGAACGGCACTGAGGGCATGATCTGAGACGGCTAAATACATGTACAACGTCTCCCTAGGTAAAGGACTGACCAACCTAGGTAAAGAATGTAAATGCTATTTCAACCTCTGGAACGCCGCCTCAGCGTCATCCCCCCATTCAAATCTGGTCTTCTTCCTGATTGCTTGGAAGAAGTAGAGGCATTTGTCGCCTGACTGGCTGAGGAACCTCCCCAAGGCGGCCAGACAACCAGTGAGTCTCTGAACTTCCTTGATAGAGCGGGGTGACTTCATGTTAATCACCGCCTGTATTTTTTCGGGGTTAGCCTCTATCCCCCTTTGATCAATCAGGAATCCGAGAAACTTCCCAGACTCAACGCCAAAGACGCATTTCTTTGAATTTAACATAACCGTATGCCGCCTGAGGGTGGTGAATGTTTCTCGGAGATCAGCAAGGTGGTCCGTCTGTAGCTTGGATTTGACTATCATGTCATCAATATACACCTCCACATTCTTCCCAATTTGATTAATGAAGACTGTATTAATCATCCGTTGGAAAGTGGCAGGCGCATTTTTCAAGCCAAATGGCATCACAGTGTAACAGAATAACCCCTGATCAGTGACGAAGGCCGTCTTCTCTTGATCCTTTTTCCACAGGGGTATCTGATGGAAGCCGGAGTAGGCATCCATAAAGCTCATCAAGGCGTGACCGGCTGTAGAGTCGACCAGACTGTCGATCTTTGAAAGAGGGTAACTGTCCTTTGGACACGCCTTGTTGAGGTCTGTGTAATCAACACACATGCGCCAGGTCCCATTCGGTTTCTTAACAAGGACCACATTGGCTACCCAGTCGAAGAAATTACAAGGCCGTATGAACCTGGCGTCTAGCAGCTTTTTGACTTCGGCAGATGCCGCCTAACTTCTTTCCTCGCCATGGTTTCTTTTCTTCTGCCGGATGGGCTTCTTTTTGGGGTCCACGGCGAGCTTGTGGACAGCAAGATCCAGGCTGACGCCTGGCATCTCTTCCACTTCAAAGGCAAAAATGTCTTTGAATTCCTTGAGCAGAAGGTGCAAGTCTGCACCCAAAGTAGCATGAACAACCGTCCCAACCTTTACAGTACGTTCCGGACGGCTGTCATCCAGAATGAGATCAATGCTTTCACCAGCCGATTGGGGACGGAGCTCATCTGACCGTTCACCGATCAGTGATTGCTATTTTTTCTCTTTCTTCACCTCCACCAGCAGAGGTTCCTTTCTTTTCTTTCCGATTGCTGGTGGGGCAGGTCATGGATCGGCATCCTTGACATTGTCAAGGTCTATTGGTTCCTGACCGCCTGGGCCCACGGTATCTCGGACGGCTGAGAGATAGCACTCTCGGGTCATCTTCTGATCCCCATTCAGGGAACCAACAGAGTCGTCATCCCTCTCATACTTGATGAGCATGAGAGACGGGATGATTACTGCCTTGGCTACATTGAGGGTTGGCCGGCCAAGGATAATGTTGTAGGCGGTCAACTCCTCAACGACCAAGAATCTGACGACAATATGTCATCCCCGGCCTTTTTCTCCCAGCCGGATGGGTAAGTCAATTCTACCGGCTGGGTAGACCATCCCACCCCCAAAACCAACCAAGGGGTGGGTGACCGGATGCATGGTGCTGACATTGTATTTCAGCTTTTGTAGGCACCAGAGGCTGATGATGTCTGAGGAGCTTCCGGTGTCAATAAGGATCTGTCCAACCAACTGGTTGGCCACCTTACATTCAATGACCACCCGGTCGTCATGTTGACGGCGGACGCTTCCCCTATCCTTCTCAGTGATCAAGACGTTTGGGAAGGAGGAGCTGGATGATGCCTGCTCATCATCATCTTTGTCCATCTTTCGAAGATGGCTCTTGGTGCCCCGGATGGTAGGGCCACCACATGAGAACCCGCCTACTATAGTGTAGACCGGCTCCTTATCGGTATCCGAACTACTAGCAGGCTGGGGGATAGTCTTGGAGGACTGACCCTTGTTTTTCTTTTTTGCCCCGGCTGGGGACTTAGAAATGTAGGACTTCAACAGCCCTTTGTCAGCCAGACGGTCCAACATCCGCTGAAGACTAAAGCAGTCATTGGTGTCATGGCCAACCTCCTCATGGAATTGACAGAATTTATTTTTGTTCCGTGACTGGACAAAACTCTTCATTGGATTCAACTTTTCAATGGACACCTGGTCCTTTACTTCCATGAGGATGGAGTTGCAGTCTTTATTAAACTCGTACTTGGGAACGTACGGTTTAAATTATTTCTTTTTCTTTTAGGACGACTGGTCAAAGTCAATAACCGCCGAGACTTCTTTTCTTTTCTTGCTCTCTTCTTCTTTTTTGGTCGGCTAAGCTGACCGGCTGTCTTTCTGTTTGTCGGACTTCTTTGAGTCCGACTGGCTTCCAGGCGAGCAGAGGTCGGTAGCTTGGATGTAGCTTTCCGCCTCCCTCAGGGCCGCCTGTAAGGTGAAAGCCCCTTTTCTGAATAGGTCGAACTTAAAAGTCAACCCGTCTCTCAAACCTTTGAAAAAGTCTGTAAAAGCTACCTCGTCAGACAGTCCTTGAATCTGAATTCTTATCAGATTGAACTGCCTGACATATGAGCGCAGCCCTTCTCTCTCCCCCTGCCTAACAATGCTCAAATCAAGGCTTGTTTTCTTGGCAGGGATGTTCATTGAGAAGTTGGAAGAAAACAGGAAGGCGAGCTTCCTGAAGCTATCGATGGACCCGGCTGGAAAATTGCCAAACCATTGTTGGACAATGCCCTTCAATGTAGCCGGGAAGCACCAACACCAAGTGGCATCATCCAACCCCTACAGATACATGAGGTTGGTGTAAGCCATGAGGTGGTCTTCCAGATTGGTGGTACCATCATAGGTACCAACCAACACATTCTTAACCTTGGTAGGCTGGCCGCCTCGGTTATCTCCCGGGTGAACGCAAAAGGATGTTCACCCAGGCGCAGCAGACGGAGCTGCCAGTCCAATGGCTGGACATTTTGATATGCCGCCTGACCTCTAAAGAGAGCCGGCTGCATGAAGTGAGGGGGATACTGCCCGTAAGCCTGAGTAGGCACATACGGTACAGTTCCAATCATCTGAGGCCAGAATGGACGGTATTACTGCCTGTCTGGCTCCCATGCAGAGAGAGAGAGAGTTCCCTGCAGTAGAATTGTTGAAGTTGTCTAGAAAGTTCGACGTTGAGGCCGACTCAGACAGCTACTGATTCCTCTTCCAGTTGATTATTTCCCGGGCATCAGGAATTTATTTTTTACTTCCCACCGGCTGCTGAGTCCGGCGGGTGTTGTTGTTCCTCTTGGGAAGGAGAATCTTTGACCAATCAATGGTCCCACCTGCCTTCTCCTTTGGATGAGGAGTGGGCTACCGGTCTCTGACTGACTTCCTCTTCTCCTGAGGAGTCTTCTTGGCCGACTGACCTTTACTTGGGCCAGCCCGGCTTTGGGTGATCAGCTCTTTAATTTCACCCTTGAAACTGGTCATGAATCTCATGAGTTCGTCTCGAGTGACAGGTGTTGATCCAGCGGCCGTTCGGGTTTCCCCTTCCAGCTGCCCAGAGGGTCGGTTAGTACCCGCCTGGGAGGCACCCAGCTCCAGAGTGTCTCTGGGCCGGATGCGCTTGGTTATGAGAGAGCCATCATTGGCTAAAAAGGTTTCGACCTAAAGATCCTCATCTTCCTGGTCTGTAAAGACTTCTGGGTCATCTTTCGGACGGTTAGGGGGTGGTACAGACTCTAAAACCATCTTCGAGGTACTCTCCCCACAGACGGCGCCAAATGTTTTGGGTGTTTTTGTCCCTCGGGAGAGTTACAACACGAAGTCTGATCCGGCCGAGCTGTACCTGCAAAATAACGGAGACTCCGGGTGATTGGAGCTCCGCCTCCGACGGTCAAGTTAGTAACTTGAAAAGGAATAAAGAGGACGGAAATTTAGGTGGGTATCTTCTCGGATTCCAAGCTCAGGTGTTTCTCTGATGTGAGAGAATGCAAGTGTAATCAAATGGAAAAATGTGCCCTCAAAATGAGGGACATCTCCCTATTTATAGGGTCTTTGGGATTTGTGCCCTTGATTAGGTCACTGAACCCTAATAATTGGTGGGCTGCGCCGTTTTGCGGCTTTCTCGGGATTTGGGCCTAAAGGCCGCCTTTTTCCCTTATTTTCTGGAGCAACACGTGTCAAGCAGGGATTGGTCCACTTTGGGCCAGCCTAAGGCTAACACGTGTCATCCACTGATTGGACCACATGGCGGGGTAAAATTACCCTAAATAGGGAGCAAGATTGTAGGAGCTCTATGGAACAAGTTAATGCCTTTCAAACCTATAGGCAGAATAACCCCTATTCCAATTCCTACAATGCCGGTTATAAGAACCATCCATATCTTTCATACCGGAGCACCAATGTACAAAACCCTCCACCTCCACAACAACCACAACAGCAACCCCCACCACAGCAAAAATATTATCATCCTAATTCTGACCAGAAAAGCCAAGCATCACCCTCATCATCTTCCGACTCTGCCATGACAGAAATTAGAGCAATGCTTACCAATATGGAAAAGCATATGGAGAGTAGGGATGCACAAATTGATTCTATCCTAGCCCATAATAAAATCATGGACAATCAAATTACACAACTTTCATCTACTCTACAATCCCGTCAGTAGGGAGCTCTACCATCACAACCTATCCATCCTACAGATCATGCCAATGCAATCACTCTAAGGAGTGGTTCACATTATGATGGACCTCCTATGCCAAAGGAAGATAGACTAGTTCCTGATCTAGATTCCTCTATACCAAACGCTAATCCTGCTAGCCTTGTAGGGCTACAAATAGATACTAACTCTACTAATGTTTCTGTGCAAGGTAAATCACGGGATAAGGGAGGAGATGTGCAGAGCCCGGTTATTAAACTTCCATTCCCTAATAGACAACTGAAGAGTAAGCTTGATAAACAATTCAGTAAGTTTTTAGAGGTTGTGAAAAACCTGCAGGTAACATTCCCTTTTACTGACTTAATCACTCAAGTTCCTGCTTATGCTAAATTTATGAAAGACATTCTGACTAGGAAAAGGGCCTTTAATGAAGTGGAAATTGTAGCTTTCATAGAGGAGTGTAGCGCTTTATTGCAAAACAAATCCCCTCCTAAATTAAAGGATCCCGGTAGTTTTTCTATCCCTTGTCATATAGGGAATGTTTTTATTGATAAAGCTTTGTGTTATTTGGGTGCTAGTGTCAGTGTCATGCCATCGTCTGTCTGTGCTAAACTTAATATGGGAGAATTAAAAGTTACTAATATAACTTTGCAAATGGCAAATCGTTCGGTAAAATACCCCTTAGGTATTTTAGAGGACGTCCCTGTCAGAGTTGGTAAATTTTTTATTCCTGTTGATTTTGTTGTTTTAGACATGGCAGAGGATACACAAATACCCATTATATTAGGTAGGCCTTTTCTCCATACTGCAGGAGCAATTATTGATGTTAAAAATGGTAAATTAACCCTTTCTGTAGGTGACGACAATATCATTTAAAATATATTTTTCTTGATGAATAGGTACTATACCCCGTGATCATCAGTACTGCACTTACTGACCTACAAACTTCCTAACTTCTAGGGGTTCTCAAAAACCACAAGAAAGCTATTGGGTACAGTATTGATGATCTCAAGGGTATTAGCCCCGATTTTTGTATGCACAGGATAAATCTACAGGACAACTATAAGTCCTGCATTCAACCCCAACGAAGATTAAATTCCAACATGCAGGAAGTAGTCAAGAAGGAGGTTATGAAATTACTTGATGCAGGTATTATCTATCCTATTTCTGACTCCAAATGGGTAAGTCATGTGCAGGTAGTGCCAAAAAAAGGTGGGATGACTGTGATAATAAATGAAAAAAATGAATTAATTCCCTCTAGAACTGTAACAGGGTGGCGTATGTGCATTGATTATCGTAGATTAAATATCGCCACTAAAAAGGACCACTTCCCTCTTCCCTTTACAGATCAAATGCTTGAGAGGTTAGCTAATCATAAATTCTTTTGCTATTTGGATGGGTATTCAGGATTTTTCCGAATTCCGATTCACCCTGAAGATCAGGAGAAGACTACTTTTACATGCCCCTATGGCACTTTTGCATATCGTAGAATGCCTTTTGGTTTATGTAATGCACCCGCTACCTTTCAACGTTGTATGATGAGCATTTTTTCTGATTTCATAGAGTCCATTATGGAAGTCTTCATGGATGATTTTAGCGTGTATGGTTCTTCATTTGATTCATGTTTAATTAATCTCGCTAAAATCTTGAAAAGATGCGAAGAGTGCAATTTAGTTCTAAATTGGGATAAATGTCACTTTATGGTGACAGAGGGAGTAGTCCTAGGTCACATTGTATCTGATAAGGGCATACAAGTAGACAAAGCTAAGATATCAGTGATCGAGCAATTACCTCCCCCAGTTAATGTTAAGGGAGTTAGAAGTTTCTTGGGTCATGCGGGGTTTTATCGCCGTTCTATCAAAGATTTTTCTAAAATTGCTAAACCACTGACTCAGCTTTTGCTCAAGGATGCTCCTTTTATTTTTACTGACGAGTGTCTTGAGGCTTTCAACAGGATTAAGCAGGCTTTGATATCGGCACCCTTCATATGTGCTCCCAATTGGAACCTTCCTTTCGAGATCATGTGTGATGCAAGTGACTTTGCGCTAGGAGTCGTGCTCGGACAGAGAAAGAACAAGGTTTTGCATGCTATTTATTATGCAAGAAAAACTTTGGATGAAGCTCAAGTCAACTATTCAACTACGGAAAAGGAGTTTCTTGCTGTTATTTGAGAAGGGGAAGCCTTCTTATACTTTTGAGATTAACGGTCAAGGTGAGGTTCGACCACCTCACCCTTCACCACAACCCCACCTATCTCCCCTAGACCACTCCCCTCATCACCATTCACCACACTACCCACCACCTCCACCCTTCACATATGACATTCCCACTTCCTTAACCAACTACAACATTGACCCCAACGCCCCTTATGACTTTTCGGATTTTAGGAGCTAATTGGATAGGATTGAGATGGGGCAAGGGAGAATCGAGAGTATGGTTAGGGACTTGGACACTATAGTTGGGTCTCTAAATAGACGGGTGGGGTATGTGGAGAGGAACGTCGGGAGGGGTTTGTACCTCATGTATAATGATTATGCACGTCGGGGGGCTATTCCCCCCGATTCACATGTTCCCGATTGGTTCTAATATCCGCAAGGTGGATACACGGACCCAAGTGCCTACGGTACCTATGTAGACTACTCATCGGTCCATGGTTATGGGACCGATGTTCCTTTTGGTGGGCTTGAGGGGAATGTAGATCCTAACTACTTTGCAGGTGGTTCGGGTTATGGAGGTGGTGGTTCGAGCCATGGAGGAGCTGGTTCTAGCCATAGAGGGGGCTATTCGAGGATGGACGAGGATGAGGAGTAGGCTACACTCCCAAGTCAATGAGGGCATTTCTTGATTTGTCTTGGGGGGTGATCTTTCACTTGGTAATTCTCTTCCTTTTCTCTTTTTATTTGCTTTCTAGTATAGTTTTTATTGTTTTCCTAGTGTAGATTTTATTGCTTTCCTTTATGAGAAAATTACAAAAAAAAATTGAAAAATAAAAAAATCCAAAATTACGTTCCAATGAATTGTAAATCATGCTTCCCTGTGCCCCTTACTTGAGAAAATTTGTTTTGATTCTTGGTTATTGATAATGAGCATTGTGGATTTGTTGGTCATGATTTGAAGTTTAATTGTTTGGATTCCTAAACATGAGTCAATTTTGCCAACTGCTTGTGAATATAGTGCTTGACTAGTTGATTTGGTTAGGAAATGTGTGATAGTTCCATAGTTCCTGGTATGTCAATGAATTTGAGTATTGGTTTGCAACTATGAGTAGTGTTTCATGACTTATTATTATGCACATGAGGAGGACAAAGGCGTTCATTCTTTTAGGTAGCCTTCAGAGTATTTAGATACATTTGTTCCCTTCTTGTTACCCATGTTGTTGCTTGTACCCTTTTATTGTTTATTTAGCCCCATTACAAGCCTATATGAGCCTCATTGGTTACTAGTTCCAAGCTTGGCTTGGGGGAGCTATTAGTTGGTGAGGTGAGGGAGTTGTGGTGTGCACATTATTTGCACAATGTGGGAATAAAAGAAGAGTGATTGTTCTTTGATTTTTGATTGAAAAATATTGATATGTTGTGTTTCAAAGTTGAAATTTCCAATATGAGTTTAAAAAGAAAAAAAATGAGCAAAAAGAAAAAAATTTAATGCTCAAATGTTCTATTTGAAGGTTGTTCGAGAAAAAAAATTCAAAAGAAAAAAATTCAAGTTTAGAAAGAAAAAAAAAAGAATGAGTTCAAAGTTTGTATTTCACTCAAGTTCTACATTATCATATTTTTATGAGTGAATTTTGTAAGTAATGGGTTTGTTTATATTGTTTGGAGTTGTATTTGGTGGATTTTTGTTAGTTATGTTGTTGGAGATGTATGATCATCATTTATTTTTTATCATGGGTTTGTTAGGATTTGGCTCCCTTAATGCATAGATTTTCTCTCACATGCTCCCAAATTTATCCTACCCTTTACCCTAGCCTTACATTACAAGCTTTAAAGACCTTCCGACCTTGTGCATAAAGTTGTGTAAATGTGAAAGTGTTGTTTATCAATGGAAGTTATGACTTGACGTATTTCGAGTCGACTAGTAGGTTGAGCGTTCATTGTTTTAAACACACGAGAGTATGAGATGGGTGGGATTTGTTCA
Organism: Chenopodium quinoa; assembly: GCF_001683475.1. Taxonomy (NCBI): domain Eukaryota; kingdom Viridiplantae; phylum Streptophyta; class Magnoliopsida; order Caryophyllales; family Amaranthaceae; genus Chenopodium; species Chenopodium quinoa. The sequence goes on along the minus strand of NW_018743197.1, from coordinate 1,916,171 downwards.
CAAGTAAAGGGGTTGGTTGGAGAGCGATCGAGTACAACTTTTACTCGCCACATAAATGAGAGTTGGGTGTGTGAACACTAGTCTTGAATTCTATATGCTCTTGTGGTTTGCTCTATTTGACAATTGTTGGGGAGGAAGGGTTATTGGATAAATAAGATTGATTGATGTTGAAGCATGTTCATTAGATTTTCCTTGAATCGTTAGTGCTTGATTTGATTATTGGGGTGAGGCATGCTTTATATTTCATTGATGAGCTCTTTGCTTACGGACAAGCAAAGGTTTAACTTGGGGGAGTTTGATATGTCCATTTTATATAGTAATTTACCCCCGTCCCTTGGTCATAATTAGTAGTGTTTTTGGCTCTTTCAAGCCACTTTTATTACTAATTGGTGTTTTCTAGTGTTTTCGTAGTCTTTATTGAGTTTTGTAGGGAATTGCACCTTTAGAGCATTTTCTCGGGTTTTTCATGGAGCGACTACGGGAATTAGAAGAACACGGCCATCTTTGAAGCCCAAGGCCGGTTAGAGTCATCGATCCGGTGATTAAGGGCTCGGTATCGGGATACCGAGGTATTTGGACCAAGTATTCAAGACCCGAAGAGGAAATCCGGATTGGGCCGAGGAATCAAGCCCAATCGAAGTCCAAGCCTCGAAGAGAAGCAAGGGCCCGATCGGGCAAGCTAGCACGATCGGGCATGGCATGCATGGTGTTGGTGTGTGGCCTAAGGTGCGCCCGATCGTGCGAGGATCTAGCTCGATCTGGCGGTGCTGCTGAGAAGGAGCACAAAGAAAAAGGCGCGCCCGATCGGGCGGCCTCTAGCCCGATCGGGCGCGTGTTTTTCTCAGACCTAATTAGTTTAATTTTAATTTTTTTTTTTGAGGGATGTTTAAGTACGAGATTTGTACGTAATTTTAGGATTACCTTCTTTTTTAGATTTTCTCTCTCAACTTAGGATATTTCTCTCTCTTAAATTCTCTCTCAACTCTTGTTCTTAATTACTTCCATTAATTCAGATTCCTTTGATAACAATTTCTTCTCCTTTAATTCCAGCTATTTCATTTACTTCTTTGATTATGTTTTGTTTTATTTATTTGATTATTTTAGTTATGATTATTTGTGAGTAGTTTCATTCTAGGGATTATGGGGATCCATAATTAATATGAAGGGATAATTTGTTATTATTGATTATTGATATTGCATGATAATTTCTTATTGAATTGTTTTAATTCTTTGCAATTAGATTATGAATCGAGCAGATGTAATTTGATTGTGAATGTTTACCAATATTGAATTGATGAATCGGGCAGATGTTAATTTAATATTAAAGGCTATTTTTAATGAGAACTTAGATCTAGTAAATTGCGAGAGCCTATTAGATCTGTGTTGATTAATAAATTGCGAGAGCCTATTAATCATGTTATTTGTGCAATGTCAATCATCAATTATTATGTTTTATCCCGGAATATTAATTATTGGTGAACCTGTGACCCTAGGCTTCCTTATTATTGTTTCTTTTCTCCCTAAACTTATTCTTCGTAGTATAGAATTTATTCCCAAAAATATTGGTTACTTAGATTATAATAAATAATTAGGAGTAAAAAGACTTGTTTCCCTGTGGAGTTCGACCCTACTTCCCTATCTACTTTAGTTAGAGGACTTAGGTATTTACTTTTGATTAGGGGATACGACTTTACCCTGTCAACTTTCTCCCTAACTTCTCTCTAGTTTTTCTCTCTAAAAACTAAGCAAATGAAATTATCTAAAAGTTGTCTTTCCAAAGGAAATACAAGAGTATATATAGACAAAGAAGAAAAACTGATCGGCCACGCCCTCTCCAAAAATTCTCTCGGTTGCGAAAAAATGGGTACGTAACCCATAACTAACTCCGCAGGCAATCTCGGTAATCCCCGCGCCCGCGGGTATCGTAGCCCGCGCCCACGGATAAAGGCGGAGCAAATGCCCAACTCCCAAGTGTAATCAGGGGCCCGCGGTATCTCCAATAGAAGCAATCTCTCCAAATCATCCGCGCCTGTATTTAGACCGCGACCAAGGCACGGAGAGTACTGCCAAAAATCTCCATTTTTTGAACTTTTACCGCGCCCGCAGCCTTCAAGACCTGCGCATGCGGCCTTTAACAAAAGCTTTGTGACCTCTCCAAGGAGATTGCTTCTTCTTTTCCTAGCCCTTTTGGCTCTTCTTGATCCCTTTGCAAAGCTAACTCCTTAAGCACCTACAAAATTAAACAAAGAGAGAAAATAGAAGAGAAAAAAATCCAAATAAAAGGGAAACACAAAGAAAACCACATAAAGGAAAGTAAAACACGAAGAAAGAAAGAAATAGAGAAACTAAAGGAAAAAAGCTAGACCAAAATAATAAAAGAAAGCTACGAAAATAGGGTGAAAACATCCTAAAAGACTACCCTACGAGTTCCATATATGACACGCATCAAACTCCCCCAAGCTAGACTTTTGCTCGTCCCGAGCAAAACAAAAGCTAAAAAGGAATAAGAAGGGCTTATTTATAAAAGAAAAGGAAAAGGATAGAAAAAGAATATACACTAAGACTCACTAACGTAGGAATCACGGTTGTTTTTAGCTACAACAAGCCCTTTAAACCCCAAAGTCGCCTATGAGGATGAGTGAGGTCTCGTAAATGTTTCCTAAGAGCTTAACCTATAACTCTTAAATAAAAGGAGGCAAAGCATAAGAGGAGAAAAGAGAAAGTTAAAACTTTGAAAAGAAAAGAGGTGCTTATACAATGGACTTTTGCACATGATCAAAACACGAGAGGATATCAAACTTTCTAAAACAACAATGGTAATTAGCATGTTCTAAGATATCGAGGGTTGATTGAAACGTAGGACATGCTAAGTATAGAGAACTACCAAAACGCAATTCACTTGCATCTAAAAACTATATTATCACATTTTCCCATTGGCTTCAAATCTTCTTTTAGTAAGCATCTATATAGTTCCTCGAAGGGATCGGAAAAACAATAGATTTGAGGTTTTCTTGACATCTTGACTTTGCATTCCCTCTCCTTACGCTTTAACTCATAATGCCCTCCCTCGGTATATGACTCAACCACTAGGTCAAAAGGGCTTTCTCAAAGGTTGTAACTTAATGGCGAAAGGTTGAGGGTAGGCTTAAAATTTAGAATTTGGTGGTACACCTAAGTTGTGAAGCAAGATCAGCCAAATCTCAACACCAAAACAAAGTGGTCACCAAACAAAAACAAACTAACACCCCCAAGCTTATTCAAAGTTATAACCACAATCATATATACAAAAAGCGTAAGACGCTTCCCCCCCCCCCCCCCCAAGCTAGAAATTATCATTGTCCTCAATGTTTAAAATAGGGAGAAACGGTTACATCAAAATGTTTTTGAAATTTTTTCATTTTCACCTTTTTTTTTTTGCCAAAGCTTTAAGAGATTTTCTTTGCTTTTTCTCAACTTTTCAAGTTTCACTTTATTCAATGTCCTCGCCTTTTTTTAACTTTGGACGGCTTTTTCATTTATTCATTTTCAATTATTCACAAAATATACAAATAACAAGCTTGCTTACAAAGAAGAACCAATATCCAAACTCATATACCACAATACCATTTGCTTCGATCACAAAAACCAAAACTGGAACAAAAAGAAACAAAAGGTTCAAATATCTAACATGTGGCTAGAAAAGAAGGGAAAAGGCTCAAATGTTAAGCAAGTAGGCAAATATGAACCCAAGAACTAAAAATAAAGATTAACCTAGAAAAGAAAAATCACCACCCCAAAAACATGCTTTTATCCTCCCTAGATGGTTCGGTCTCGTGTTTGAGAATTATAAGTCAAGTTTCAAGATTAGGTCTGCAAAAGTCAATGATCCATGCCGCTCATACAAGTAGTTGAAGAAGGCTTGAAAAATAAGAAACCTCACAAGGTTGTGGGAAAAACTCACTAAAAGCATCAAATCCACCAAAGGGGAATAATTGCGAGTTTTCAAAAATAAGAGAATCCGGTTTCAAGGTCCCAATAGTTTTAGACAACTACCTTAGCATGTTCTATCCTAGAGTCAACCAAAAATACTCTCAAACCTTGCAAACCATTGTTTTTAGGAAGAATAATAGCTAATGTGCAAGCTCAAGTGGTATTAAGTCCAAAGTAAAAGCAAAATTATTAAGAAAGAAAAGCAATGCCTCAAAAACATTTATTCTTATTTACAAAAACTATGTTAATATATATATATACACATATGTATATATATATGTATATATATATGTGTATATGTATATGTATATAAATGTATATATATATATATATATGTATATATGTATATATATGTGTGTGTGTATATATATATATATATATATATATATATATATATATATATGTATATATATATATATATATTGATATGAAGAAGAGAATAGTTTAAGATCAAAAATATATGAAAGCAAAATACAAAAAGGAATGTAGAAGAAAACAGATTAAGGAAACAAAAAAGAAAAGGCAAACCATAAGAAAATAGAAAATAGAAAAAACAAAGGAGAAGTAGAAATGCAACAAGGATGTAATGCTAACACACATAAGTCCTAATCGACAAACATGTGAACATTCGGCCACAATGCCAATGTTCCCAAACACACTAAGGTGTTAAAAAGCAAACATCCTCGAACCGTTCAACTCCTCCTAAAACTAATCCTAATCTAAGCATCCAAGAAAAGTAAAGAAATAAAGGTGAAAATATAAAATAAGAAGTGTCTCATCGAGCGTCCAAGCTATGCTACAATAACCAAGGTGAAAGAATAACCACCTTCATGAAGCTCCAAAGACCGTAGCACGAGAAAACCAAGGTGAGAAAGAGAGAAAGACTATATACAAAAATGAGATTGTTAGTGTTCCAGGTGTGGATCCAAGGGTTCTACTGAGTGAGCTGGGTCCCGTTGACTGAAAGGAATGGTGTCCTTCGAACAAGTGTATTATTCTGATAGCGGGTTCAGAATTATTAGAAAGCTAATATATTCAGTAAGGTCAAATGATCGGAATGCCTGGGTGGAGGCCACTTCCGATCACTAATATTAATGTATAATTAATATTACAGCTTAATCTTGACTGAACCCTTCGGGTCACACCCAAGCAAATATACGAACCGACTCGACGAATTAATTTGTCGCCCGAGTGTTAAATATTTAGACGTCAGTAATTCGAGCGTCGAAACCGAGCATCGCAGAATCTCAAATGTCAAGCCAAAATTTAGGATTTGGCGAGACGGGAAAATGCTTCAAGTAATGAGTAAAATCCTAGCCACGCGAAAGGCTAGGAAAGCGCGCACAATAGGTGCATGCCACGTGGCAGCACACATGGCAAAGCGCCATGTGGCAACACACGTGGAAGCCGCCAAGTGATAGCGTGCCACGTGGCAGCACGCCACTGTGGCGACACATGTGACAAGGGTCGTGGACCCGGGCCGATGGATCATGGACACGGGCCAAAAATAAAATGGCCCAACCAAACCCAACTTGGGGCTCAAGGTTGGGTGACACATGGTTAGTTCACATTGCATGTGAAATGCCTTGGGGACCAATTGGGAAAGTGGTCCTCACCTAACCATGTGACACTTGTTACTTGTTCCTTGGTTTATTTAACTAAGGATTGAATTCATCAATCTTTCCATGTGGGATCTTTTTGTGAAAAAGTCCCACATTGAAAGATGAGTGGAATTCACAAGCTATCCTTCCTTATAAATAGCCAAAGCATGACTTGAGAATTCTTTGCTTGAGTGGGAGTTAGAAAGAGCATTGCAGTTTAGCAAAAACTCTTAAACTCCATTAACACTTGGATTTTGGTCGGACCTTCCTAACTCCAAGGTAGCGGACCTAAAAAGTCGGTGTTCGTCCTTTGTGGGTGGATACCGTTGGAGGCTCGGTATTTCCGGAGCTAAAGCTTTCAAGTAAGAGCCCATTGGGTCGGGCGAAGCACTCGTCAAAGGTAAATTCCGATTTTATCCTTTTATGTTTATTTATGCTTTATGGTTTTATTAATTGCGAGTGGTTCTTTGGGTCAGGGTCGTTTCAGCGGTAAGTTGGACTTACCAAACTCCAACAGCAATATTGGAGCCGCGCTCGTTTATTTTTAAAATCATAATATTTTTTCAAGGTGATTTTTATGGCTTAATTTTCTGGTCTTGAAGTGCTAATTAGGTTAGTAACTCGTTTAATTTATTTTAACCTCGTATTTAAGCTACCTTCAGCCCCGAACCCAGATTTCGACCCAAAAATAGTGAATTTTGGGTGGAAAAGGCGTTCTGGAAATGGTTTTTCCCTTTAGGACTCGGCTTTTAGCCAAAAAAACGACCAGAAATGCAATTTTTGAGGGTTTTTTCGTTTTTACGAAAAATTTTAAGTCTTTCTATTGCATATTTATGGTGGTTATGTAACTGGTTCAATACATATTTTATATGCAATTTTAAACCTCTTTAGGCATGATTACTTGGTGGTAATTTGTGTTTGAAAGCTTGGTTTTATTTTTCAAATAATTGCAAACTAATTGCATTAAGTGTGAAATTATTTTTCTTTGAGGCTTCCAAGTATTAAAGATTCAATCTTTAATTATGTTAAGTGATTGAAACTTTATATTACTAAATTCCATGAATTGTTGTTAAACCTTGTTGATTTAATCAGTTTTTAGTTGATTGGAATCATAAAGTTTGAAACTTTGTGATAGAAAATTATTTATCTTCACATTGGAAGATATAATTTTTTCAAGGATTCACAAGTATTAAAGTTGGAATCTTTATTGAACTTATGTTCATCTTTTCCAACTCCCTTTTATTTTGTCAAAAACTCAAGATTAATTTAAACTAATTAAATTAATAGTGAGTAATTGCTCTCTTATTATTTTTGTTGCACCAAGTTAAACCAATTTAATTTTCAAAGTGCATCTAACCAAAATTGGTTTAACCACTTTGAAAATTTTATTTTAAGTTAGACTTATTTAAATTTTCATTTTTGCTCAATGAATTAATTCTAAAGTTAATTAGAATTGATTAGAGATGTCAAACAAAATCAGGAATTAATCCCGAGGCACAAGCACGTAAACCAAGGCATAATATCCATGTGCATCCCTTGGCCAGCTGGGCAGCTCGCACAGCCCGCATGTGGCTGCCGAGAGACGAGGTTGCTACTCTTGGTGCGTGTGGTGCTAGGTGTGTGCGAAGAGCTGTGTGTTGACTTGGTGCATAAGGGGCGTGCGAGATGATGCTAGGCGTAGCAGCAATGCTAGGCGTAGCAGCAATGCTAGGCAGCTGCAGCTAGACGCGCATCGAGTGTGCGCTGCCAAGCAGCGCCCAGCAGTATCACAGCACGCAAGGCCGAGGCTGGTAGGCAAGCGCTCAGCACTTGCGTGTGTGTGAGTGCTCAAGGCTGCTAGCTTTGGGTAGTCGATGCGTTTTTTCTCTCGTTTTAATTTTGCTTTTTGGCCGTTTTGTTTATTTTAATTTATTTTATTATTTTAATTAAAATTTTGGAGGCTAGGCCTCGGGTTTTGAGCGTCATTGGCAAAATTTATTTTTACAAATTTTGGGTTTTACTGGCTTAATTAATTGGATTAATTAAGTTGGATGTGAAATTTAGTGGGAGCTTCAAATACTAATTGCTCTTATTTACATAATCGGTTAAAACAACTTTGACTAGTCTTAATTAGGCGTGTTAATTGGATTAACCACCTAGATTAGTTACTAGTGTGGGCATGTGTTTTATGCATTGTTACTTGTTTATCGTTGTAAAATGCATGGGCCTCACAGATAGTGAATGGACGAATGGAATGTATATTCTCTCACAGGTTTTATGAAATGACAACTAGGGGGCCCGATTAGGATAGAAAATACGGACTGCGATCCGTGATGTATTTTTTGTAAATCTAAATACGGTCTGCGTACCGTTGAGTATTTTTGTACCTTAATATTTAGATTAGTCCAAATCGTAGATACTAGTAGTTGTATTTAATTATGGTCAAGTCTTGAAGATGGAGGTTCTTGGAAGACGTAGCCATGAAAGTTGCAATTTTGACAAGCTATTTTATTATAACCCCTAAATCTTTTCTTGGCGGCTATCTGGGTGTGTTTTTTAATTCTGCAAAATTTAGTAAGGATAATTCCCAGCACATCTTTACTAAAGAAGATACCAAAAAAAGAACTCCTAGTCTTCCAACTTAGTCTCCAAAGCTAGTAAGGTTGTTCTTATCCAGAGCCACCTTGAGGCCATTCCTTCTTATGCCATGGCCACTGCTCGTCTACCTTCTTCTATTACTTCGTCTCTTGATAGTTTGAATAGAAAATGTTTTTGGAGACAATCCTCGATAAAAAACAGGTTTACCTATAGTTGCTTGGGATACTATTTGTCAACAAATCCAATGGAGCTCTTGGTCTTTGCAAATCGGATGCTATCAACTCGGCTTTCTTAGCTAAACTTGGGTGAAAAATTATGTCGGGCTCGTCTAACTTATGGGTCCAATATATTACTGCTAAGTATCTACGTAAATCCCACTTCCTTACATACCATACTCAACCTCGAGATTCTTGGATTTGGGAAAAGATTCTCCAAATACGCCCTCTTCTTATTAGGGTCTCTGCTGGAAGGTGGGAAATGGTACTTCTATCTTGTTCAAGGTTGATATTTGGTGTGCCCACACTAACCTTATCGCCTTTCTCAATTTGGACCCTGATCAACTTCCGAATATTGATATCGATGTTGATATGTTCATCACGGAGAATAATACATGGGACGTCCCTCTTCTCCTTTCGGTTCTCCCTAATGACATAGTTCAATCTATTATAGGAATCCCCCTTCCCTCCTCCCCTATTCCTGATGAACCTTGTTGGGGTCTTTCTAAAGATGGCCAGTTCATGGTGAAATATGCTACATGGCTAGCTCATTCTCTTGTTCATCCTTCTTCTAAATGGGAGTTTCAGTGGATTTGGAATTTAGTTATTCCACCTAAGATTAAGATATTTCTTTGGCTAATCCTTCATAAAAGTCTCCCTACTCGTCATACTTTATCTTCGCATAATATTGATGTAGCTAGATTTTGTGTTCTTTGTTCTAATCATTCTAAAACCCAGAATCATCTTCTCCTCTCTTGTCCATTTTCTATTAGTATTTGGTATTCTTCTTCTGTCCTTAATTGGTTGGGCCGCATCCCACCGATTACTCAGTTCCATGATTTATTTCGCTCCTTGAAGACCAATTTACCTAGGCTCCTTCCTAAGTTTGCTATTTTACTTTGGAGTATATTTGGAAGCATCGAAATGCAGTTATTTTAAGAACTATCCTGCCATATTCATAGTATCTTCATCCGCGCTTTCTCTATGTTTAAGGAATGGGAATCTCAATCCATTGTTGATGCCATACACTTACCTGTTACACCTCACCCTCTGTCTCCCCCGTCTACCCCTTCTCCTTTTGTCTCGTGGTCTCCTCCCCCATTTGGTTTTTGTAAACATAATTTTGATGGTTCTGCTTCGACTTTTGCAACTGCAGGTGTTGTCATTCAGGAGGATCACCAGGGTAATTATGTGGTCAGGCAAACTTATAATTTGGTCTCCTGCCCGGCCTTCCTTGCTGAAGTTATTGCCCTCCGCAATGGCCTCCTTTCTAAGGAATTTAATATTTTGACATTTATATTGAAGGTGATAACCTAACTGTTATTAATATTTTGCGAGGTCATTTCAGTTATTCATGGAAACTTCATATTCTTATGGCGGATGTCAATGCCATCTTGGTTTTTTTTTTCGAGCTTCCAGGCAAGGCACATTTATCGGGAAGGAAACCGGGCAACATACTATGTTGCCTCGGCTATTCGACTCCGACTCATCAAGATAAAGTCCCTTTTTTAGATAGCAAATTTTCTTATATTTTACTCTTAGATAGTTTAGATCACGGTCTTGTGAAAAGACGTACTTAAACTTTTCATTGTATCTTAATTTTAAAAAAATGTTTAGGAACCTCCTCTCAACCCTTACTCATCCCTAACGTCTCAAGAATATCAGACAAATCATTCACCTTTACTAATGTCGTAGCCACCACTCACCTCACCAAATTCACCACCCATCTCCACCAAAGCACTACCAACGTCCACTGCTCTATTAAACCCAACACCAACCTCACTGAAACCACTAATCACTTTCATCACTCACTCACCTCCACTGCTCTCTCTGAAACCATTATTAACCCCATCGAAACCCAAAAACTCAACCACCACCACTAAATTGAACAAAATCCACCAGTCTACCACTGTCGTTTTTCCGACAAATTGAGAAGAAGTGCCAAATTCAACCCATAGTTAATTTAGTTTGATGTTTGATCATCTCCTAGGGGTTGAATTATTCCTTGGTTCTCCCTCATGTTGTGTTATCAAGGATAGATTCTTGATTTGTCTCTTCTCTTTAATTCCTGAATTTTCTTTCTTCTTTTGTACTTGTAGTTGAACAGTTAGACGGTGTCAATTTTTTTCTAATGATTTCGAGGTAGTGGTCGAGGGCTCGAGGCAATGGTGGAGGTAGCGTTGTAGTGGTTGTAATGGTTGTAGAGCTGGCTCCTATGGTAGTAGAGGAGGTGGTTGTGTCTGTTAATGGATATGTAATTGACGGGGTGGAGGTGGGTAACTAAACGGATTTATTTATAAAGATTAAGTAAATATGTGCAAAAACATGTAACACGAAATAAAATAGAGGAAGTAATAATGATTTAATAAAAAAAAATATATAAAGAAAAATAAAAACAAAAGAAAGAAAGAAAAACATAATCGACTAATGCTAGAACTAGAAGGATAATCACATTTCACAACATTTACAACCGCCCAACTCCAAGAGTCCTCCCACTGTTACAGTGTTACCTTCCCCACCCCAATAAAATAAAAGAAAAAATAAAGAGAAGAAAACCCATCCCTCAGGAAAAAATAAAAATAAAAAAAATAAATAAATAAATAAAAGTCAATAGAAAGTGAAAAATGAAAAAATGAGCGCGAACTAATTGGCCTAAGAACACAAGTTTAGTAGCAAATCAAAGCTTCAGATACAATACAACTTGAGCCTGTAAGTTGGGGAAGAACACAAAACAGAAGCGAAAACACCTGTTGCAGCACTGAGCAGGCCAAACAGAAGGACAAAATGGCATCATAGATCCCTTCAAAGATGATCAGTTAGAACTGGATCATGGTAGGCTCTGTAGCCCAGAAAAGGTTACCACAGGTACTTCAGTGGAAGACCTGCTCGTCATTAGACCCAGCCGTTTTACTATTCTAAGACGATATTGGTTCATATGGGTAAGACAGCCAAGGGTGCTTCAATGCATCAAATGCAGATGGACGCTTTCTTGGGTTTATTTCAAGTAAATGCGCAACGAAGTCTATGAAGCCTTGATCTCCCATTGGTAGTCGATGCCTTAAGGATGTCTTCTTCGGAATCAAATATTCCAGTCTGCTTGTTTCCTGAAAAGGAACATGTGTCTACTGGTAAACCAAAGCTCTATTTCAACTAACATATCCATTAACGAAAATGTCAAAGAAATAAAAATAATCTGGCCACTATGATATAACACAATAAGCCCTTGTCCAAGTTTGTGGTACCTTGGACATCAGATCAAACAGTCTAATAAAAGCTTACGCCCAATAAGCTCGAATCACAATCATCAGGAATTGATTAAACAATGTCAAAAAGGTTAAAAGATTGTTTACTTAGAGATTCTTTTTAAAGTTTATTTTCCCATTTATGCTAAATGATATTGAAAACTTTGATGACTATTTGAAAAAAACAGAATACACCATGGTCTATCCCACAAAGTTTGAAGATACAGAGTATTTCAGAAACCTGCTGGTGCGCCGCAAACTTATAAGAATGGAACATTCAAGAGGTAAATAGTGAAAACACAACCAAAATTCCATGGCAAATAACTGAAAACTTTGAAACATAAAACAGATTTTCATGCCTAACTTGATTCAAGTTTAAAAGAGAGTTTAAAATGATGATGAAGCAAATAATTATAAGATAGAACAAAAATTATTTACTTTTGCCTGGATATCAAAGGTAATCTAGACTCGACTCTAGATTTCTTTGTGACACGAATGTTTTTATAAATGCCTAAAATCCAACTATTTCAAAGTTAAGAACTTGCTCAAGACAACAAATTAGATATTTGTATATACCAGGCTGTAATAGATCAACCTAAGGAAGGGTAGTATAGGTATTCTACTAATATTAGCTCACTAGGTTAATAGTCCTTAGTATAAATAAAGAGGGAAGGAAAGGAAATAGATAGGCAAAAATTGGATGAAACTTGTTGAGAGTTGTGACCTCAAGTCACTTGCAGAGTGGTAACCTAAAGTTACCGATTGGGAGAGAATCAAGCCTCTCGAAAGCTTGATAATCTATCTTACGAGTAGTTTGTTTAGTGTGTTAGTGTGTGTAATTTCATCTCATCAATTATAATATTTCACATTTAGCTTTTATTATTCCTTCTTTAATCTGCAATTTTCTGCCATTAGTTACTGTTTAATACCTAGCCATGTCGGTACATGACACAGGCTCACAAAGAGGACATTGTAGTAGAAACATGCATTATTAAATGGCATTTCCACTTTGGATTTTGTATCTTAAGGATAAAGCAAAACAATTACTTACCTGGTTTCGTTCATAAAGCATGTGATTCTTGGTAAAATATTTGTATGTATCTCTTCCCTTAGCAAGCATGTCTTGGTCAATGGGGCCAATGATCCCAATAACCCGAACAAGTAATGTTGCTGGAGAATCGTTTTGGAAAAGGACCTATAAGACAATTTTCATTAGTAAAAACTCTGCTAAATCTAGAAGATTTTATCCCAATACAAAAACATGCAAAAAAGATTAAAGCTAAAACAAATTTACTAAGAATCTTAAATCTTTAAACACATGTACTATCCTTCAAGGTAAAATAATAATAGATAGAGCTTGAGAGAGTAGTATAGAAAGGTCATCAGAAAAACTGAAAGACAGTATAAAAATTTTTATAATAATAAAAATAAGGACGCCAGGAACACTGCTCTAGCTGGTTGATGTTCTTCTTTACCAAAAGAAGCCTCGACTTTAATGCAAGGACCCTTTCAAAAAAAAAAAAAAAAAAAAAAAAAAAAAAAAAAAAAAAAAACTTTAATGCAAGGTCTGCATTTCCATACTATGATTTCATGATAGTGGTGGTTTCAAGCTCTTTAAAGTAGAATGACTCGGCTTGACAAATTTTGGCATAATATAATTCTTTGGAGTTTTTTATTTTTTATTTTTTTTTTGAGAAAAGTTCTTTGGAGTATTTAGAGCATTAACAGAATACAGTGTTGGCTACAACCAAAAATAAACATTGCAATTGTTATTATTGGACCATGAGTTTATAGATGATCCTAGAAAGTCTCGTTATCAAGTCAGCAGTGATAACACTAAGTGCACATATAACTGACTACAACAGGCATTAAGAAGAAGATGACATGATTATATAAATGAAATGCTTATTTGATCTTATTTTAGTTGTGAACTAGGTTAGCCCTGTGGCATAGCATTAAAATAGTATTTTATTTTTTATCCAAAGAGGGTAGTCATTACTTTTTAAAAGTTTTCAATCTTGGAACATGGAAAAATATATATATAGGGATAGAAAAAGATGTCCAGAGTTGTTTAGGCAGGAAAATTTTATGAGAAATTGACACATGTCGACCAATAATGTCAAGAATGGCTGAGAGTTATCAATTGAACTTGCGCAGCCTCATACAAACTTAATGGAACTTAAATGAACTTGTATTTCTAGATTCTTATTTTAAGATGAACAGAGCAAAGCCAAAGTAACATAATGATCATATAGTATAAACACCAACTATTGCATATATGTAACCATAATAATTATGTCAGCAAAGTAAAACAGATTCAACACCCTGGGAACTTACATTGCCTGTGCAAAGTTCTGCCAAGATGCAACCGAGAGACCATACGTCTATTTTTTTGTCATACGGCAAGCCTAATATGACCTCTGGCGCTCGGTATGACCTCGACTGAACATATGAGCATAAATGATCTGTTTCAAAACAGCTGCTTCCCAGATCGATAACTTTCACTTCACATCTGCTATAGCTTTTAACTAGAATATTCTCAGGCTTCAAGTCACAATGTATTAATCCAAGGCCATGCAAGAACTGAAGAGCCTCCAAAACTTGAATTGTTATTGACTGCATAAATGAGAATTATAATATTAAAAGAGCTCCAAATCATGCTACAAAAACGTAACACCACAAAATAGCACTCGCTCAACCTGCAATCTTGGCATAGTAAAATAGACCTCCCCACCAGATTCTCTGTTAAACTTGTGAAACTCGTACAAGTTTGCCTTGAGTAGTTCACAAACAATTAACAAATGTTCCTGCAACAACAAATTATTTTGTTAGCTCGTACTATTTATAAAGCAAGAAACTGGAGACCTTAATATCAAACTTGAATTTGGCAGGTTACACTGTTTTTGAAATTATTGGAGAAACTCTAGTGAATATTGACATAGGTATATGGACATTCAGTTTGAAGGCCAAATAAACAAGGCAGAAAGCACAGGTTATGTTCTACAAACACCACCACTGAAAAACATGTCAAAGACTAAAAGAAACATATTATTATACTACGTATTAAGCAACCTGATAAATATGTTGTGCATTAGAAAACTTGTTTCAAAGAATTAGTGGCTACAAGGTGATGGTGGAAAGGAAAGTGGAAGGGAAGGCATAGGGATGTACCAGTTGGTTAAAGAGTTTATAAATATCGTACTTCCTAAGAAATGCTTGTACTTTGGATGTATAGAAAGGTTAAAGTGTTGCCATGTGTACTTCTCCCAACTACCTTATCAGCATCAAACTTTGTCCCAACTCAACATGCTTTATACACTGGCTGTCAACTCACCCTAACTATACACCACAGAACAGCTGCACTGATTACTCTGCAACCAAGCTCCATTACAATGTTGAATATATGATCATCTGGACTCATGAAGAAGAAAGGAGAAGGTAGGCAAAAGAAGATTTCTAGAATGCACCCTCATATCTAAGCATAAATGGTAAAATAAACAAGTGAAATTTTTTGGAATTTAAACATTATATTGCACCAAAATCACCTCACATTCAGAATTCACGCATTGGAAGCTAGTAAGCAAAGCCCTAATGATTTTTTCCTTTGTTCACTACTTTACTCCATTATAGCCTCTCTTGTTGTACTATTAACTAATATGTCTCCCTTCTGCTCAGTAATTAATCATTTACTTCTTCTTTATCCTTCAATTGTTTTATCCTTCAATTGTTACAATTTCGCAATAGATATCAAAAAAGCCTAATGAATTACACATTTATCAGTTGGTAACATTGTAGTAGATAGAACGGAATAATTTGAAAAAAATATGCATTAAAAAAAAATATTATAATAAATAAGTATATAATAAATAAAAAGAGTTCCTTTAGGACTAAGTTTCGGTCCGTCATGGACATCCACTTCCTGAATAAAATAACAGATTCAGCCTGTAAATAACCTGAGTAAAATACCAGATCTGACTAATAAATTTCCACCTCTAGTTATACAGCCACTAGTCTTGGAGGGCATAAATTAAGCCAATAACCACTATATGTACTTGCTGATCACTTTGCTTTTTGGGCCAATATGGGGGTATAGAGAATTACAGAAAAGACCAGAATGGAGAAAAACAAAGAAGAATGTGCTCAATTAAGGGAAACTGCTACCTAGTAAACTTGACCTGTTGAAAATGCCTAAAAAGGGAGGGCTATGTTCCATAATCTGAAGGTTAATTGTCACAAAACTACTAAATCATTGAAGTACTGAAATTCTCAGGAGCAACTTTTGACATGACTTGGAGAACAGACTAAAGCCAAAGATTCAGACAAAGGATGGTCATAATCCTTCTACCCATGGTTAGTCATTGTTTTCTTAGAAGAGGGTCCTCTGGGACTGTAGACAATTTAGAGAAAGAATTGAATCAACAGAAGGCACAAGGCCCAAAATCGCAGCTGCAATAATCATCCAACAGTTCCAACCTAGTGTAACTGTAAGCCAAAAATTGAATCAACAAAAGAAGGAACAAAGCTTGAAATCGCAACTGCAATAATCATCCAACCTAGTGTTACTGTACAGTAAGGCTTGAACCCTTTTTGTTGATACATTTTAAAGCTCCACTTGCTTACTTTATATTAGTTGGTAATTTTTTTTCTATATTCCCTTCTATACAAAATCAACATTAAATGGCAGACCGAATTAAATTTCCATGTGCAAGAATAACTTTGTTTTTCTGTTTTCTGACTCTACATATCTAAAGTTTAGGAAACTTAATATGTTAATGATCTAGTTCTGTCCTGGTTTATGTGCCAATCCAAATTCAATTCAGTCCATATTTTGCTTTGCATAATTTTGTTTACAATCTCATTAGGTATAGCTTGAAATAAAAATAAAGGTAGCACGGGTATAAGTATTAAAATGTATGGTAAAGGAAAAACAGTAATCACACCCAGATAAAATGACAAAAGGGATGAATGCCGAATACGTCATGGAAAACGATAAAAAGTGGAAAGGAAATAATAAAAGAACAAAGGAAGGTACTATAATAAGATTAGTAACTTACACGGTAGTAGAAATAATCGTACAACCGAAGTAGGTGGTACTTGTCAGCAGGATCATGTTTGTTTACATACTTGAGAAGCTTTATCTCATCAAGACTCTGGTCAAAAAAATCCTTATTGTTCTTGATAATCTTAACACAAACATCCATGCCTGTGTGCAGGTCATGTGCTTGAATAGCTTTACTGAATGCAGCTGATCCTAGATACTCAGTAACATGGTAGCGCCCTGCTATGACTGAATTTAATACTACATGAAAATTTTTGTCCTCTTCAAAGCCAGTTCTGGGGAAAGAGAGCAAGTCCAGGCACACCAAAGTCAAAAGCACGAAACATTGTACAGAAGTTAAACGTTTGAGAGTTATAAATGCTAAAGAAACTTTTATTGCAAGCGACAAGAGACTTTGACTTCACAGACAAGTCAGTGAAGGGCAGCAAAAGTAATGAAAAATTGCGCCAAAATGCATTGTATTATTCAATACGTAGATTAGCATACAATAATTATAGACCAAGAAAACTATTACATGCTTAATAAGATTATTTCATAGGACTCATGTCTAAGCAGTCAGAACAGCTAATTTTCTTTGGCTTTATTTTTTTTAGTTTATTTTTCTTTTTTAAAAAATCAATTTTAGTAAGCAAGGTTCAGTAATAACTAATCACCATCTCTTGACGGTACCAGAATGATAAAATAAAGGCAGTTAACCACCACAGGAACCAACCAAACGTGACCACGTCAACCTAATACAACCCCACACAAAGGCACTACTACCCTCACCAACACGCTATTAACCAGTTCCACCAAAATCAGCTATACATAAACTATGCAGGCTAAACCCATACTGAATGCACAATCTCTTCCTCCCCCCCCCCCCCCCCAACACACACACACAACGTGACAACAACGCTTTCTGGTAGGTTTTATCTCATATCTTAACTTATTCAGTTGACATATGATAAAGAACATTAAATTAACTTCTAAACTATAGATTATCACAAGTATAGAGCTCCCCAAAACTACCAACCCAGAAAAGGCCTTTCATTCTCTTCAGAAACTTAGCCTTCCAAAAGAAAGTAGACTAAGGAAAGGATGATGAATAAGCAATTATCAAAGGTGTTTATAAAGGGAGCAACAGGAAAAAGATCCTGACAAATCCGCCTACCACACACAAGGGAATCAGAGACACAAACAGAATCAAAGATACCCGTCAAAATAGTAAGTTCCTCCCTACTCCCTATCATGAGGCAACCTCCTAAAATGCAAATTCCAAATTAGATTATCACCATTACAAACCCTAAAGAAAGAAACAGGAGTAAGATGAGCAGAAAATATTCTACAAAGAGAGAATGGCTGCTAGACCTGAGACCAATTTTGATAAGTACTTTATATAAAACTAACTTGCAACTACAAAAAATAATAAATAAAAAAAATAGAATTAATAGTAAAAAGTAAAAACCATAAAAGTTATCCGGACATATGATGTGGATGGAAAGAGTATGTGTTATTAGCTTATCACGACGACATAAGTTCCAATGGAAAAAATTTAGTCCATCTCAGATCAGCATTTTTGAATTCAGGCTAGCAAAAAAAAATTGATGCAACAAGAACACTTCCTGCACCAAGATCGCATAGAATGGTTTGTCTAGAAAAAGTAAACAGAATGGAAGAGTCCTATATCAATAAAGGGGCTCCACTGCTATTCTCTCACTCTCACAATTTCTGCCAAAAGCCATGTCTGACCAACCTTCTGAGGTTTGTTCAAATCTTCTTGTCAACATACCTCTAAATCACTCATTTCTTGACACTGAGAAAATTATCTGACATCAAATTTACCAAAGGTTCACCACTCACCATTATGGTTTTGACCATGCACTATGCGCAATTCCTTTTCACTTTTAACTACTCCCTCCGTTCCCTTTTGTTTTTGACGTTTGGAATTATGCGCGGTGATTAAGAAATTGTGTAAAGTAGAGGTTTATTGGAATAATTCAATGATTGAAAGTACAATTATATTTTAAAAAAGAATATTGTACATGTGGGGTGAAGAAAGTAAGAAGGAAAAAGAAGAGAGAGGAGAGAGAAAGTAATAATAAGTATTAGAAAACCATAAAAATAATACTAAAAGTACAAATGCACATGAAAAAGTAAGGATATTTGGGTATTTAAATTATAAAGCAAGGGTAATTTTGTCTAAAATTTATGACTAAAAAAGGAAAGATACTAAAGGTAAAGAATAAAAAAGAACACCTAAAATGGAAACGTAAAGAACAAAAGGGAACGGAGGGAGTACTATTTTATTTTCTGTCTGTTGAGGGAATAGAAGCATGTGAGATTTATATAAAGAATATTCAGTGGATTTAAAACATAATAACTTCATGTCCAAAGACAGGCCAGAGTAAGTTTAATGAAAGTGCACAGAACCGGAGCAAATTAGAGAAGCAAAAATGATTCAGGCCTAAATCCTACATTAGACGCATATGCAAATTTATAAAATCAAGATATTTAAAGGCTGTTACATCATGAATGGCCAATTGGCCATCACTGAGTATGTAATTCCCTCACAATTTCATGATAGGTTGTTGAGATACATCATTTTTTCTAAAACACCAAATATTTGATAAGCCATTACCGAACTATATCAGCTCTTACAACTTACAACCCATTCATTATGTCATTTCCCATACACTTCACATCAAGAAAACTCTTACATCATAACAAGAAGCACAATTAGCTGGATTCAAAACTAACTGCGATAACAATAGGAAGACAAATTCCTCAATATTCTCGTTATATATGATACATAGAATAAAAGATCTAGAAGTTCATTTGCAAGAAAGGATTTACCTGTTCTTTCTATGCACTATTTTCAAATTGAAAGTCTCAAATTCCTCTTCCTGGGCCTTTATCTGCCTTACTTGTTCCTGAACAGCAGCAGCTTCTTCATCCTCTAAACATGCTCCAACATCATCTTCTCTCATACTTGCTGTCTTTTCATCATCTGCCCTTTTCACACGCTCCTTATCAACATACGCATACGCATAGTCTGAGAGTGTAGAAGGAGTTGATTCTGCTGATCTTACAACAGGAGCATTAGTTTCATCTTCAGGACTCCGGGCAGGTGAAGAACCGCTACTTTTATGTTTCCATGATGCAAGCATACCATCGTTTCTTATACAATCATTATGTTCATCGCCCACACTATTGTTGTTGCTTGACCACATAGGTTTACTAGAACCTGCAGGCTCACCTCTCGCAGGAGGAGCAAATGAAAACCCCACATCTGAATGACTTCTGAGTTGTAAGCATGTATCTTTATCAGCTTCCAGCAAATATTTATCAGAATCATGCCTGGATGCTTCCTTCCTGTCCTTGATTGTCCTAATTTGAGGATGCTTAGATGCACCTAAACCAATTTCATGTTCATGAAAGTACTCAAAGTCCCCTTCACTACTTCCACCAATTAAACTGTCACGTAGTTCACTGCCAAAGTCAGCAACATCACTGTTGATTCCCACACCAATTGATCTAACAGAACCATGCTGGTCATCATCAATGCATCCATCATCCAGCACAGACTTTCCAAATTCATTCATAACCTTGCCATCCCCCAACATGATCATGTCATCTGACTGCGTCACGAAGCCTTGCCATACAGGTTCAGAACGCATCAGGTTCAGTTCCTCTTCATCCATTAACTGCCCATCATAATGAGCAATTATATCATTACCATCAGCTTTCTCATACACCTCTGTAACAGACAGTCCAATAGGATCATCTGAAGCTGATATAGGCTCCAAGTTTTTTGAATGAATATATTGCTCACCGGAAAAATAAGAATCCTCCTCAGCAAAAGACTGATCATCTTCCTCCACTTTGGTTATAGCTCTTTCTTGATTATCTGGAATACTCCCATGTCCAGTTCCTTTTTCATTATCGCTAGGGTAGTCAATTTCATGAGCTAAAAACCAAGCCTCGTCCTCAATAGGTTGTCTCATGTATCCAACATCGTCGTCATCATCATACTCATCAGAGTCCCAGTAGTCATTAGCGTAATCAATAGATTCACTTAATCCATCACCGATTGTTGCAAAGCCAGATACCATATCTGAAGCATCTTCTGTTATACCCCGGCTGACTGATAGCCAATTGCCTCCTGTCATTCTTTTCGCACCTGGATCATTAAATCATATATCAAGTTAGATCTTATATAATGTCAAAAGAGCATTTCAATAAAACCAAGCAAGATACTAGTCACTTAGTATTCCACAACAACAAAAATAAAGCCTTAGTCCCAAACTCAATTTGGGGTTAACATGAATTGTCATAAGGAGCTGTCCACCATAAAAATGGAATCAAGTAATGGGGAAAAGAAACAAGAAGAAAAAAAACGCAGATGAATAATTGAGCAGACAACAAAAGCAAGATTCAGTTCCCATGCCAAATTTGGAATTCGTCAAGCAATTAACAAATGATGTTTTTTTCCAAACATCATTCCACAGGCACACAGCATACAGATTGACACAAATGAAAAAAAGCGGTAAAAGGATAAACACATCAAAATAGCCAAACTGAGTGTATCCAAAACATTGCTACACATGACAAATTTTCGGTATCCAATTTTTTATTTTTTTATTAAAAAGAAAAGAAAATACTGACCACAATTTACTCAGCAGCAAAGGGGAAACATATAGTTGCATAATTTCGGCTCAGCTGTGACGTAAAGGATTTTCAATAGACCGAACCGAACTAATCCAATTCATCACAAAGTGCTCAAAACCCACAATCTCATCCGAATCACAGATAACAACACCGAATCCCCCCTTCCCCACATGCATTGAACGCTACATCACGTGTTTCACTTACAAAGTTACTTGCTATATAAAGATATAATGAAAGATTACCCATTCTTCTCTATGACGGCTCTAAACCTACTAATATACTCTAATAGCACACAATGAAGATAATTTTTTTTATAAATTAACATTATATGTGTATCACGACACAGTTTGCGATCAACACATCATTTCAATTCATTAGAACACACAACATGGAACTCCTCGGTTTTGAGACCTTGGAAAGAGTTAAATCATAGACCTGATTTGCAGGTGATAAGAGACATCTCCTTGAGATACTGAGACAACCATTCAATCTTGCTGGCCCCACACCTCATGTCCCCAAATTCCAACTCTTACCCCACAACAAGCTCTCCTTTCTCCATGTTTCAAATCACAGACTGGATCCTTGTACAGGCAGTAATATTCCATGCTTCCCGTGAAGATCAAGAGATAAGAAATACATATACCAGTTTAATCGAGCAAAACATTATGATTCCAGGCTCTAAAGGCCAAACCTTTGTGAAATCACTTCTTTTATTGAAACCGGATCAAAATGCTTTCCATAGAAGAAGATTTGATAGTTGAATACAATGAAAATCCAAGTTCTCACTTTTTTGTTCTTTTAAATTTTGGAAAAAATATGAACAGCCTACAAGAAAAGCTTGATAATCCAAAATGAAGTGCAATTTCTTCATTTTGAATGTTTATCCCATAATAGTATAATACCCATGCTTAATCTAAGAAATCAAGTTCTGGTACAGCAACTCGACACTTCAAATCACTATAAAACCATCAAATCTCAGAAACTATGTAGGTCCAGCCTCTAGATACATATCCCCACAACAAATTGGACCTTAAATAGAACTGCATAATACAGCCGTTAAAATCAACATGGTCAAAGACAATGACAGAGGCCAAGATGATATCAAAACAGCCCAAACACACATACCTCTTCAAATAATTTTATACAGCGTACAATGTGACACAAAATTTCTAAGAGCTTCAAAGAATATGGATTCAACCTTCTTGATGAAAATACAACATTACATCCATCAAACACATGGAACCTTAAAGCTCAAGACAACATTCCTACATATTTTTTTATAGCTAAATCCAAGCTTTGAAGGATAAGAATGAGTCAAGGGGTAATGGGAACCAACTGTGGTCTATATCACAGAGGAGGTGAGTTTGTGGAGGTGGTAGTCACAACTTGGCACAGAAAAGAGAATCGGAAAGGACAAGCTATTACTCTGCAATTACAGAAGGCAAATAAAACCTACTATCACTTTTAAAAAGCTAGACTCTTTATTTTATAATGTTGAACACTCCACACATTGACGAGGAGATAAAACCCATACCCAACAATTTTGCTTCCATTTCTCGTTAATCTAGAGCACATCCTAGTGAAAAGTAATTACAAAAACAGAAAGCAGAGAGGAGAAAGGAGAAAGTTAAGTGATAGAGTTCAAATGAGCTTGACATTTGATTATCCTATATATCTAGCAAACAAGTCAGCCTGAATTATGTGCATATATATATGTGTATCATGAAAGGTATATACACAAGTTTTACAAATATTAGGAGCACATATCATGTAACTTGTATTGCCAAATAACTAGTCCAAATTCAGAACAATGTCCCTATGTCCCAAATGGATCCTAAGCATGTATAACACTAGGATTTATGCCCATTTTCAATCCATGACCCTATCTGGGTAGTTAGGTAGTGATCTGCTACACTCCCCTCTCATTCTTAGCATCGTAGGTTGCCTACCAATGTTTACTTACATATATTTTACTATTTCAGTAATTAACCTAATCCCATGAAAGGTCCCACAATAAACAAGCCACAGGAAATTAGAACCCCCCCCCCCCAACCCCAAAAAATAAAAAGCTCCATCTTTTCCATCATGAGATCATTACCCATCAGAAGCTGGAACTTTTATGAGTAACTAAGGGCATGAGGCCCCAAATTGATTATAACTAAGTTATTAAACACATTCATTCTTTTCAGATTCAGATGAAAAAGTCAGAGGCCTGACAAAAAATTTTAATTGCTATATAACTGATTATTCCAAGAACTGAACATGTGCTGGAGAAGCTTTAGAACAACACATCATTGTGCATCTAGGAAGGAAATATATTAAATTGGCATACATATGCAACTAAGGTTTAAACAGTTGTACTGGATTGTAATAAATAAAAATTGACAAGCTAACCTGATGAGCTTATCTCTTGGCCAACGGGAACATCCAAATACGAACCTAAAAGATAAGTAGCATCAGCACTACCTAACTTCAAGCTGGGTCCATCATTATCAAATCTCTCCTCCCAATTAGCACTCAGAGGCTTATCTTCTGACTTGAGTCTAACAGGAGGCAACCTTGGGTAATCTTCCTTCTGACTTTCAGAAACCAGAGAGAAACCCGAATAGTCATGATCCTTTTTGTCACACGTCCCATGAAGCTTTGCGAGATATAGAGATCTTCCAACCTCATCCACTTGCTCCTTAATAGCTGCTCTAATGTCAACCATGTCTGGTTTCCTAAAACCTTCCTTAGTGCCAGAATCAGCAACACTATCACTGGTGGTTGGAACATCAATGTTAGAAAATGACAGGACAGTCTTCACTGCACATTCATTCCATTGACCTGATGAGGAATACGAAGCCTCTTCATTTCTGGAATCCAATTCATCTCCAAAATTGCTTTTAGACTGCATAATGTCATTTCGTTTTCGTTTGTCAACATCTTTAAGCTCACTTGGTTGGGTAGTCTTGTAATTTGTATCCACACTCGCTTTACCAGAGCTAGAAACCCAGGTCAATCGCTTTTCTGGGAAAGCACTATCATTATCAGGTCGCAAATCAACTTTCCCTGCATTAGATGACTCACTATTCTGCAACTCAAGAACACCAGAATTCACATTACTACTGCTGCTTTTACAGGGCTCCCCAGCGCCGTTGTTTTGACTATACCTCCAAGTACATAAATCAAGCACAGTGTCATCAGATTCTTTCGAGAAAGAGAAGTTTTTCTCGCTTACTCGGGCTGTTTCACCAGAAGTTCTATGTTCGACATTGGTTGTGTTTGAGTTCCACTTACTCTTCTTACCAAGACTAGTACTCCCACACTCTATTTCTTTGACAATAAGCTCTTTAGAAACATCACAACTATTCCAAGAACCAGATTCGTGATTTCGAACCGGTATCGACTTCACATTCTCTTCTACTGCCTTCTTACCCCTTTCCTCTTCAAGGGTTAATTTCTGGAACCCATTATTATCGGGCCGGTTACCTAACTCGTTGCGCAGTGCCGCCTCAGCCCGAGAAAATCCATTCTTTTGCAAAAACTCCAAAATTACATCAACGGAGCCTGTATTATCCATTACAGCAACTAAAAGAACAAAACAGACAGCAATTTGCCCCCTTCAAACACAACTCGAAACAAGATTCAACTCAAATTAAGCGAAAACATCCTTGAACAATTGAAAATGAATTAAAAATGTCTTAATTCAACCGTTGTTCTTCGTCACATTGCAGGTATCCTGAAATTAACACCTTCAATTGAAACATTGAACAAAAAAGTGCAAATCTACAAACAATGCAAGACTCACAAAACCCAGATCAAGTTAGAAATTAATAATAAATTCAAAAAAAAAAATCACTACAAAAATCAAATACCTGTCCTCAATTAAGCTGAAGTTGAATTGAACAGAATAGAACGAACATTTGGAGAAAACAATCGAAATTAGGGCAAATTAGGATCAAGAAAGCCCTAGAAAAAAGCGCAGATCTTCTTAATTAGGGCAAGAAATTAAACAAAGGAGGAGAGAGAGAGTTGAGAAAGGGGGGAAAATAAG
Organism: Chenopodium quinoa; assembly: GCF_001683475.1. Classification (NCBI taxonomy): domain Eukaryota; kingdom Viridiplantae; phylum Streptophyta; class Magnoliopsida; order Caryophyllales; family Amaranthaceae; genus Chenopodium; species Chenopodium quinoa. Next base: position 1,890,822 of record NW_018743197.1, on the reverse strand, counting down.
TGGGGAAATGAAAAAATTTTGATGACACGAATTAGTTTGAGCCGTTTATTACTCAGTTTTTTGGTTTGGTTATTTCCATTGCCAAACTTCAACTTTGCACGTTTTTCAAACGATTTCCATACAACCAATTACAACCCGCAAGTACTAAATGCAGTACAAAATAACCTAAATGCATAAATTAATTAATGATTAGAAAATAATAAAAGACTGAAATACTCTTTTCCAAAATGAAAAAATTGATTTGTCATTTCACCAGAATTTTATTTTTTACATTTTCCCTTTTGTGATTCATTTCATTCGCTATTTTTTTCCATTTTATTCACCATTTCAGTCGCCATTTTTTTATGCTATTCATTTCATTTCATCATTTCCCTCAAATTTTTTCAATCTAAGCCGTAGAGACGAAGAAGTCGTTCACAGTCGGCTATGATTTCCACGGGGTACTATTTTACCCCGACTATGATTTCCAAGGGGTACTAAAGACCCCCAGAAATCATAGTCGGGGGGTGCAGGAGACCCCCGTAAATCGTAGTTGGGGGGTGTTGGAGACCCCCGGAAATCGTAGCCGGGGTGTATTGTTGACCCCCGGAAATCATAGCCGGGGGGTACTGTCGAGCCCCGGCAACACAACCGGCACCGTGATACATGCCCATGAATAAAAAGTTTCGTTTAAGATGGAAATTTTATTTTGTTTGATTGTTCATTTATAACTTAGATTTTGCGAAGAAAAAAAATTTACAGCACATAATTTTCATATCTCAAAAAAATCGTAGTAATGCACTTTATTATTATCCATGAATTTGTATAGCATTGAATATTTAATAGGATAAAAGGTTGAATACGTTAGAATATGGTTGTAAATTAAACGGTAGGGATGTTTATATAGTTAGGAGTGCTAAGGATTTAATTTTAATCCTTAAAAAAAAGTGTAAGGGGTTAAATTAAAACAAGGGCAAATATGGAATATAATTTTTTTTTTTAAAAATAATTTATTCTGCATTTAGGTAAAATTATGTCTGCATTTAGTACTCCCCTTACAACCCCTTTACAATACGGACTTAGGCCCGATTTGATTCACTTTAATTTTGCTGAACTGAAATTATTTTTACTAAACTGAAATTATTTTTACTGAACTGAACTTATTTAAACTGAACTGAACTTAATTTTACTGAACTTAAATTATTTTTACTGATTTTCTATTATAATTCTTCTTTAAGAAAACTGAATTTTACTGAACTGAACTTATTTTTACTGAACTAAAATTATTTTTATTGAACTGAAATTAATTTTACTGAACTGAAATTATTTTTACTTAATATTATTTTTTTAAGGTGAAGAGAACAGGGCCTTACGGAGTAACCATATCAACGGGTTTCTTGAATTCTTGTACATCCCTCCCAATTTTTTTATTTTTTTAATATATTTTTTGCTCCATTCGTCGTTAAAACTATTGCTCGAGAGTCAGGTCGGGTTGAGTTTGAAATGGTTGAGTGAATGTGTTTTGCAATAAAGGCAAAATATGAGAATAGTTATTATTTTGAGTTTTTATTTTGATTGTAGAAGTTATGTTCTTTTTTCTAAACATGTGGGTTATAAGATTTATATAATCACTATATCTGACAAGCACACCTCCAATTTCTCTAGTAGGGGAACATTAGTTGTCTCTCAAATGGCATTATTGTGAATGTATTGCGAATCTTGGGCAAGAATCCAATAAGGTTACATGTGCAGTAGCTGAGTTTGTTGTGCTTACCTAGCTTTGTCGATGGTTGTATTTGCTGACTTAGATTGGCAGCCATTTGCAAAGGTGTCAGCGACGTTTACTTTGGAAACATCGCTCCGTAAGAGGTGAATTAACTATTGGTAAAGTTTTCCTTGTCACTAATATTCGAACCACTTTTCTGGCCAAAAACCTCGACTGTGTCAAAGCTTTCGATGTAAGTCGGCAATGTTTGTCGCAAACTCGCAACGTTTCATGATGTTGGTCGTAGCAGTTCTTAGTCGTTAGGTTGTGTCCGTTCATGTTTGTGTTAGCTTCGATTCATGGAAGGTATGTTTTACATGTTTTTTCTAATTAACTATCGAATTTATAGGTGGTAATTTTCGATTCATTACTGTATATTATAATTGTTACTGTATTGTTTACTTAATTTTATGTTTCCTTATTCATTAATTTGCATGTACGATATGCGATGTAGATATGTGAAGATCAAAGCAATGCTATTTAAATTTGGAATTGTTTAGGAATGCATAGAATATTATTTGTTGATATATGTATATAAAGATGTGTGTTTTTTTTTTTGAAATTTGTTTATAAAGCTTAATATTGTTTATGGAGCAACCATCTGGTGTAGAAATATTCAATGTATATAGATACTAAATTTGTTTGAAGAATATTGATAATACAAGTTACTGCTAATTAGTTTTAGAATTAGTCGAAGTATATATACATTGATAATAAGTTTGTTTAAAGGTTTTCCTTCACTCTTCTCCTTTTTTCTCTTGTCTTCCATCTCTTTTCTTCTGATCTCAATTGTAAATTTTTGGAGGGGCTTCCACCGATGGTTTTACCGGTGGTAAGCCCCAAAAAAATTTTAGTTGCTTTCAATAAATGGATATCATACCATCATTATGATGGAGTTTATTCAATTAGGTTTTTTTCCCCTGTGCTATAGATTGAAGATTTAGGGTTCCATCGTCTTCGAAAGTATCAAGAAGTCATTTGAGTTTCTTCACCCAAACAACTATTCATCCGTGGATCTCAAACTGAATTAGTGCTAACTCACAGATTGTATTGCTTCATATGAAGTTTTTTTTATTAAAGCGATCGTTGATCAAATCTGCGATGTAACTAGTTATAAGGTTATTTGTACTTGTATTGAAATTTTAGATTTCCTAGGAATTGTTTGTAAGTGTCATTTGACTATCTTTCATTAATGAAATCCTTTTTCTTCTCATAAAAAAAATTAAAAAACTATTATTATTTTTTTATAATTTTCTACACATTTTTTCCACACGGACAATGCGTGACCTATGGTTTGTAGGGGCAGTGTCCTTGTTGTGGTTGATAGGGATAGTGGCGTGAAGCCTAAAGGTAATGATATAGAAGGTGGTCTTGATGAAATTTTAGTTGACGATAGTCCTATTGTGGTGATGGTGACATTGATCAAAGAAATGATGCACAAATAGCCACTAATTGTTGATATACTTATCCTTGGTGTTAATTCTAAGACTGATGAAAAAAATGAGAATAGCAACTACGTGGAGGTGTGAGCGTTAGGGTCGTCCAGAGGGCGATAAGGGAAGGGAGAAAAAGGGATAATTAAGGTCAGTGATGGATGTTTGTGGATCAAGTGGAGTAGGTGGAGGTGTTCTAAGGAAGGATGAATTATTACGCCATGGAAAGATGATCGACTTTAAAAAAAAATTGTGAACGTAAAGCAATGGTGTATGATAGTTGTAGACACGCATTTGTATCTCCCCAAAACCAAACCCGATGATGAGTACCTTTCACGTCGAATCATAATCGAATGAAGTGAAAGTGTGGAAAGTCTAGTGATGCGTTTAGTTTTTAAATTCTTTTCTTTCTCTCTGTTTTTGAAAACCTATTTTATGAAAATAGTCAATCCAGTTTAGTTTGGTCCATGGCAAGGGACTGATAATGGTGTAGTTGGATTGGGTTCGAAAAGAGCTTTCCAACGATATATTATAAGCCCAATTCCGATGAATAATGAGGAAGTTATGGCCAAATTACTAAACTGGGTCCGGTTTGATGCTTATGTGCGGCTCAATGATCTAGGGAAGCCCTATTATGATTTATCATTCCTAATGAAATTAGGATTAATTATGGTTTTCTAGAATCTTCTAGAAGGTTCTTTTGAATCCTAATGTATTTAGCATTGATAATTGAGTTTTAAGAGTTTTATTTAGAATAAAAGAAGTGTTTTTGAGGAAATTACAGTTTTACCCTTCATACGCTTAAATTTTATCAAAATATGAAAATACGTGGAAAAATTGTCTGTAGCGCCGCACTACAGGTTGTCGCCTGGCGACAGGCCTGGCGTCGCGGCGACACGTCTGTCGCTTGGCGACAGGCTCTGTTGTCTGGCGACAGGGGCGTGTTTGGCGACAGCGTCGTGTTTTATTCTTTTCGAAACTCTGATTCTTTTTTATCATAATCCGGCTGATTTTCATTATAAATAGCCTTCTAAAACCTCCGTTTTCAATCATTAACTCTCATCAAGAAATTCTTGATATTCTCTCTCTCTTTTCTAAACAAGCCTTTTCTCAAATACAAAATTCCACATTCACAAGATCTAGACACACCTAGCCAAGTTCGAAGTTGCCTTCGCCCTAGACGTGAAATGTTTGATTTCTGAGGGTTTGGTCCCAAATCTAGTCTAAACTTTCTTAGATCTTTCTTTCAATTATTTAATTAATTGTTTTAATTTTATTATTTTCCTTGAAGTTACTAACGTGTGTATTTTGTTATTAGAAAGAGGTACGAGGCATCCAAGTAAGTGCTTTAATTGTTTTAATTGATATTTTGATATAGAAATCATGTCTAGGTTGTTATTTTAATTCCTAGTATCATGTTAGGATGCTCTTCTTAATTTGATGTTTAGAATGACAATAATAAGTTCCTAGTATCATGTTTAAGGTAAAGAATATAATGTCAATTATGATTTCTATGATGCCTTTTATTATCTTTCCTAATATTCATGTTAGTATCATGTTAGGGTTATAAATTTTATCTTTGATGCTTAGTGACATGCTAGGGTTTGTTATTAATCTTGTTAGTATCATGCCTAGGATCTTGCTATTATTATGCTTTAACATGATTATTTTAATTATTATTATTATTATTATTATTATTATTATTATTATTATGTTGCTTGATATTTATTGTTATTGCTTAATCACGCCCTCTCTTGCATGTTTAAAGGGAATTGGTATTTGTAATCACGCTTTATAAGATAATTAGTAATCTTGTTTAGGGTTAATTTGATTATAATTCAAGTGATCGCCAATAATAGATTTGTTTGTGCATTAACATTCAACCAACATAGATAAACAGGTTTAGGGTTAACCTAATGATTGCATGTTAGTCAAAAAGCGCACATGAATACGAGAAGAATTGTTTGTGCATTAACATTCAACCAACATAGATAAACAGGTTTAGGGTTAACCTAATGATTTCATGTTAGTCAGAAAGCGCACATGAATACGAGAAGAATAAAGTAGAGGCTTAATATTAGGGCAGGTTCTTTCTCTTTTAGATTGGATTTGTACCTTCATCCCGGAACTTCCAGTTATGGTTCCAGACCTATTGGAGTTAACAATCTCCTGGATCGTTAAGGGGTGTAACCTTCACCTTGTGAACGGTTTACAAGTTCCTAAAACTTGTTGGCGACTCTTTTGCTCTAGCTTCCTTCCCTTTGGACGCCACCATGCTTAAGTGTATGATCACAGTGGGGTTCAAGTTTGGGATAATGCTTGAAATATTCCCTACAATAGTGTTAATGAGGAAGATAAGGGAATTAGAATTAATGGAAGGTGGAGTTAGAGCATACTCATGATCCAGCTCCGAGCAAGTCTATACTTGTGAAGGAGTACTTCATGAAGCTTATGACCTCAAATGTTCGAAAGAAGTTACAGAGTTATTTTGATGAGGGTGTATTTGGCCTGTATCACGAATGGGATGGAGAACATGTCACTGACTATTAAAGACTTACAACATGAGGCTTACAAGTCTAGGTGTCAGAATATGGTTGGGGGTGACTTAGAGGCAATGTTTGAATACTTTGAGAAGATGCAATCTAGCAAAAAGAATTTCTACTATTCGCAAAGGTTGGATGAACAAGGTCGTTTGAAAGATGTTCTATGGGCGGATGCTAGAAGTCGAGCTGTGATGAGTGGCATTTTTGCCACTCTTTTATCCTTTTTCTCTAAGAATTTTCCCCTCATTTGCACTTGTTTGATCCCTTTCAAAGCTTTTTATCTTCATTTTTGTGATGTTTCATCCTTTTTCGTGTTTTCCCTCCTTTTCTCCCTTTTCTTATGTTTTTCTTTATATTTCTTCGTTATTTTGTAGATTGTTGGCCCTTTTGGAGAAGCTTATAGGTGCATTTTGAGCCATGGAGGGAAAAGAGATGCTCAAGGAGAAGGTGGAAGCAACTTAGGGAGCCGCGGGTGTGGAACCAAGGCCCTCGGGCGCGGGATGCTATTGTGCACTTGGACAATATTTTCAGTAGATGTCTAGCCGCGCCCTGGAAGTGGTCTCTCCTCCATGACCCGCGAGCGCGACATCACAGGCCGCGGGTGCGGCATTTTGAGGCTGGCCTTCCCCTGCTCCCAGGTCGCGGTCTCTCCTCAGCTGGAGAGGCCTCTCCTCCTTCAACCCATGGGCGCGGCTTTCTAGGCAGGACGAAGTCGTACCCTGCCTGGAGAGGGCTCGACAGAGGGCTCTCCTTGGTGTTTTATTTCTGACTTTTAGATGCATATAAATAGCCTTCTTATTGGATTTTGTAAGCATCCTATTTTCAATCAACATTTAGACCTAGTATTTTAGAGAGAGAAAGTAGCTTATTCTTCAAGTTTCTTCATTGTATTCAACATTTGATCAAGTTTATTTCAATCAAAGGCAAAGTTCCAAGTTTTCATATTTAATCAAGTTCCTCTTTAGTAATCTCTAATCCCTTCTTTTAGTTTGATTTATTTGCTTTGTTATTGCTTATTTTCATATATCTCTTTAGTTGAACTTGTTAATATTGTTTTTATTTGTTTTCAATCATGATTAGTTTTGTGTTTATTAAATCCTTATTTGGTTTTGCTATGATGGTTAGTTTCTCTTTCCTAGGCTAAGCTTAGCTAGGGGAAGGGGGTGGAAAACATGTGTTAATATTGATGATTAATGATGATTTGATTGAACTCATGCCATAAATTGATGAAAGATGTGATTTTTGATAGCTTGAGATTATTAGTAGCACATTATTTGATGTTCCCTAATCTAAATGCATGAGAATGATTTGGATTAGATTAAGATCACCTTTAGTTTGATGATTGCATGAAAAGGAATTATTTAAGTAAAGTTTTATGTATTGTGCGCTCTTAATCTCTTGCCATGATTAGTGACTAATTGGATGCATGAAAGTGATTTAGTTAGGATAAGACCTAGTTCATTGATTTGCTTAAGCGATTGCATGAAAGTGAGTTGTTTGAGTAGAACTTAGCATTCTATGGCATGTTCTTCGTGATAATCATCATTGTCCTTCTATATTTGATTCATGTTTGATACCCCCATTCCCCTAGTGTTGTTTATCTTTGGTTTAATCCTTTTAATTTTTCTTTCCTTATTGCTTTAGTTTATTCAATCACGAAAACCAACAAAAATATTCTCCCATTTAGTGGATTTGATGTTTAACTAGTGTGCTTTCTCGTGGTTTGATCCTATACTTGCCGTTAACTAGTTTAGTGAAATGTTTAGGTTTATAAATAATTAATTTGATTAGGTTAGTAGTCCCAACGACCTACTCAACCCCGATCGAATTTTGCGCCATTGCCGGGGAAACGACTTGTTTTGCATGTATTTTTGCTATTGTTAGAGTTATTTTATTTGTTTTTCTTGTTATTTTTGCTTGCTTTATCCTACTTGTCATTGCTAATTGTTCTCTTAGCTTTGGTGGATGCTTAGGAGATCTCAAGGTCCGCCCACCATAACATTGACCACGAGATCGACTGAACTTTGAAACAAGTCTATAAGATTTATCAAGAAGAGGGAAGAGGCCCTGGTGCTATAGTGGATAGTGGGAGCTAGTGACTCTTGTTCTTCAAGTGCTCAAAGTGAGGCAATGGCGGGAGAAGAGGATGAAGTTTTGTTTCGTGAGTTTGGGAACCCGGAGGATTACGAGCTCACGGGAGGGATTTTGCTTCCCGTTACGAAAACCAACTTTATTATTCACTCCAATACATAAGGATGGTACAAGGGGAGCAATTTTCGGGTTCACCAAGTGAAGATCGCATTGAGCACATTTATAGATTCCTTAAGCTATGTGCCATGATTCAAACCAATCAAGTTTCTCAAGAGTACATCCGAATGCATCTATTTGGCCAATCTCTTTCGGGTAGAGCTAAGAAGTGGCTCAAGCAAGTGAAGCCAAATTCTCTCACAACATGTAGAGAGATAGTCAAGGCATTGTTGAAGAGGTTCATTTCCGAAGAAAAGACCGCCAAGATGAGAAGGAAGATTGCATCATTTAAACAAGAAACAAATGAGAGTCTTAGTGAAGCTTGGGAAAGGTTCAAGGATTTGGTATAAGCATGTCCTCACCATGAATACAATAAAAGCTTGCTCATGCGATTCTTCTATGATGGTTTGGAACCCATGTCTAGAGCTAACTTGGATGGTGGGGAGGGGGGCGGGTGGACAATTGATCAAGATCCCCCAAAACCATGTTAAGGCAACGATCGAAGAAGTGGCGAAGAACTGCTCTTGGGATGGTAGAAGGAGGAATGCCCCGACGAAAGGTGGGATGTATGAATTGGAGAAGGTTGATCAATTGTAACATCAAATTAAGCTTTTGAACAAGGGGCTTGCAAAGTTGAATACAAGTGTTAATAGTGGGGAAAGCTCATCTCAAGTCAATCTTTTCTCATGCCAAAATTGTGGTGGTACAAACCATGATACATCTTATTGTGGAGATTTGAGCCCCGAACATGTTGCAGCTTACAACATACGCCAAGATGGATTTAGGGGAATTGGCGGAGGAGTAGCTTGGAGACAACCACCACCCGGATTTGCACCTTAACCTCAATAATGGGGGTAACAAGCTCAACCATCATACAATTCCAAACCTCAATATTAAAACCCACCTCCACCTCAAAACCAAAACCCAAGGGGTAACTACCCAAGAAACAACCAATACAACAATCAAAATCAAGGGTCTCAAAGGAGTCCAGATCAAGCATCTTCATCCGATTCCACACAAACCCAAATTCTCCAACAACTCCAAGCCATGAATCAACAAATGAAAGAGGTCAAAGCTCATAACAAGATGGTTGATTCACAACTAGCCCAATTGGCCGAGAGAGTACCTTTTAACTCACCTTCTACCTTACCCGGGCAACCACAACCTAACCCCTCTCACAACTTGAAACACAATTCTTGCAAGGCAATTACCTTGAGATCTGGCACATTTTATGAAGGGCTTAGAGAAGGGGAAGAAGAAGAAAGTATCAGGGTGAAAAAGAGAGTTGAAGAAGACAAAGGTGTTAGGAAAGAAGAGAATGTAGAGAAGAAGAAGCACAATGATGAGAAAAAAACCTCAAGTCCTAGTGAGAATAGGAATCTCGATGAGCCGGTTCCTTTTCCCGGGAGGCTTGCGGAGAAAAAGTTGAATGATAAATTCGCAAAATTCCTTAGTGTAATGAAGAGCTTACACATAAGTCTCCCTTTCATCAAGGTTGTTACCCAAATTCCTTCCTATTCCAAATTTCTTAAGGATATCTTAACCAACAAGAAATCTCAATGACGAGCTCATTACCCTCCCTTATTAATTTAGTGCACTCGTTCAATTAAGTTAGTGCACTCGTTCAACACAAGATGCCAAAGAAAGAGAAGGACCCGAGAAGCTTTACTTTACCGGTTAAGATCGGTAGCATGGAACCTAGGGGTGCCTTGGCGGATTCAGGATCGAGTGTTAGCTTAATTTCTCTCTCAATTGCACAAAAGCTGAATATTGAAATGATTCCCACAAGAAAAACAATTCAACTAGCCGACCGCTCAGTCAAACTTCCTTGTGGTGAACTTGAAGATGTTCCTATCCAAGTTTGGCATATCTATGTTCCATGTGATTTTGTAGTGATGGATATGGAGGAAGATGTTGATACTCCTTTGATCTTGGGTTGTGAAGATGTTAAAACCTTGGGGGGAGGTTATCAATTGCAAAAACAACACCATTACATGTGAGGTGGCCGATGAGAAGATTGTCTTTGAGTTCTCTAAGTTACTCAAGACCCCCATGGTTGAGAAATGCTACCGAGTCGATGTTGTTAATGAGGAGTTGGATCGTTTGGGGAGGGTAGTGATGAGGCCGCAAGATCCAATGATCGAAGCTCTTAGTTACAAGGAAGAGTTTCATTCACAAGAGGCAAGAGAGTTCGTTATGGATTTGGAGGAAACCTCAAATGGGGATGAGGTTGAACAAAAAGTGGAAATCGGGGTTGAACAAGAAAAGGAGAAATTGGAGGAGAGTTCTACGCCTCCTCCCAAGGTAGAACTCAAACCCCTTCCCCCTTCTTTGAAATATGATTTTCTTGACAATGAGGGAAAATACCCTATTATCGTTAATGCTAGCCTTGATGGAATTCATTTGGAAAAATTTCTTGATGTTTTGAGAAAATATAAAGATGTGATAGGGTATATCATTGATGATATTAAGGGTATTAACCCTTCTTTGTGCATGCATCGAATTCATCTTGAAGATGATCAATCCACCTCCATTGAACCTCAAAGGAGATTGAACCCCAACCTCTAAGAGGTTATCAAGAAAGAGATTTTGAAACTACGTGAAGCGGGCATCATCTATGCTATCTCCGATAGTAAACGGGTTAGCTCAGTTCATGTAGTTCCAAAAAAGGGTGGAATGACCATCATAAAAAATGAAGGAGGAGAGGAAATATCCACCCGGACGATGATCGGGTGGAGGATGTGTATTGATTATGTTGATGTTTAAAGGTTTTGATGATGAGGAACTTGAGTTACAGCAAACTCATCTCATAAAGACTTTTCAAGTGTTTGTGCAGCCTAGGTGAAATTGATCTTGGAGATGGAAGAAGTAACTAAAGCTGAGAAGACTTGAAGGAGTTCTTTATCAAGAAAGTTATTCAATATAAAAGAAGAGTTCCCTAACAGGAACTGAGTTCCCTCACAGGAACGTTCCTTCACAGGAACTTGAAGATTGCTGACTAAGATCGTTGGAGGAACTTAGTAAGCGTGAAGTCCAAGTAAACCTTCCAGAACAAGAATACAGCGCATCAATGTTTTAGTTAAGATTTTATCTTCTAGATTCATTGTTAAATATGTTAAGTAGGATATACATGAAACTTATTAGAAGCGTGACAGTTAGCTTGGCAAATAAATTAAAATCGGAAAAAGATTTTCTTTAAATATTTATCTTTTAAAATCAGTTTGTTAAAAAGATATTATGCTTTTTAATTCAATATTTCTATCTTATTTTCTGAAAAGATTTTCTTCAAAGGATTTAATTAAAAAACCGTGTTTTAAGATAAGTTAAGTTTTACTTATTTATCTTTATGTAAACCTACTGTTTATACAGGTAATACTCGTATAAATAGTAGAGAATAATATGAGCCTAGGTTTTGGTGAGTTTTATGCGTGAAGAATTTACAGAGCTATAGTTGCGTAAGTTTGCCAAGCTTATCATACTGTCATATTAGTTTCGAGTTTCATGCATAGCTTGCCTATCATATACTAGGTGTTAATTCTTATATTTGGTTTTGGGTTTATCAGGGTAAGAGTGTTTTTATCGTTGCATACAGAGAGAGCTTCTGGTGAGAAGGGGAAAGATCTGTACTTAGGGAGTACGAGTGAGTTTGAGTGTGGGACTCAAACTGTGTAGAACAAGGTGTTGTTCTGTAGCAAGTTCATTCTCGAACTTGAGAGTAGAGGATGAATTATAATAGGTTGTAACTTGGTGTTTGCCCTATTATAGTGGAATTGTTTGAGTTTGAAATCCCTAAGGTAGGGTCGAGGTTTTACTTCTAGTTGGGCACTAGAAGGTTTCCTCGTAAAATTTGTGTGCATCGCAAGTTCCTATTTTGTTCTGTTTTATATTTGCAAAATTATTATTTAGGAACTCAACTACAATTCACCCCCCATCTTGTAGTGTTCATCTCAGTTAACAATTGGTATCAGAGCACGGTTCTCACGTGCAAGCAGATAATTTTGCTGAGTAAGTTCCTGGAGAGATGAATTACAAGGAGAAACTAGAAGAAGGGTACTCTACCCAACGTCCACCTATGTTCAACGGTAAGTTTTATGCCTACTGGAAGAACAGGATGGAGATATTCATCAAGGCAGAAAATTACCAGGTTTGGCGTGTAATTGAAACTGGTAATTTTGAAATAACTCAAACCAATGACAAGCATGAGGTAGTCTCTAAATCTATTTCTGATTATGATAAAGAAGATTATCAGAAACTTGAAATGAACGCTTTAGCTATAAAGTATCTGCACTGTGGACTTGGACCCCATGAACATAATCGTATCATGGGATGCAAGTCTGCCAAACAGATTTGGGATTTGTTACAGGTAACTCATGAAGGTACTAACGAGGTAAAACATTCTAAAATAGATTTATTGATGTCTAGGTATGAAAGGTTTGAAATGCAATCCAAAGAAACCATAGAAGAGATGTTTACTAGATTCAATGATATTATTAATGAACTGAACTCCCTTGGCAGGCAAATTCCTATTGATGAACAGGCAAGGAAGATCTTAAGAAGCCTACCACAAGATGAACGCTGGAGATCCAAGGTTACTGCCATGTAGGAAGCTAAGGACTTTACTAAGTTCAATATGGAACAACTAGCTGGATCATTGATGACTCATGAACTTCATCTGAGTTCCAACACTGAAAGTTCCAGAAATAAAGGTTTGGCACTCAAGGCCGAAGACTAAGAAGGATCAGATGTTGATGAAGAAGAGATGGCTATGCTAGTGAGGAAATTTAAGAAAATGATGAACAATAGGAAGTTTGACAGGAACAAGAAGTATACAAGTTCCAGAAACACAACGTGTTTCAAGTGTGGATCAAAGGATCATTTTATCAAAGATTGTCCTATTCAGGATAGAGAGAAAGGAAAGACTAAAGGCAAGGAGCAATCCAAGGAGTCAAGAGTCTACAAGCCTTACTTCACCAAGGACAACGTTAAGAAAGCCATGCTTGCTGCTTGGGGAGATACAGATTCAGAAGAAGAAGAGGAGGATCAACCATCAGAAGAAACTGCTCATTTATGTCTAATGCCAAAAACTGATGAAGCTGCCAAACTGAAGGAGCTTGAGTATGAGGTATGGTTCTCTTACAATCAATTAAAACATCTGTCTAAAGAGAATCTAATAGATACTGTTTTGGAAATACAAGAAGATCTAAAAGAATTGCATAAATCCAAACATCTAAGTGATAAAGCTTTGATAACTTACAAGGAGAACAGTGAATGGGTTGATAACATGAAATTTAACATTCAATACAGGTTCTTCAGTCTGTTTGATGACAATAAAATTCTAAAAGAAACTATAGAGAACTTAAAACAAGATAACATACTCTTGAATGTGGAATTGTCTTTGTTAAAACTGAGTGTTGATACTCCTAACTCTGAAGTTCCTCCACCGACTGATTATCCGACTTTTGAAAAATTGAAACATGATTTGGAAGAGTTAAAAATGGATAAGGCACGTCTTGAGGGGGAACTTGAGAGGGCTAGGAAAGGTAAACAACCAATAGAGTATAGAGTTCCTGATTGGATCACTAAGGCTCAAACTAAGAATACTGAAGGTTTAGGTTTTAAAAAGAAGTTCCAGAAAGAAAAGAAGTATGTCAACTTGCCCAGTAGCATTGTTTGTTATTTCCGTGGCAATACAGGGCATAAGCAAGCTAAGTGTCCTAAGAAAGAACAAAGCACTCAGAAGAATATCAAACATGTAAAACAAATCTGGGTAAAGAAAAATGAATCAACCCATGTTACACAGGAACCCAAGGAAACCTGGGTTCCTGACTCTAATGTTTAAATTCTTCTTGCAGGTTCCAGTGAGGGGGAACAACACTTGGTACCTTGACAGTGGTTGTTCTAAGCACATGACTGGAGATAAAACTAGATTTCTCTCACTGGATGCCTACTATGGTGGAACTGTGACCTTTGGTGATAACATGAAAGGTGATATAATTGCTATTGGCAAGATAGGAAAGTCACGTTCCCATGCTATTGATAATGTATTTTTGGTCGAGGGCCTCAAGCACAATTTGTTAAGTATTTCTCAGTTTTGTGACAAAGGTAACTCTGTTAGCTTTACTTCAAATAAATGTAGAATCATCCACAATGACACTGGGAACATTATTTTAGAAGGAACTCGAAAAGGGAACACATATGTTGTGGATCTTAATGAGGTTCCTAACAGTAGTTTAACATGTCTTAGTGTTATTGAGGATGATCCTCTTTTATGACACAAAAGATTTGGCCATGCAAGCTTTTCTTTACTGGATAAATTAAGATCTAAGAACTTAGTGGAAGGACTTCCTTGCATTAAGTTCCTGTATGACAAAGTGTGTGAAGCTTGTGCTAAAGGTAAACAGACCCGAATTTCTTTCAAGTCCAAAAAGATGGTAAGTACCAAAAGACCTTTGGAACTCATTCATATGGATCTCTGTGGTCCAATGAGAACCCAAAGTAGAAGTGGTAAGAAATATGTAATGGTTATTGTTGATGATTTTTCAAGGTTCACTTGGGTTTTCTTTCTTGTAAGTAAGGATGAAACGTTTGACGAGTTTGTTTCCTCTGAAGAATCCCAAAGTCCAGAAAACTCAATTCAGGAAGAATCATCTCCTTTAGCCATGGTAAACTACAAAGCATCTTCTACCTCTCGAACACCTTCTGAAAACCCTAAGAAATCTCCTCCAAAACCAAAAGAAGTAGAGAGTACAATCGATCAAGGGGACTCCTCTGTCTCGAATGTTCTTCAAAAATTAAAGGAGTGGAAGGAAAGAAAACAAAATGTGAAGTCTCTGGAAGAGCAAATTGAGGAAGTTGATGAATTTGCAAAAGAGAAGAACCCGGAAGGGACAACAGAGGAAGAATAGAGAAGAAGAGGAAATAAGCGAGGGAGAAGAGGAAGAAAAAGAAGAGGAGAACAACTCAGAAAAGGAAGAATTGGAAAAGGAAGATGAAGAAGAGGAGGCAACTGATCAAGAGGAACTTGAATCAATGGCAGGAAGGTATGTAGTAGGTCATCGTCTTGACGCTGTGTGGTGTAGAAAAGCAAGATTTTTAGAGTTTCTTGATTTAATTAAATTTCAAGGTTGGGAATTTCTGTTGACTAGGGTTTCATCAAATTACTTGTATCATGCTGCTATGAATGAATTTTTCAAGAATTTTCAGGCAAAATTGGGAATAATAACGAGCATGGTGAATGATGTAAAGATTGAATTGGACCTAGAAACTCTAGGTAAAATTCTAAAAGCTCCTACTGAAGGTTATGATACTTACTTGAAGGGAAATGGTAGTATCAATGTAGGAAATTTCATGGCTGGGGATATAGTTGAAGAATTAGGGGGTCAGAGGGGTAAGAAGGTCATGAGTCATAATGATCTAAGCCCTCTAAATAAGCTGCTGTTTAATTTGGTGAAAAAGACTATTCTGCCTAGGACTGCTAAGAAGGGGGAGGCATGCTTAATGGATATGGATGTAATATTCTGCATTTCAAAGAAGATTAAGGTGAAATTTCCTTCTTTGATGTATCAGCATCTAGCTCATTGTGTTCCAAGTAGGACAAAAGTGGGGTATGGAACCATTTTGTCTACTGTTTTTGAAAGTGCAGGAGTGATCTTAAAAGGATAATATGGGGCTTTGAATGAGAAGCCAGAAAATATGATCAATGAGGAAACCCTTGCTGGGTTAAGTCTGGAAGTAGTACAGGGAAAAGTTCAGAAATTAGAGAAAGGAGAGAAAAAGAAAGAGAAAGTGACAGGGAAGAGGAAGGAAAAGGCTATGTCAGAACAGCCTGTAAGGAAGAGTAGGAGGATTTCTGCCAGTAGTGTTCCTCAAACTAGCATGGAACAACCACTGGAATTGGATGTCGAGGAGAATATCCTTGAAGGGCAAGTTGCTGAGTTGGCTGACAGAATGGAGAGGGTAGAGAGTCAAATGAAGGACTCTGCTGGAAAACTTCATGTGCTGACACTTGAAAAATTGGTCCAGGAGCAGGGGAAGGAGTTGAAGGAACTTAAGAGAATGATGCTCAAACAGACCAAGGACCTTCAAGAACAGAAGGAGTTCCAGGAGAAAGAACTTCACAAGGCTCTACAGGAACAGAAGGAGGAGTTCCTAGTGAAGCTCAAGGTGGTTGAAGAAAAGTTGGAGGCCTCTGCAAAGCAAACAAAGGAGGACTTCAACAAGATTATGGAGTTTCTTGAAACCTAGCCTACCCCATCTCAAATTCAGCCTACTCCGTCTCAAAATCAGCCTAGCTTTTTCTCTCACTGTCTTAGTTATGAACATATTTAATTTTCGTTTTTAAATGTTTGAACAATTGATTTTGATTGTAAATTTTTAAAATTGTTCATCTAGATGTTAAATATTTTGGTTTATGGAATGAATAGTTGGAACTCTGCTTTTACTAGTGTGTTTTTGTATCTTTTGAACACTTGTACTGAAGAGTAGATCTTACTTGAGGTTGTTTAGCAGCGCTGCCTTTAGTTTCCCACACTCGATGAATTGCTTGTGGGGCTGTTGGTGGATGTTTAATAAACTTGAAAATACAGGACTTTTTGATAATGCCAAAAGGGGGAAAAGAAGAAGCAAACATGGAGGCTTAAGTTGTTCTGGGTTCCAGTTGAGAAAGTATCATAACTTTCTCAGTTTCGTTTACTTTTAGTTTACTTAGCTTACTTTTCGTTTTTGTTTTATTTCTGTTGTGTGTTTATTTTCTGTCAATAAATTTAAAATACAAAAATACGACCTTTTATTTTGTTTTAACTTTCTCAAGAGTTTGCTTAAGTTTGTCATCATCAAAAAGGGGGAAATTGTTGATGTTTAAAGGTTTTGATGATGAGGAACTTGAGTTACAGCAAACTCATCTCATAAAGACTTTTCAAGTGTTTGTGCAGCCTAGGTGTTTCGGGGTTTTCTGATGTCCTGCGGGAGAGTTACAATTCCAAGACTGGAACCGGACGCCTGTACCTGCAAAACAACGGAGACTCCTGGTGGTGGGAGCTCCGCCTCCAACGGTCAAGTTAGTACTTGATTAAGGAGTAATTAATGCGGAAATTAAAGTGATTGGGTCTCTCTAGGTGAGAGTGTTTAATGTAGGTAATCTTCTTTGTTAGCGTGATCAGCCTGTTATCTCTGTAAATCTTTTTTTAATCCCCCTTAATGAGGATTAAGGGAGGTATTTATAACCTCGGGAAACGTGCCAATCTAGGTTTAGGTTAACCTTGGGCTGATTGGGCTTCCCTCGGAAGTTGGGCCTAGGTGGCCGGTTATCCCAGGTGTCATGGGAAGGACACGTGTCGTGTCGTAATTGGTCCAAGGTGGACGGATCATTGCTTGACACGTGGCAGGCTCCTATTGGCCCATGTGACGGACACATAGCGGAACCTGATTGGTCCACTTGTCAGATGGTGATTGGTGGGAGCAAAATCCCCTAATCATTTGCCCCTCACAGGTGGCACGTGACTTGTCACGTGTTACCTGTGACAGGTGTCGAACTGTAACAGGCGACGGCCTGCTACAGGTGTCACTCGGCGAAGGGCCGAGAGATTCTCCCGCCCAAATTTTGAATTCTGAAAGTGACCCTTCGCCTTCTCACTTCGCCTATATAAAGGAGTGTTGACTTCAGTCATTTTCACACTTGAGAACTTTGTGAGAGAACATTCGGACCCCTGAACTTGCTCTGACATTTTGGACTTTTCTGCCTACCGCCTGCTCTGACAAGCCGACTGCAAAGGATTTTCAGAACTTCATCAATCGTCACTCGTTCAGGTAACTGTCGGTTCTCTTACTCTTAATTTTCTTTTTATTTTATTCTTTTTTTGAAATGTCACCACGGAAGCACACGACACGACCTAGGTTAGTGATCAGTCGGTCACCGGGGACGGCTGAATCTAGGACTAGGAGTGCCGCCTGCCCTTTTCCGGACCCATCTTCGCCCTTTATACAAAGTCCGACTGTATCTGTGTCTATGCAGAGCATGATGGCCAAAACAAAAAAGACTGCCAGGATCTCAAATTCAGACGGCTCCTCCCGCAGGGTGCCGATTAGTGAAACATCTGACCAGGCGCCAGATGTGGAAGTGAAACAAAGCGGCTTGAAAGCCGGCTGTTCTGAGGGAGGAATCAAAGTGACCCCTTCCCATTTCACAGTGGACAATTCTTCATTCTCTCCTGCTCCTTTTAAAGGAGAGGAGGCGGGCCCCTCCGGGAGAGGGGAGGAGTCGTCCTCTTCGGACTCGTCAGAGGACGATTCCGAGTCTAGCTCTTCTGGCCATGCTTCTCTGGACACAGAAGAGAAAAACAGTCGCCTGCAAGAGGCGAGGCTTTCTCACGCAGTTGAGAAGGGGGACAATTGGGCGGAGCCATCCGCCTCTTACCGAGAGCAAAATACCCCCTACTACTGCACGATACCTCGGGGCCGGATCACGGCCATGCAAGAGAAAGTGGAGAGCTTTATCGCAAACCACACAATGGGCCCCGACTTTTTAGTGTTTGTGCCGGATCCAGAAGACACAGTCGTCTGGCCGGCTGGTACCAGTTATGATAGCGCCTGCTTTGGCTGCTACGAGGCGGCCATCAAGGCTGGGCTGCGCTTCCCATTACATCCGGCTGTTCAGCGGATCTTGGATGGGTATGAGTTGGGGTTATGGCAGTTAGCCCCGAACTCCTGGGTCAACGTACTTGGCTTTGTGGCCGGGTGCGAACTGCACGGGGTGGAGCCGAGCTTCGAGGCTTTCGCCCACATGAACTACCTCAGCCGGACCCCTAAGGCAGGCCATACCGGCTGGTATCAATTGACGAGCCACAGGGGCTACCTCATGACGAGAGGTAAAGCAAACAAATGGAAGGACTGGCGGTGCACCTTCTTCATCATTGAGAGTTCAGACACAGAGCTGAACAAGCGCCTCAACAGGTGGAACAGGAATCCGCCCTTTCTTGCAGGCGGCTGTAGCATGCCGCCTGTTCCCCCAAGGCTAAGAAAGAGATCCTTGATAAAGGACTCTTTAAAGTAGAGTCAAAGGTGAACTCTACTTCAGGGGTACGAGAGCAAGTACCCCTGCACTACGTCCCGAGCTTCAAATGGCTCTACGACAAGTACTTTTTGGCCGCCTGTGGCCTCAACAGTCGGTCCTCAAGAGGTAGTCGGCCTGTCGAATACTCTGCTGTTCCGTGCATTTTTGTTATAACTTTTATTAACTTTGCTGTTTGTTTTTGCAGCGGACGCCATGAGAAAAATTACCGCCTCCAAGACTGCGGCGGCCATGTTGCGGGCCTCCATCATGCAACAAGCTTCAACCGACTCCCCCAAGAAGGGGGCACCCTTGGTGGGCTTCGAACCTTTCACCCTCTTTTTGGAGTTGTGTTTATGCATATACTGACTTTTTTCTTCTTTTTTAGACGGGCGCTCCAAGAGCTTCTCCTTCCCAACAGCCGGACCCAAAGGCCCGGAGGACGACTGTTGCGAGCTCTCCTGGTTCTGCCAGGAAACATGCGGCGGCTGAGAAACAACCGGCCACTTCTTCTAAAACTCCAGCTGGGCCGCCTAGAAGTATGAAGTTGTCCTTGTAAATTTTATACTTGCTCCCTTTTTTACTAGGTCTAATCCGTTTGTTTATGCTTGATGCAGCCGGCCCTCAGGAGCCTGACTTGGTAAAGGTGGCCAAGTCTATGATCAAGGCCATTCCTCCAGCTGAAAGGGAGGCGGTCAGGGGTGTCGGCACCCTTGACCTAGACGGGATTGCAGGGGTCCTTGCTGAGGTATACTTAGCATATTTTTAAGTATTTGAATTCCAGGACGCCTGTTTTCTTTTTGTTTGGAAACTGACGCCTGTTCCTTTTTACTTAGGCCCTACTCCGTGTGAACGGCCTTCGCAAGCCGCTTGACCGGAAGAACAAAGAGGTAAAGGCTGCAAAAGCTATGGCCGCCTCTGACTGTGATAAGGCAATGTTTCAAATTGCCCAAAATGAAGTTCTGACCATTGATATTCTTTATTATCAGGCGCAGGCTACCGCCGCTATTCGGGCTCAGTTAGAGGCGGCCCAGAAGAGGAATGGCGAGCTGGAGGCGACCATCAACAACCTCAAGGCCGAGCTGAGACCTCTTCGCCACAAGATGTCCTCATACGAAGCCTTGGAGAAATCCTTGGCCAACGTAAAGGAACGCCTGGTGACCCAGGAGAAGAGTCTTACTCAGGAGCTCTCGGAAAAGGCCGAGCAAGAGAAGAAAGAGCTGGTCCGGGAGATGATGGAAGACTCTGCTCAAATCCAGCGCATGACTTGGGGCCGCCTCTTCCCCAATGCCGACTTTGCCTCATGGGAAAAAACGTACCGCCAGTGTTCTAACACATATAATCAAGAGATCCTGGCGGCTGCTGAGGAAGAGGCGTTGGAGGAAGCGTTGGAGGAGGAGGAGCTGGTAGTGGCGCTTGTGCCGCTTGGGGGTAATGCATCAAAGAAAGATGCAGCTGAAGCCGAGTCCAGCAAGAAGATTGCTGACCAGGCGGCAGCTACTAATATTGAAGATCTGCCCCCTTCTTAAGCTTTATGTATTCTTTCCACGGCCTGCGTGCCGTTTGTTTTGTATTTACCCGGCCAGGGGGCCGGGGCTCTGAATATTTTGCCGGTCTTTGATGATCGGCTTCTTTTTAATGAATTTTTTGTTTTGCTTCAAATTTGTTCAAGTATTGAATATTCTGATATCCAATTGTACACTATACCGACTGTTTTAAATGGCCAATAGTTGCAGACAGGTACGGATAGTTAGTCACGCCGCCTATGCCCCTGGACGACTGGTTGTCTGTTTCCAGGATAGACGATCAGTCGGCCATTTATCCAATCGGTATTCGAACCATTTTAAACTGGATCCCCTTTAGGCAGGCGGTCCTGTCATTTGTAAAATTAACCAAGTAGGAAAGTGGTCTGACCAAGTAAACATGATTGTTGCCTAGTTGCCAAGTAACTGAGTAGTAGAGGTATCAAGCGGTGGGTACCGGTTGTTCCCCTTTATTCGCCAATGTTTGTTGGCTTTTAACTCATAAGTTGTTAACCTAGCAGGAGTAGTGGTTGAGAGCCCCTGTTTGCTAAAAACAGGCGGACGACTCATACCTTTTAGGCTCCATACTAAGTTTGAGAGAGTGACTATGAGTTAACTTTGGAGTTACTCAGTCGCCGTCACTCTTGCTTGAGTAGTAAAGGTACCAGGCGGCGGAGGCCGGCTGAACCTTTTGATTCGCCAATGTTTGTTGGCTATTAACTCAAGAGGTTACCTAGTAGGAATAGGGGTTTGAGTGCCCCTGTTTGCCAAAAAACAGGCGGTCTACTCAAACCTTTTAGGTTCCATACTAAGTTTGAGGGAGTGACTATGAGTTAACGTTGGTGTTACTCAGTCGCCGTCACTCTTGCTTGAGAAGTAGAGGTACCAGGCGGCGGAGGCCGGCTAGACCCCTTGATTTGCCAATGTTTGTTGGCTATTAACTCAAGAGGTACCCCCTACATTTATCCCAAGTAATACAGGCGGTCATCTGACTCAGATGTCAACTGCTACCACTGGTTTGATTAGTGATAGAGTTATCCTTGTCTCAAAAACGGCTACGTGGTTGCCCTTGGGGGCAGTCGTATAGGTGCCGTGTAATTAGTTTATAGAGTCATGTTCCACCCAAAAGGGAGCTGCTCTCTGCGACGAATTTCATCCGGAGGGATGCCGCCGGACGCCTGCTATGATGTTGGGACAGGTCGTATTAGTTTTGAAGATTTGATCAGTTGGCTTGGCGCCTGGTCTGATCATTCGGCCTGTGGCCTTGGTTAGTTCTTGGTGAACGTAGGTGCTAAGTAAAAGGAGGGTAGCCGCCTGTTAGGCACAGGGTCGGCCAGGCCCTAATCTTTTTTAGCTAAGTATAAGGGGGGTGGCTGTGTGTTTGGAACCAGTCGGCCCTCTTCTATGGAGAGTAGCCGACTATATGTCCAGACGGCATGCCCTTATGGTGAGTAAAATACTCGATGGAGAGTAGCCGACTGTAAAGGTACATGCGACATGCCCCTCTGAAAATAGAGTAAAACTCAATGGAGAGTAGCCAACTGTAAAAGTACAGGCGGCATGCCCCTCTGAAGATAGAGTAAAGTACTCAATGGAGAGTAGTCGACTGTAAAGGTACAGACGGCATGCCCCTCTGAAGAGAGTAAAATACTCAATGGAGAGTAGCCGACTGTAAAGGTACAGACGGCATGCCCCTCTTAAGGAAGAATTTAAACATGGAGAGTAGCCGACTATTTGTTAGTAGGCGTGCCCCTCTTAGTACAAAATTGAATATTAAGTGCAAACTTTTATTAAGTAGCCCTTGATTATTTACATCATTCAAAAGAAATATTTCTTAAGATTATCTACATTCCAAGTTCGAGGCAACGGTTGTCCGTCTGGTATTTCCAGCCGGTAGGTACCGTCCCTGACCTCTTCACAGATTCGGTAGGGTCCTTCCCAGTTGGGAGTTAGTTTGCCAGACTCATTAGCCCTACCAACTGCTTCCATTTTTCTAAGTACAAAGTCCCCCACTTTGAGTGGACGCCTGTGTACTTTTTTGTTGTATGATCTAGTCATTCTCAGGCGGTAAATTTCATGGCGCAAGACAGCATTGCCCCTCCTTTCAGGAAGTGAGTCTAATGCCAGGCGCATGGCTTCCCAGTTTGCCTCTTCGTCATATAGCATTACTCGAAGAGTCGGCTCGTAGTGTTCTATTGGAAGAACAGCTTCCGCACCATAAGTTAGGAGGAATGGAGTTTCTCCAGTCGCCCCTTTTTCAGTCGTCCTAATGGCCCAGAGAACATGTGGTAATTCATCCGCCCATAGGCCGCCTGCTCGTTCAATCTTTTTCTTAAGACCGTCTGAGATGATTTTATTAAAGGCTTCTACCTGGCCGTTTGCTTGTGGACGGCCGACAGAGGCAAAGTAGTGTGCAATTCCTTGGTCACCCAACCAGCTTTTGAGAACAGGCGTCTCAAATTGGGGACCATTATCAAAAACCATAGACATGGGAACCCCGAACCGAGTGATGACATTTTTCCAAATGAATGAAATTACATCCTTCGTCTTGATTCCCTTTACAGCCTCCGCCTCTACCCATTTAGTGAAGTAGTCGACGGAAACAAGTATGTACCTCCTTCCGCCTGTAGCAGGCGTATATGGACCCAGAATATCCATGCCCCACTTAGCAAACGGTAGTGGGCTATGAATGGTAGTGAGGTCAGTAGCCGGACGGTGAATTAGTTTGCCAAACCTTTGACACTTGTCACATTTTTTCACCATCACCATCGCATCTGCTTCTAAGGTAGGCCAAAAGTAGCCCTGACGCCTTGCCCGTTGAGCAAGCGTCCTACCGCCTATATGGGAAGCACAGTAACCAGAGTGAAGATCGTCTAGCATCTCTCGTCCCTTTTCTGGAGTAACACACTTTAAGAAGGGTTGAAGGTGCCCCCTTTTGTGAAGTTCTCCCTTTATTATTTTAAAACTGGTTGCTCGTTTTTTCAGTGCTGCCGCCTGTTGATGATCATCCGGCAGGGTACCATTTGCCAGATATGCCCTAATTGGATCCATCCAGGTTGAGCTTCTGTCTAGGATTCCAATAGGGTCTTCCTCGATGCTTCTCTTCTCCATTACTTCCCAAAAAACAGTTCGAGGAGTATCAGAGGAGGCGGATGATGCTAATTTTGACAGTGCATCCGCCTGGTTGTTTTCTGATCTCGGCACTTGGATCAGATGGAAATCCTCATGGGAGCCGACTGCTTGTCGGAACGCCTGTAAATACTTGATCATGGCCGGATGGGTTGCTTCATATTCGCCATTGTACTGACTCACTATCAATTGTGAATCGGAACAGGCGTCTATTTTTCTTGCCCCTGCCGCCTTGCACATGCGGATTCCGGCTAGTAAAGCTTCATATTCTGCCTCATTCTTTGAGGCCTGAAAACTGAAGCGTAGAGCATACTCGTACCTGTCGCCCTCCGGCAACTGACATATGACGCCTGCTCCACAACCATTTGAAGTAGAGCTTCCGTCCACATATACCTTCCAGACTTGGTCTGGAACTTGAGAGTCAGGGGGACGAGTCATCTCAACAATAAAGTCAGAAAAGGCTTGCCCCTTCACTGCTTTTCTAGGCTCGAAAGTAACTTCAAGGCTCTGTATTTCTATGGCCCATTTGATCATTCGACCTGACGACTCCATGATGGTCAGTGGCCGCTTGATAGGTTGGTCTGTATACACGACGACTACATGTGCCAAAAAGTAGGGCTTTAATTTTTTAACAGCCATGAAGAGTGCAAGACCAAATTTCTCTACTAGGGGATACCTCAACTCGGCACTTTTCAGTACATGACTGACAAAGTAGACCGGGAGCTGACAACCGTCTCTTTCAGCAAGGAGAACAACGCTTAACGCATGATCAGAGACGGCCAGGTACATGTAGAGTACTTCTTTGGGCAAAGGGCTGACCAGCCTCGGCAAGGAATGCAAGTGAACTTTCAATTTCTGGAAGGCGGCCTCAGCATCCGGCCCCCATTCAAACCTTGCCTTTTTCTTAATTGCCTGGAAAAAGTATAGGCATTTGTCGCCTGATCGGCTTAGAAATCTTCCCAAGGCCGCCAGACAATCTGTTAACTTCTGAACCTCTCGGATGGTACGAGGCGACTGCATGTCAATGACCGCCTGCACCTTCTCAGGGTTCACCTCTATTCCTCTCTGATTGATAAGGAAACCGAGAAATTTCCCAGACTCAACTCCAAAGACACATTTCTTGGGATTGAGCATGACATGGTGCCGCCTGAGTGTGGCGAAAGTTTCTCGGAGGTCCGACAGATGATCTTTCTGAAGTTTAGTCTTGACAATCATATCATCAATGCTGCCAAACTGAAGGAGCTTGAGTATGAGGTATGGTTCTCTTACAATCAATTAAAACATCTGTCTAAAGAGAATCTAATAGATACTGTTTTGGAAATACAAG
This sequence comes from Chenopodium quinoa, assembly GCF_001683475.1. Lineage (NCBI taxonomy): Eukaryota > Viridiplantae > Streptophyta > Magnoliopsida > Caryophyllales > Amaranthaceae > Chenopodium > Chenopodium quinoa. The sequence continues at coordinate 1,865,832 of NW_018743197.1, read as the reverse complement.
AAGATCTAAAAGAATTGCATAAATCCAAACATCTAAGTGATAAAGCTTTGATAACTTACAAGGAGAACAGTGAATGGGTTGATAACATGAAATTTAACATTCAATACAGGTTCTTCAGTCTGTTTGATGACAATAAAATTCTAAAAGAAACTATAGAGAACTTAAAACAAGATAACATACTCTTGAATGTGGAATTGTCTTTGTTAAAACTGAGTGTTGATACTCCTAACTCTGAAGTTCCTCCACCGACTGATTATCCGAATTTTGAAAAATTGAAACATGATTTGGAAGAGTTAAAAATGGATAAGGCACGTCTTGAGGGGGAACTTGAGAGGGCTAGGAAAGGTAAACAACCAATAGAGTATAGAGTTCCTGATTGGATCACTAAGGCTCAAACTAAGAATACTGAAGGTTTAGGTTTTAAAAAGAAGTTCCAGAAAGAAAAGAAGTATGTCAACTTGCCCAGTAGCATTGTTTGTTATTTCTGTGGCAATACAGGGCATAAGCAAGCTAAGTGTCCTAAGAAAGAACAAAGCACTCAGAAGAATATCAAACATGTAAAACAAATCTGGGTAAAGAAAAATGAATCAACCCATGTTACACAGGAACCCAAGGAAACCTGGGTTCCTGACTCTAATGTTTAAATTCTTCTTGCAGGTTCCAGTGAGGGGGAACAACACTTGGTACCTTGACAGTGGTTGTTCTAAGCACATGACTGGAGATAAAACTAGATTTCTCTCACTGGATGCCTACTATGGTGGAACTGTGACCTTTGGTGATAACATGAAAGGTGATATAATTGCTATTGGCAAGATAGGAAAGTCACGTTCCCATGCTATTGATAATGTATTTTTGGTCGAGGGCCTCAAGCACAATTTGTTAAGTATTTCTCAGTTTTGTGACAAAGGTAACTCTGTTAGCTTTACTTCAAATAAATGTAGAATCATCCACAATGACACTGGGAACATTATTTTAGAAGGAACTCGAAAAGGGAACACATATGTTGTGGATCTTAATGAGGTTCCTAACAGTAGTTTAACATGTCTTAGTGTTATTGAGGATGATCCTCTTTTATGACACAAAAGATTTGGCCATGCAAGCTTTTCTTTACTGGATAAATTAAGATCTAAGAACTTAGTGGAAGGACTTCCTTGCATTAAGTTCCTGTATGACAAAGTGTGTGAAGCTTGTGCTAAAGGTAAACAGACCCGAATTTCTTTCAAGTCCAAAAAGATGGTAAGTACCAAAAGACCTTTGGAACTCATTCATATGGATCTCTGTGGTCCAATGAGAACCCAAAGTAGAAGTGGTAAGAAATATGTAATGGTTATTGTTGATGATTTTTCAAGGTTCACTTGGGTTTTCTTTCTTGTAAGTAAGGATGAAACGTTTGACGAGTTTGTTTCCTCTGAAGAATCCCAAAGTCCAGAAAACTCAATTCAGGAAGAATCATCTCCTTTAGCCATGGTAAACTACAAAGCATCTTCTACCTCTCGAACACCTTCTGAAAACCCTAAGAAATCTCCTCCAAAACCAAAAGAAGTAGAGAGTACAATCGATCAAGGGGACTCCTCTGTCTCGAATGTTCTTCAAAAATTAAAGGAGTGGAAGGAAAGAAAACAAAATGTGAAGTCTCTGGAAGAGCAAATTGAGGAAGTTGATGAATTTGCAAAAGAGAAGAACCCGGAAGGGACAACAGAGGAAGAATAGAGAAGAAGAGGAAATAAGCGAGGGAGAAGAGGAAGAAAAAGAAGAGGAGAACAACTCAGAAAAGGAAGAATTGGAAAAGGAAGATGAAGAAGAGGAGGCAACTGATCAAGAGGAACTTGAATCAATGGCAGGAAGGTATGTAGTAGGTCATCGTCTTGACGCTGTGTGGTGTAGAAAAGCAAGATTTTTAGAGTTTCTTGATTTAATTAAATTTCAAGGTTGGGAATTTCTGTTGACTAGGGTTTCATCAAATTACTTGTATCATGCTGCTATGAATGAATTTTGCAAGAATTTTCAGGCAAAATTGGGAATAATAACGAGCATGGTGAATGATGTAAAGATTGAATTGGACCTAGAAACTCTAGGTAAAATTCTAAAAGCTCCTACTGAAGGTTATGATACTTACTTGAAGGGAAATGGTAGTATCAATGTAGGAAATTTCATGGCTGGGGATATAGTTGAAGAATTAGGGGGTCAGAGGGGTAAGAAGGTCATGAGTCATAATGATCTAAGCCCTCTAAATAAGCTGCTGTTTAATTTGGTGAAAAAGACTATTCTGCCTAGGACTGCTAAGAAGGGGGAGGCATGCTTAATGGATATGGATGTAATATTCTGCATTTCAAAGAAGATTAAGGTGAAATTTCCTTCTTTGATGTATCAACATCTAGCTCATTGTGTTCCAAGTAGGACAAAAGTGGGGTATGGAACCATTTTGTCTACTGTTTTTGAAAGTGCAGGAGTGATTTTCAAAGGATAACATGGGGCTTTGAATGAGAAGCCAGAAAATATGATCAATGAGGAAACCCTTGCTGGGTTAAGTCTGGAAGTAGTACAGGGAAAAGTTCAGAAATTAGAGAAAGGAGAGAAAAAGAAAGAGAAAGTGACAGGGAAGAGGAAGGAAAAGGCTATGTCAGAACAACCTGTAAGGAAGAGTAGGAGGATTTCTGCCAGTAGTGTTCCTCAAACTAGCATGGAACAACCACTGGAATTGGATGTCGAGGAGAATATCCTTGAAGGGCAAGTTGTTGAGTTGGCTGACAGAATGGAGAGGGTAGAGAGTCAAATGAAGGACTCTGCTGGAAAACTTCATGTGCTGACACTTGAAAAATTGGTCCAGGAGCAGGGGAAGGAGTTGAAGGAACTTAAGAGAATGATGCTCAAACAGACCAAGGACCTTCAAGAACAGAAGGAGTTCCAGGAGAAAGAACTTCACAAGGCTCTACAGGAACAGAAGGAGGAGTTCCTAGTGAAGCTCAAGGTGGTTGAAGAAAAGTTGGAGGCCTCTGCAAAGCAAACAAAGGAGGACTTCAACAAGATTATGGAGTTTCTTGAAACCTAGCCTACCCCATCTCAAATTCAGCCTACTCCATCTCAAAATCAGCCTAGCTTTTTCTCTCACTGTCTTAGTTATGAACATATTTAATTTTCGTTTTTAAATGTTTGAACAATTGATTTTGATTGTAAATTTTTAAAATTGTTCATCTGGATGTTAAATATTTTGGTTTATGGAATGAATAGTTGGAACTCTGCTTTTACTAGTGTGTTTTTGTATCTTTTGAACACTTGTACTGAAGAGTAGATCTTACTTGAGGTTGTTTAGCAGCGATGCCTTTAGTTTCCCACACTCGATGAATTGCTTGTAGGGCTGTTGGTGGATGTTTAATAAACTTGAAAATACAGGACTTTTTGATAATGCCAAAAGGGGGAAAAGAAGAAGCAAACATGGAGGCTTAAGTTGTTCTGGGTTCCAGTTGAGAAAGTATCATAACTTTCTCAGTTTCGTTTACTTTTAGTTTACTTAGCTTACTTTTCGTTTTTGTTTTATTTCTGTTGTGTGTTTATTTTCTGTCAATAAATTTAAAATACAAAAATACGACCTTTTATTTTGTTTTAACTTTCTCAAGAGTTTGCTTAAGTTTGTCATCATCAAAAAGGGGGAAATTGTTGATGTTTAAAGGTTTTGATGATGAGGAACTTGAGTTACAGCAAACTCATCTCATAAAGACTTTTCAAGTGTTTGTGCAGCCTAGGTGTTTCGGGGTTTTCTGATGTCCTGCGGGAGAGTTACGATTCCAAGACTGGAACCGGACGCCTGTACCTGCAAAACAACGGAGACTCCTGGTGGTGGGAGCTCCGCCTCCAACGGTCAAGTTAGTACTTGATTAAGGAGTAATTAATGCGGAAATTAAAGTGATTGGGTCTCTCTAGGTGAGAGTGTTTAATGTAGGTAATCTTCTTTGTTAGCGTGATCAGCCTGTTATCTCTGTGATCTCTGTAAACCTTTTTTTAATCCCCCTTAATGAGGATTAAGGGAGGTATTTATAACCTCGGGAAACGTGCCAATCTAGGTTTAGGTTAACCTTGGGCTGATTGGGCTTCCCTCGGAAGTTGGGCCTAGGTGGCCGGTTATCCCAGGTGTCATGGGAAGGACACGTGTCGTGTCGTAATTGGTCCAAGGTGGACGGATCATTGCTTGACACGTGGCAGGCTCCTATTGGCCCATGTGACGGACACATAGCGGAACCTGATTGGTCCACTTGTCAGATGGTGATTGGTGGGAGCAAAATCCCCTAATCATTTGCCCCTCACAGGTGGCACGTGACTGGTCACGTGTTACCTGTGACAGGTGTCGAACTGTAACAGGCGACGGCCTGCTACAGGTGTCACTCGGCGAAGGGCCGAGAGATTCTCCCGCCCAAATTTTGAATTATGAAAGTGACCCTTCGCCTTCTCACTTCGCCTATATAAAGGAGTGTTGACTTCAGTCATTTTCACACTTGAGAACTTTGTGAGAGAACATTCGGACCCCTGAACTTGCTCTGACATTTTGGACTTTTCTGCCTACCGCCTGCTCTGACAAGCCGACTGCAAAGGATTTTCAGAACTTCATCAATCGTCACTCGTTCAGGTAACTGTCGGTTCTCTTACTCTTAATTTTCTTTTTATTTTATTCTTTTTTTGAAATGTCACCACGGAAGCACACGACACGACCTAGGTTAGTGATCAGTCGGTCACCGGGGACGGCTGAATCTAGGACTAGGAGTGCCGCCTGCCCTTTTCCGGACCCATCTTCGCCCTTTATACAAAGTCCGACTGTATCTGTGTCTATGCAGAGCATGATGGCCAGAATAAAAAAGACTGCCAGGATCTCAAATTCAGACGGCTCCTCTCGCAGGGTGCCGATTAGTGAAACATCTGACCAGGCGCCAGATGTGGAAGTGAAACAAAGCGGCTTGAAAGCCGGCTGTTCTGAGGGAGGAATCAAAGTGACCCCTTCCCATTTCACAGTTGACAATTCTTCATTCTCTCCTGCTCCTTTTAAAGGAGAGGAGGCGGGCCCCTCCGGGAGAGGGGAGGAGTCGTCCTCTTCGGACTCGTCAGAGGACGATTCCGAGTCTAGCTCTTCTGGCCATGCTTCTCTGGACACAGAAGAGAAAAACAGTCGCCTGCAAGAGGCGAGGCTTTCTCACGCAGTTGAGAAGGGGGACAATTGGGCGGAGCCATCCGCCTCTTACCGAGAGCAAAATACCCCCTACTACTGCACGGTACCTCGGGGCCGGATCACGGCCATGCAAGAGAAAGTGGAGAGCTTTATCGCAAACCACACAATGGCCCCCGGCTTTTTAGTGTTTGTGCCGGATCCAGAAGTCACAGTCGTCTGGCCGGCTGGTACCAGTTATGATAGCGCCTGCTTTGGCTGCTACGAGGCGGCCATCAAGGCTGGGCTGCGCTTCCCATTACATCCGGCTGTTCAGCGGATCTTGGATGGGTATGAGTTGGGGTTATGGCAGTTAGCCCCGAACTCCTGGGTCAACGTACTCGGCTATGTGGCCGGGTGCGAACTGCACGGGGTGGAGCCGAGCTTCGAGGCTTTCGCCCACATGAACTACCTCAGCCGGACCCCTAAGGCAGGCCATACCGGCTGGTATCAATTGACGAGCCACAGGGGCTACCTCATGACGAGAGGTAAAGCAAACAAATGGAAGGACTGGCGGTGCACCTTCTTCATCATTGAGAGTTCAGACACAGAGCTGAACAAGCGCCTCAACAGGTGGAACAGGAATCCGCCCTTTCTTGCAGGCGGCTGTAGCATGCCGCCTGTTCCCCCCAAGGCTAAGAAAGAGATCCTTGATAAAGGACTCTTTAAAGTAGAGTCAAAGGTGAACTCTACTTCAGGGGTACGAGAGCAAGTACCCCTGCACTACGTCCCGAGCTTCAAATGGCTCTACGACGAGTACTTTTTGGCCGCCTGTGGCCTCAGCAGTCGGTCCTCAAGAGGTAGTCGGCCTGTCGAATACTCTGCTGTTCCGTGCATTTTTGTTATAACTTTTATTAACTTTGCTGTTTGTTTTTGCAGCGGACGCCATGAGAAAAATTACCGCCTCCAAGACTGCGGCGGCCATGTTGCGGGCCTCCATCATGCAACAAGCTTCAACCGACTCCCCCAAGAAGGGGGCACCCTTGGTGGGCTTCGAACCTTTCACCCTCTTTTTGGAGTTGTGTTTATGCATATACTGACTTTTTTCTTCTTTTTTAGACGGGCGCTCCAAGAGATTCTCCTTCCCAACAGCCGGACCCAAAGGCCCGGAGGACGACTGTTGCGAGCTCTCCTGGTTCTGCCAGGAAACACGTGGCGGCTGAGAAACAACCGGCCACTTCTTCTAAAACTCCAGCTGGGCCGCCTAGAAGTATGAAGTTGTCCTTGTAAATTTTATACTTGCTCCCTTTTTTACTAGGTCTAATCCGTTTGTTTATGCTTGATGCAGCCGGCCCTCAGGAGCCTGACTTGGTAGAGGTGGCCAAGTCTATGATCAAGGCCATTCCTCCAGCTGAAAGGGAGGCGGTCAGGGGTGTCGGCACCCTTGACCTAGACGGGATTGCAGGGGTCCTTGCTGAGGTATACTTAGCATATTTTTAAGTATTTGAATTCCAGGACGCCTGTTTTCTTTTTGTTTGGAAACTGACGCCTGTTCCTTTTTACTTAGGCCCTGCTCCGAGTGAACGGCCTTCGCAAGCCGCTTGACCGGAAGAACAAAGAGGTAAAGGCTGCAAAAGCTATGGCCGCCTCTGACTGTGATAAGGCAATGTTTCAAATTGCCCAAAATGAAGTTCTGACCATTGATATTATTTATTATCAGGCGCAGGCTACCGCCGCTATTCGGGCTCAGTTAGAGGCGGCCTAGAAGAGGAATGGCGAGCTGGAGGCGACCATCAACAACCTCAAGGCCGAGTTGAGACCTCTTCGCCACAAGATGTCCTCATACGAAGCCTTGGAGAAATCCTTGGCCAACGTAAAGGAACGCCTGGTGACCCAGGAGAAGAGTCTTACTCAGGAGCTCTCGGAAAAGGCCGAGCAAGAGAAGAAAGAGCTGGTCCGGGAGATGATGGAAGACTCTGCTCAAATCCAGCGCATGACTTGGGGCCGCCTCTTCCCCAATGCCGACTTTGCCTCATGGGAAAAAACGTACCGCCAGTGTTCTAACACATATAATCAAGAGATCCTGGCGGCTGCTGAGGAAGAGGCGTTGGAGGAAGCGTTGGAGGAGGAGGAGCCGGTAGTGGCGCTTGTGCCGCTTGGGGGTAATGCATCAAAGAAAGATGCAGCTGAAGCCGAGTCCAGCAAGAAGATTGCTGACCAGGCGGCAGCTACTAATATTGAAGATCTGCCCCCTTCTTAAGCTTTATGTATTCTTTCCACGGCCTGCGTGCCGTTTGTTTTGTATTTACCCGGCCAGGGGGCCGGGGCTCTGAATATTTTGCCGGTCTTTGATGACCGGCTTCTTTTTAATGAATTTTTTGTTTTGCTTCAAATTTGTTCAAGTATTGAATATTCTGATATCCAATTGTACACTATACCGACTGTTTTAAATGGCCGATAGTTGCAGACAGGTACGGATAGTTAGTCACGCCGCCTATGCCCCTGGACGACTGGTTGTCTGTTTCCAGGATAGACGATCAGTCGGCCATTTATCCAATCGGTATTCGAACCATTTTAAACTGGATCCCCTTTAGGCAGGCGGTCCTGTCATTTGTAAAATTAACCAAGTAGGAAAGTAGTCTGACCAAGTAAACATGATTGTTGCCTAGTTGCCAAGTAACTGAGTAGTAGAGGTATCAAGCGGTGGGTACCGGTTGTTCCCCTTTATTCGCCAATGTTTGTTGGCTTTTAACTCATAAGTTGTTAACCTAGCAGGAGTAGTGGTTGAGAGCCCCTGTTTGCTAAAAACAGGCGGACGACTCATACCTTTTAGGCTCCATACTAAGTTTGAGAGAGTGACTATGAGTTAACTTCGGAGTTACTCAGTCGCCGTCACTCTTGCTTGAGTAGTAAAGGTACCAGGCGGCGGAGGCCGGCTGAACCTTTTGATTCGCTAATGTTTGTTGGCTATTAACTCAAGAGGTTACCTAGTAGGAATAGGGGTTTGAGTGCCCCTGTTTGCCAAAAAACAGGCGGTCTACTCAAACCTTTTAGGTTTCATACTAAGTTTGAGGGAGTGACTATGAGTTAACGTTGGTGTTACTTAGTCGCCGTCACTCTTGCTTGAGAAGTAGAGGTACCAGGCGGCGGAGGCCGGCTAGACCCCTTGATTTGCCAATGTTTGTTGGCTATTAACTCAAGAGGTACCCCCTGCATTTATCCCAAGTAATACAGGCGGTCATCTGACTCAGATGTCAACTGCTACCACTGGTTTGGTTAGTGATAGAGTTATCCTTGTCTCAAAAACGGCTACGTGGTTGCCCTTAGGGGCAGTCGTATAGGTGCCGTGTAATTAGTTTATAGAGTCATGTTCCACCCAAAAGGGAGCTGCTCTCTGCGACGAATTTCATCCGGAGGGATGCCGCCGGACGCCTGCTATGATGTTGGGACAGGTCGTATTAGTTTTGAAGATTTGATCAGTTGGCTTGGCGCCTGGTCTGATCATTCGGCCTGTGGCCTTGGTTAGTTCTTGGTGAACGTAGGTGCTAAGTAAAAGGAGGGTAGCCGCCTGTTAGGCACAGGGTCGGCCAGGCCCTAATCTTTTTTAGCTAAGTATAAGGGGGGTGGCTGTGTGTTTGGAACCAGTCGGCCCTCTTCTATGGAGAGTAGCCGACTATATGTCCAGACGGCATGCCCTTATGGTGAGTAAAATACTCGATGGAGAGTAGCCGACTGTAAAGGTACAGGCGACATGCCCCTCTGAAAATAGAGTAAAACTCAATGGAGAGTAGCCAACTGTAAAAGTACAGGCGGCATGCCCCTCTGAAGATAGAGTAAAGTATTCAATGGAGAGTAGTCGACTGTAAAGATACATACGGCATGCCCCTCTGAAGAGAGTAAAATACTCAATGGAGAGTAGCCGACTGTAAAGGTACAGACGGCATGCCCCTCTTAAGTAAGAATTTAAACATGGAGAGTAGCCGACTATTTGTTAGTAGGCGTGCCCCTCTTAGTACAAAATTGAATATTAAGTGCAAACTTTTATTAAGTAGCCCTTGATTATTTACATCATTCAAAAGAAATATTTCTTAAGATTATCTACATTCCAAGTTCGAGGCAACGGTTGTCCGTCTGGTATTTCCAGCCGGTAGGTACCGTCCCTGACCTCTTCACAGATTCGGTAGGGTCCTTCCCAGTTGGGAGTTAGTTTGCCAGACTCATTAGCCCTACCAACTGCTTCCATTTTTCTAAGTACAAAGTCCCCCACTTTGAGTGGACGCCTGTGTACTTTTTTGTTGTATGATCTAGTCATTCTCAGGCGGTAAATTTCATGGCGCAAGACAGCATTGCCCCTCCTTTCAGGAAGTGAGTCTAATGACAGGCGCATGGCTTCCCAGTTTGCCTCTTCGTCATATAGCATTACTCGAAGAGTCGGCTCGTAGTGTTCTATTGGAAGAACCGCTTCCGCACCATAAGTTAGGAGGAATGGAGTTTCTCCAGTCGCCCCTTTTTCCGTCGTCCTAATGGCCCAGAGAACATGTGGTAATTCATCCGCCCATAGGCCGCCTGCTCGTTCAATCTTTTTCTTAAGACCGTCTGAGATGATTTTATTAAAGGCTTCTACCTGGCCGTTTGCTTGTGGACGGCCGACAGAGGCAAAGTAGTGTGCAATTCCTTGGTCACCCAACCAGCTTTTGAGAACAGGCGTCTCAAATTGGGGACCATTATCAAAAACCATAGACATGGGAACCCCGAACCGAGTGATGACATTTTTCCAAATGAATGAAATTACATCCTTCGTCTTGATTCCCTTTACAGCCTCCGCCTCTACCCATTTAGTGAAGTAGTCGACGGAAACAAGTATGTACCTCCTTCCGCCTGTAGCAGGCGTATATGGACCCAGAATATCCATGCCCCACTTAGCAAACGGTAGTGGGCTATGAATGGTAGTGAGGTCAGTAGCCGGACGGTGAATTAGTTTGCCAAACCTTTGACACTTGTCACATTTTTTCACCATCACCATCGCATCTGCTTCTAAGGTAGGCCAAAAGTAGCCCTGACGCCTTGCCCGTTGAGCAAGCGTCCTACCGCCTATATGGGAAGCACAGTAACCAGAGTGAAGATCGTCTAGTATCTCTCGTCCCTTTTCTGGAGTAACACACTTTAAGAAGGGTTGAAGGTGCCCCCTTTTGTGAAGTTCTCCCTTTATTATTTTAAAACTGGTTGCTCGTTTTTTCAGTGCTGCCGCCTGTTGATGATCATCCGGCAGGGTACCATTTGCCAGATATGCCCTAATTGGATCCATCCAGGTTGAGCTTCTGTCTAGGATTCCAATAGGGTCTTCCTCGATGCTTCTCTTCTCCATTACTTCCCAAAAAACAGTTCGAGGAGTATCAGAGGAGGCGGATGATGCTAATTTTGACAGTGCATCCGCCTGGTTGTTTTCTGATCTCGGCACTTGGATCAGATGGAAATCCTCATGGGTGCCGACTGCTTGTCGGAACGCCTGTAAATACTTGATCATGGCCGGATGGGTTGCTTCATATTCGCCATTGTACTGACTCACTATCAATTGTGAATCGGAACAGGCGTCTATTTTTCTTGCCCCTGCCGCCTTGCACATGCGGATCTCGGCTAGTAAAGCTTCATATTCTGCCTCATTGTTTGAGGCCTGAAAACTGAAGCGTAGAGCATACTCGTACCTGTCGCCCTCCGGCAACTGACATATGACGCCTGCTCCACAACCATTTGAAGTAGAGCTTCCGTCCACATATACCTTCCAGACTTGGTCTGGAACTTGAGAGTCAGGGGGACGAGTCATCTCAACAATAAAGTCAGAAAAGGCTTGCCCCTTCACTGCTTTTCTAGGCTCGAAAGTAACTTCAAGGCTCTGTATTTCTATGGCCCATTTGATCATTCGACCTGACGACTCCATGATGGTCAGTGGCCGCTTGATAGGTTGGTCTGTATACACGACGACTACATGTGCCAAAAAGTAGGGCTTTAATTTTTTAACAGCCATGAAGAGTGCAAGACCAAATTTCTCTACTAGGGGATACCTCAACTCGGCACTTTTCAGTACATGACTGACAAAGTAGACCGGGAGCTGACAGCCGTCTCTTTCAGCAAGGAGAACAACGCTTAACGCATGATCAGAGATGGCCAGGTACATGTAGAGTACTTCTTTGGGCAAAGGGCTGACCAGCCTCGGCAAGGAATGCAAGTGAACTTTCAATTTCTGGAAGGCGGCCTCAGCATCCGGCCCCCATTCAAACCTTGCCTTTTTCTTAATTGCCTGGAAAAAGTATAGGCATTTGTCGCCTGATCGGCTTAGAAATCTTCCCAAGGCCGCCAGACAATCTGTTAACTTCTGAACCTCTCGGATGGTACGAGGCGACTGCATGTCAATGACCGCCTGCACCTTCTCAGGGTTCACCTCTATTCCTCTCTGATTGATAAGGAAACCGAGAAATTTCCCAGACTCAACTCCAAAGACACATTTCTTGGGATTGAGCATGACATGGTGCCGCCTGAGTGTGGCGAAAGTTTCTCGGAGGTCCGACAGATGATCTTTCTGAAGTTTAGTCTTGACAATCATATCATCAATGTATGCCTCGACGTTTCTCCCAATCTGATCAAAGAACACAGTGTTTATCATTCGCTGGAAGGTAGCCGGGGCATTCTTAAGACCAAACGGCATGACCGTGTAATAGTATAACCCCTGATCATTGACGAAGGCCGTCTTCTCCTGATCTTTCTTCCATAAAGGAATTTGATGGAAACCAGAGTAGGCGTCCATAAAGCTCATCAAAGCATGGCCGGCTGTTGAGTTGACCAGGTTATCAATTTTAGGTAGAGGGTAACTGTCTTTGGGGCACGCCTTGTTTAAGTCTGTGTAGTCTACACACATTCGCCAGGTGCCATTCGGCTTTTTAACAAGCACCAAATTTTCAACCCAGTCTGGGAAGTAACATTGCCGAATGAATCCTGCATCAAGTAATTTTTTAACTTCGGCGGCTGCCGCCTGACTTCTTTCTTCGCCATGGTTCCGCTTCTTCTGCCGTACCAGCCTCTTTTTCGGATCCACGGCTAGTTTATGTACCGCTAGATCAGGACTAATGCCTGGCATTTCATTGACTTCGAATGCAAATATGTCCTTGTATTCTTTCAATAGTTTGTGAAAGTCGTCACCCAGGACTCTCAAAGCAGTTGTCCCAACTTTGACTGTTCGGTCAGGACGCGAGTCGTCTAAGATCAGGTCCGTATGCTCACCAGCCGACTGAGGGCGGAATTCATCCGACCGCTCCTCTGCCAATGTTTGCTATTTTCTGTCTTTTCTTGCGGCCCCCGCCTGGGCTGCCTTCCTCTTCTTGCCGCCTGCTTCTTGAACAGGCGCACTCTCCTTGACTTTGTCAAGATCTGTTTTTCGACCAGTCGACCCAGTGGCCATAACAGTGGGCTTAACATCCGAGAGATAGCACTCTCGGGCCATCCTCTTATCTCCCCTTAGGGACCCGACTGTTCCATTATCCCTCTCAAACTTGAGCAACATAAGAGATGGGATTATAACAGCCTTGGAATTATTCAGGGTTGGTCGTCCCAGAATCATGTTGTAGGCCGAGAGTTCTTTTACTACCAGGAACCGGACTACCATGTGTCGTCCTTCCCCTTTTTCGCCCAGACGGATGGGTAAATCCACTCGTCCCACTGGGTGGACGACTCCTCCTCCAAACTCTACTAAAGGGTGGGAGGCCGGATGTATGCAATCAGTCTGATATTTTAGTTTCGACAGACATTTGCTACTGATGAGATCTGAGGAGCTTCCGGTATCTATGAGGATTCGGCCAACTCTCTGGTTGGCCACTTTACATTCAATAACGATAGGGTCGTCATGCGACCCTCTTACCCCTCCTAGATCTTCTTCAGTGATGACAATCTCAGGAAATGAATATTTGGACGGCCGTTCTTGGTGAACGGAATTTACATCTAACCGCCTGATATTGTCTTTGTTGCCCCTAATAGTGGGGCCGCCTCCTGAGAAGCCGCCTGCAATGGTGTAGACGACTGCATCATCTGTATCGGAGCTGTCGGCCTGTTGATTCTTTTTGGCCGACTGCTTTTTTGAGGAAGTTTTCCCCGTAGATTTCTTGACATAAGTGTCAAGATCACCTTGCTCAGCAAGGCGGTCCAGATACCGCATGAGACTGATGCAGTCATTGGTGTGATGACCAACATCTTCATGATAAGCACATAATTTTTCTTGGTTCCGGTTGTTTGCAGAACCCTTCATGGGGACCGGCTTCTCAATTGAGATCCGTCCCTTGATTTCTTTTAGGATAAACTGGTTATCCTTGTTAAACGCATACTTTGGGGAGTATGGTTTGAATTCTTTTTTCTTTTTCTGGGCCGGCTGTTTAGAGGAATCAGCCGCCCAGACCTCTTTTCTTTTCTCGTCTTTGTTGGACGACTGCTTCTGTCGTCCTTCTCTTTTGCCGGACCTTTTACCGTTCGACTGTTTTCCCGTACTACAAAGATCAGTCGCCTGTATATAGGCTTCCGCTTCAATCAAGGCCTCTTGAAGAGTCGCCACCCTCTTTCGGACCAAATCAAATTTGAAGGTCGACCCGTCCTTGAGACCTCTGAAAAAGTCAGTATAGGCTACTTCATCCGGTAACCCTTGAATCTGTATTCTCATCAGGTTAAACCGCCTGATGTAAGAACGAAGCCCCTCCTTCTCGCCCTGCTGAATTGTTCCTAAATCAAGGGTCGTCTTCTTCGCAGGGATGTTCATGGCGAAGTTGGAGGTGAATAAGTAAGCAAGCGCCCTGAAGCTATTTACACAACCAGTCGGCAGGTTGCCGAACCATTGTTGTGCGATTCCTTTGAGATTCGCTGGGAAACACTTGCACCAAGTGGGATCATCCAACCCTTGAAGGTACATCAGGTTGGTGAAGGCCATAAGATGGTCTTCTGGGTTAGTAGTGCCGTCATAGGCGCCTACTAATACATTTTTCACTTTGGCCGGCTGAGCGGCTTCAGTAATTTCCTTGGAGAAGGCCGACGACTGTTCACCAAGTCTAAGCAACCGTAGCTGCCAGTCCATAGGTTGGACGTTTTTTGCTGCATGTCCACCAAACGGAGGTGGCTGCAAAAAATACTGTTGTTGCGGCACAAACGGTAAGTTTGGTACCACCTGGTCGCTATGAAAGCCAGACTGACGGGAGGTGCCGCCTGACTGACTCTCATGATACGACTGCGTATGCCTCATTGAGGTATTTTGCAGAATGTCTTGGAAGTTTGAAGTAGAGGCCGACTCAGACAATCGGTCACTCTTCTTCTGCTCTAGCAGTAGCCGAGCGTCTGTGTATGATTTCCTCGACCCGTTCGCCTGAATATGACGAACAGGTTTCCTATTTCCTGGAGTAGGAAAACGGTATTTTGTGAAATCAAGGGCAGTCGGCTCCCGCTTCCTAGATTTAGGATGAGGAGTCGCCTCTCGCCCTTGAACTGGCTTCCTCTTCAGTGAAGTGGAAGGTTTCTTAGCCGACTGCTCCTTGTGCAGAGCAGGCGGCTTCTTGTTGATCAACTCTTGAATTTCTCCCTTGAAGTCCCTCATGAAGGTCATGAGTTCGTTCCTTGTGATGGGAGCAGACCCATCAGTCGGCTGCTGCCGAACAGGCGGTGCGCCTGCTGGCTCACTTCCAGTTTGAAGATATTCCCGTTCCCTCCTTTCGGTATGACGGGAACGTCGGGCCCTTAGGGTCCCGTCTGAAGCTGTGTGAGCTTCAACTTCAAATTCACTCTCAGTATCGTGGTCCGACTGAACTTGAGGGTCGTCTAGGGGACGCCTCTCTTCAGGAGTCGGTACAGACTTGGATGCCATCTCAGAAGTACTCTCCCCACAGACGGCGCCAAATGTTTCGGGGTTTTCTGATGTCCTGCGGGAGAGTTACAATTCCGAGACTGGAACCGGACGCCTGTACCTGCAAAACAACGGAGACTCCTGGTGGTGGGAGCTCCGCCTCCAACGGTCAAGTTAGTACTTGATTAAGGAGTAATTAATGCGGAAATTAAAGTGATTGGGTCTCTCTAGGTGAGAGTGTTTAATGTAGGTAATCTGCTTTGTTAGCGTGATCAGCCTGTTATCTCTGTGATCTCTGTAAATCTTTTTTTAATCCCCCTTAATGAGGATTAAGGGAGGTATTTATAACCTCGGGAAATGTGCCAATCTAGGTTTAGGTTAACCTTGGGCTGATTTGGCTTCCCTCGGAAGTTGGGCCTAGGTGGCCGGTTATCCCAAGTGTCATGGGAAGGACACATGTCGTGTCGTAATTGGTCCAAGGTGGACGGATCATTGCTTGACACGTGGCAGGCTCCTATTGGCCCATGTGACGGACACATGGCGGAACATGATTGGTCCACTTGTCAGATGGTGATTGGTGGGAGCAAAATCCCCTAATCACTAGGTGAAATTGATCTTGGAGATGGAAGAAGTAACTAAAGCTGAGAAGACTTGAAGGAGTTCTTTATCAAGAAAGTTATTCAATATAAAAGAAGAGTTCCCTAACAGGAACTGAGTTCCCTCACAGGAACGTTCCTTCACAGGAACTTGAAGATTGCTGACTAAGATCTTTGGAGGAACTTAGTAAGCGTGAAGTCCAAGTAAACCTTCCAGAACAAGAATACAGCGCATGAATGTTTTAGTTAAGATTTTATCTTCTAGATTCATTGTTAAATATGTTAAGTAGGATATACATGAAACTTATTAGAAGCGTGACAGTTAGCTTGGCAAATAAATTAAAATCGGAAAAAGATTTTCTTTAAATATTTATCTTTTAAAATCAGTTTGTTAAAAAGATATTATGCTTTTTAATTCAATATTTCTATCTTATTTTCTGAAAAGATTTTCTTCAAAGGATTTAATTAAAAAACCGTGTTTTAAGATAAGTTAAGTTTTACTTATTTATCTTTATGTAAACCTACTGTTTATACAGGTAATACTCGTATAAATAGTAGAGAATAATATGAGCCTAGGTTTTGGTGAGTTTTATGCGTGAAGAATTTACAGAGCTATAGTTGCGTAAGTTTGCCAAGCTTATCATACTGTCATATTAGTTTCGAGTTTCATGCATAGCTTGCCTATCATATACTAGGTGTTAATTCTTATATTTGGTTTCGGGTTTATCAGGGTAAGAGTGTTTTTATCGTTGCATACAGAGAGAGCTTCTGGTGAGAAGGGGAAAGATATGTACTTAGGGAGTACGAGTGAGTTTGAGTGTGGGACTCAAACTGTGTAGAACAAGGTGTTGTTCTGTAGCA
Source organism: Chenopodium quinoa (assembly GCF_001683475.1). Classification (NCBI taxonomy): domain Eukaryota; kingdom Viridiplantae; phylum Streptophyta; class Magnoliopsida; order Caryophyllales; family Amaranthaceae; genus Chenopodium; species Chenopodium quinoa. Next base: position 1,849,385 of record NW_018743197.1, on the reverse strand, counting down.
AGTTCATTCTCGAACTTGAGAGTAGAGGATGAATTATAATAGGTTGTAACTTGGTGTTTGCCCTATTATAGTGGAATTGTTTGAGTTTCAAATCCCTAAGGTAGGGTCGAGGTTTTACTTCTAGTTGGGCACTAGAAGGTTTCCTCGTAAAATTTGTGTGCATCGCAAGTTCCTATTTTGTTCTGTTTTATATTTGCAAAATTATTATTTAGGAACTCAACTACAATTCACCCCCCCTCTTGTAGTGTTCATCTCAGTTAACAGATTATATGAGATTGAACAAAAATACAAAGAAGGACCATTTTGCTCTCTCATTCATGGACCAAATGTTGGAAAGACTTTCTAACCATGCTTTCTTTTGCTTCTTGGATGGGTACTCCGGATTTTTCCAATTCCCTATCCATCCAAGTGAGCAAGAGAAAACTACTTTCACATGTCCATATGGAACATTTGCATACCAAAGAATGCAATTCGGGTTATGCACTGCTCCTTCAACTTTCCAACGATGCATGACTTCTATTTTCTCTTAGATTTTTGAAAAAGAAATTGAGGTATTCATGGATGATTTTAGTGTTGGTGGCTCGTCTTTTGACAATTGTCTTTATAATCTTGAAAAAGTTTTGAAAAGGTGTCAAGAGACGAGTTTGGTTTTGAATTGGAAAAAATGCCACTTTATTGTTGAGGAGGGTGTTGTCCTTGGCCATAAAGTTTCAAAGAATGGCATTGAGGTTGATCTGGCCAAATTTTCGGTGATTGCAAAGTCTGTTGCTTGGCACTGGTGCATGTCGCCTGGCGGTGGTGCCTGTCGTTTGGCGCTAGCTTCTATTATTCGCGTCAGGAGGTTTTTTTTTATTCTGAATGGAACTTGATTTCTTTTCGATCGGTTTCCGGGCTATTTTTCTATAAATAGGGTCCTAGACCTCCGTTTTCAAATCATCAAGAATTAACAATTTCTATTATCCTCTATCTTAAGCTAGAAGCTTATGCTCTCTCTATTCTTTTTCTAAACCTTTCCCTTTTAACAAAATTCCGCATACATTAGTTCTAGACACACCTAGCCAAGCTTGAAGTTGCCTTTGCCCTAGACGTGAAAGGTTGATAATTTCTTAGGGTTTGGTCCCAAATCTCTATTTTAATAATTCTAGACACACCTAGCCAAGCTTGAAGTTGCCTTTGCCCTAGACGTGAAAGGTTGATAATTTCTTAGGGTTTGGTCCCAAATCTCTATTTTAATTATTCAAATTAATTATTTGATTTAATATGTTCCTTGAAGTTACTAACGCGTGTATTTTGTTATTAGAAAGAGATACTAGACATTCAAGTAAGTAATTTAGTTACTTTGTTATTCTTTTGATATAGAAATCATGATTATAATTTTATTGTTATAATTACTAGTATCATGTTAGGATGTCTTTATGATTTTTAGTATCATGTTTAGGGTAATAAATAAGATTTCTAATATCATGTATGCTTTCTAGTATTGATCATGTTTAGGTTTCTTCCTATTTTCTTTTTAATATTATGTTAGTATCATGTTAGGGATGAAGCTTTGATTTTTATTATTTAGTGACATGCTAGGATTTGTTATTAATCTTGTTAGTATCATGCCTAGGATCTTGCTATTATTATGCTTTGAGATACTGTTGCTTGATTATTATTTTTGTTGCTTGATCGCGCTTTTTATGCATGCTTAAAGGGAATTTGTACTTGTAATCACGCTTAATAAGATAATTAATAATCTTGTTTAAGCTAATATGATTATAATTAAAGTGATCGCCAATAATAGTTTTGTTTGTGCTAAAATATTCAACCAACATAGATTAAACAGGTTTAGGGTTAACCTATTGATTGCATGTTAGTCAGAAAGCGCACATAAATATGAGAAGAATAAAGTAGAGGCCTATTATTAGGGCAGGTTCAATCCCTTTTAGGTTGGATTTGTACCTTCATCCCCAAATATCCAGACATGGTTCCAGACCACTATGGAGTTAGCGATCTCATGGATCGTGAAGGGGTGTAACCTTCACCCTGTGAACGATTTACAGGTTCCTAAAACTTGTTGGCGACTCTTTTACTCTAGCTTCCTTCCCTTTGGACACCACCATGCTTAAGTGTATGATCACAATGGGACTTAATTGTGGGATGCTTGAAATATTCCCTAAATGTTCCAAGGGTTTTTATTAGTGATGGAGGCTCCCATTTCGCCAAAAAACAATTTTAAGCTCTTCTCAAGAGATATGGAGTTCATCACAAAGTTGGTCTTCCCTACCACACTCAAGGGAAAGTGGAGGTGTTAAATCGAGAAATCAAGAATCTTCTTGAAAGGATGGTAAACAAATCGAGGAAGGATTGGTCGCTCAAACCACTAGTAGAAAAATTGCAATAGGCAGCCCCCATATGGCACCGGTTCAGGCCAAACCGGTGGCCAAAACCGATCTAGAAATGGGCGGGATTTTATAACAAGAGAAAAGGCACCGGTTTGGCCTGAACCGGTGCCAAAATTGTAAAAGGCACCGGTTTGAACTGGTGCCAAATGAACCGGTGCCTAATTAAAAAAAAACCCGCCTCTTTCCTTCTTCCTTCTCTTTCTCTTTCATTCATTTTCGCTGTTCCATTCTCTTTCTCTTCACTGTTCCATTCTCAAAACCCCTCACCTCACCTACGAAACCCCTCACCTCACCTGCACTCTTACCGCAACAGTCGCCGGCCACCCTCACCGCCGCCACCCCTGACCTTCTCTTTCTCCCCTAGCATTCTCTTTCTCCCCTGCCGTGGTGTTTCTCCCCTCAGCTCAACCCCCTCCACTGTCCTGAAGGTCGATGCCGCACCACTGCCCTGCTGAAGGTTGCCGCCGCACCACCGCCCTGCTGAAGGTTGACGCCGCGCCACCGCACCACTGACCACCGCACCACAGACCACTAAAATCTCAATTTGAGTGTTTTAGGTATAAATTTTTTATTTATTCTCAATAATTTCCCATTTATGAACTTATATTAATTTGTTTTGCATGTTGAAGAATTGTTAGGCAAATTAAAATTTAGGTTAGAATATAATTTTACTTCAATTTGTTTCAATAATTGGTTTTTTTTATTGGGAAATTGTGAAAATATTAGAAATTAGTAACCTTGTTACTCATTTAGTTGGATATTAGTATGTTTTAATGGTTTATTTAATTTGTTTTGATGTGTAATTTTGAATAAAGTAGAGAATATTAGCCTTGTTACTTAATTAGTTGAATTTTGGTTTGGTATAATGGTTAGAGATTAGTAACCTTTTTAGTTTAACAATTTTGAATAAATAAAATGAAAAAAAAATTAGAGATTAGTAACCTTTTTAGTTTAGCAATTTTGAATAAAAAAATGAATTTTGAACAAATTAAAGTAGTGAATACATAGTTTAGCAATTGTTAGTTCAATGAATGATGTGTTTTAACTTAGAAATAAATTAGTGAATTGACATGTTATGAGAAGTACATACATAATATTTAACCTAATTTTTGTTTTTTTGTTTTTTTACCCGAGTTTAATTAGCTTGAGGACTACATATTAAGCTCAAGTGGGTAGTTGCTATATTGGTATGACTTATAAAATTTACTTAGCTATATTTCTTTCTATTTATCCATTTAATAAAAGTTTATTCATGAAATTGCAACTTGTGTATTGTTTAATTGCAAATAAATACAACAATATATAGAATACTTGCATCATCATATGCCTAGATACCCGTTCAAGGCTTTCTCATTAGGAGAAAGTCTTGAATAGTCCCCGGTTGGGACTGTTCCTGAATGTATACTCTCACTTAGGTGGTGAATGTATGTTTTCTTTTCGATTTTAAGGAAAATCATGGCTTACCATTTCCTCACTATGTTCTCTGGGTACATATGTGGGTAATTAATTATCTACATCGTGTACTTGGAGAACTAGGGGGAAATGTTGCGGATTTTCCTTAAAATTGGAAAGTTGACATATATTCACTAGTGAGAGTAGACATTTAAGGATGGGTTAGGTTGGAGTGATAAGGACCCTTTGGAGACATGCATTTTTTCACTATATGAATGGTATATTCACGTTATGTACTTGAATTTGATTTACATAATATATGTAGCACTTACACATTATAAATTATATGTTGTTATATATGTTTAGAGACAATTTACTAAATGGAGAAGGATCGTGGGTGGATGTATGGTAGACGCGATACATTGGAATTTTGGAATGGGGTTCAAGAGTTTTGCAAGAGGGCTTTAGCTTATCAACGCAAACTGGGAGGCAAAGGCCTTTATTGTCCTTGTGTTGATTGTAATAATGTAAATGTGGTCGATAGTGTTGAAATCATTAGAGATAATGTATTATGTCGTGGGTTTAGGAAATTATACCATGTGTGGATTTGGCACGGAGAAAGTTGAGAGTTGTAGACACCTAAAAATGTCTCCCCAAAACCAAACCCGTTGATGAACACCTTTAACCGCCATCATTGGTCGAGTTGAGTATTTAATCTTTGGAGTGCTTAAATTCATGTTCTACCCAATATATTTCATGAACCAATCCAATTTCTAGCTCATTTTCCTAAACCATAACCTATTTTTCACTTTTCGTGTCCACATCACAAAACTGAGAGAAAATGATTTTATGGATATAAAATTTTGATCCAACTATTATTTTTTTAAATAAGCCTTTAAATAAGATTTCCATCCATATATCATAAGCCCAATTCCGAGCTATAACGAAAAAGATATGAGCAAAACACTAAACTCAGCCTAAAACCGACACCCTTCCACTAAAACGACCATATCTTAAAATCTACATATTATTTTGACTTGATTTTAATTGGGTTGGAAAGTAGACTTGATAAGAATTCCAATGATATATTATATGCCTTATTCCGAGTTACGGATCAAAAGGTATGATTATTTTAAAAACGGGTAAAAAACTGAAATTATCGCGCAGCAGCAAAAATGCCGCGACGCGGCAAAAGCTGACGTGTCACGGGACTTATTCCCGTGACACGGTGCCCATTTTTGTAATTTTGCTCAATTTTCCCCCGTGTCATGGTGCAATTTCCCGTGTCACGGTGCCCATTCCGTGACACGGGAATATTCCGTGTAATTTCCGCGTACTTTTTACACCGTGACACGGAATACTGAACCGTGACACGGCATACTGCACTGTGCCACGGTGGACAATGCCGTGTCATGGAATTTCTTCCCGTGTCAAGGTGCACATCCCGTGCCACGGGATTGCTCTGTGTTTTCTTCGCGTAATCCCTAAACGCGTTTTCACTTCCCGTAACCTAAATATTTCCCGTGTCACGCAAATTTGTACCGTGTCACGGGAAAGTTTCCCATCTGACGGTGGGATTTCCCGTGTCACGGTACACTTTACCGTGTCGCGGGATACTTTTTTAGGGTTTTTATCATTTTAGGGTTTGGTGTGTTCCCTCAACACATTTTCTCTATAAATACCCCCCCTTTCTGCAGTTCGGGGCACCAATAATCATTCTCTCTCACCTTACACCAATAATCATTCTCTTCTCCCTCTTTAACCTAATTTCTAGCCTCCTTATTCTTCCATAACAATTCCCCTAAGCACTCCAAGGAGTCTATACTTAACCCGAGGTTCCGTCCTTAAACCAAGGCGTGAAAGGTACAAATAACTGAGGGTTTGGACCAAATCAACTCTACTTTTTATTTAATTTAATTTTCATTTACTTTATATTTTTTTATTGAAGTAACAAACAGTTAATTGATGATGTAGCAATTAAAAGGAACACACAGAATATGAGTAATTAATTAATTTAATTACTCTTATTTTATTTTTAATATTGCTAGTATCATGATTAGGGTTGTTATTATTATCATTTGATTTGGCTAACACTATTATTGTTAAATTGCTTCCAATATTAATGATTATTCTATTATATTTTTTTATTGATCACTATATTGCATGTTTAAAGGGAATATGTAATTGAAATTCACACCTAATAAGATAATTTGGACAACCGGTTTAGGTTCCTTTTTAATCTTGTTAATTAATTCAAGTGATCCCAAGCCTTTTTTATTTTATTGTTTTATTATTTATTTTTGGCCCAAACCCTTTATTTATTTTTATTTAATTTTTTAGCCCGAATAATAAATAGTCAGAAAAGGCCCGAAATTATCAATCGGCACTTAAAATGCCGAAGGAAATTAGGGTTAAAAATGTATTTAGACGGAAAAACAGGCTGGAATTTTCCGCGCCACTGCAGGTACCTACCGTGTCACGGGAATCCTTCCCGTCTGACGGTGGGATTTCCTGTGACACGGGAGGTCTGCCGTGACACGGGACATTCCGTGTCTTTTCCGCGTAAACCCTTAATGCGTTTTTTATCCCGTTTTCTGAAAATTTCCCGCGTCACACCAAAAATGTACCGTGTCACGGGAAAGTGTACCGTCTGATGGTGGAGCTTCCCTTGTCACGGTACAGCTTGACCGTGTCACGGGATACTCTTTTAGGGTTTTTATCATTTTAGGGCTCCGTGTGCTCCCCCAGCACATTTTCCCTATAAATACCCCCTCATTTCTGATGAACGGGGCACGGAGTAATTCGATTATTTTATTTTCTCTCTTCATTCTTTAGCCTAAACACTAGCCTACCCTTTTCTACTTCAAAATTCCTTCTTCAAGTACTCAAAGGAGTCCATACTTCACTCGTGGTTCCATCCTTAAGCCAAGGCGTGAAAGGTAGAATTGTTTGAGGGTTTGGCCCCAAAATCAACTTTACTTTATTTAATTTAATTTAATCATTGCTTTATTATTTTCTTGAAGTTACTAACTCGTTTATTATTTTGTAGTTGCAAACAAACAGAATCAAAGTAAGAGTCATGCTCCTTTTATTTTTATTATTTTTCTAACGATTTTATGTTGTTGGAATTGTGATTAATTTGGTTTTGATATTAATGTTGTTCTATTATTTTATGATCACTATATTGCATGTTTAAAGGGAATATGTAATTGAAAATCACGCCTAATAAGATAATTTGGACAACCGGTTTAGGTTCCTTTTTAATCTTGTTATTAATTCAAGTGATCACAATATTTTAGAATTATGTGTTGCATTAATATTCAACCAATTTAGCTAAATAATAGTTTGGAGCAAATTGAATATTCTGTTTGTATGCCTTTGAGATCGCAGGAATGCTTTTCACTATAAGAATCGAGTAGAGGCCAATACGGGCGAATGTGACTCCATGACTCACTTCGTACCATCATCCCCGATCAACCTTTCGTGGTTCCGAACCATATGGAGTTAATAATCTCATGGATTATGAATGGGGTGTAACCTTCAAGGGTCAATCGTTGTTGCCTATCGTTGTCCCTTATCGTGGTTGCCTTTTTATGATCCGTGAACGGTTTACAAGTTCCTTAAAAAACTTGTTGGCGGCTCCCTACTTTATTTGTCCCTAATCGTTGTCCCTAATCGTAATGTCAATTCCCACTTCCTATGAGTGCCAAGCATATTCACCACATGCTTTTAACGTAGGCGCACTTCGAGCGACACCTACAGTGTTCTACATGCGTCTTAGCCCCGGGGATTTAAGCTCTATCAACCCAAAAATGCTCATGGCAATAAGGGTTCATCCGAGTTATTAAATCCACCCAAACCATGGAGTCGAGTTCGATTTCATCACGAACTCGCGGAGCCGCCCGTTGGCATACACCCTCAAGGGAGGCTGCCTTGCTAACGCGTCCAAACTCTTAACCATGGTACCCTATTGACACCAAATAAACTTGACCATAGTCGAACATAGAACTTGACCTTAGGTTGCGAACTATTCTTTGCATCATTGTGCCTACGTGTTTTATGTTTGGTCGTTTTGATCCTAACCTTAACGATCTTTCTTTGTCTATGGTAGATTATTGTATGACTAACGATTGCCAATGGACCGTACTCACTTAGTAATTAGCAAAAAAAAAAAAAAAAAAAAAAAAAAAAAAAAAAAAAAAATTCCCCGTGCCACGTTAGCATCCACCGTGGCACGGTGGAGTTTCCCGTGGCGCGGTAAACATTCCCGTGCCACGGCACAGTCCACCGTGACGCAGTGGACCTGCAGCAAAAAAAAAAGTTTGCCGCGCCACGGGAAACTCTACCGTGTCACGGCAAATTTTCACCGTGACACGGTGGATTTCCAAAAAAAAAAAAACCCGTGCCACGTCAGCATCCACCGTGGCACGATGGAGTTTCCCGTGGAGCGGAAAACATTCCCGTGCCACGACACAGTCCACCGTGGCACGGTGGACCTACACCAAAAAAAAAACCACCGCGTCTCGGCAGCTTGTCACGTGACACGGTACAGTCTTCCGTGTCACGGTGCCCTTGAAATAAGTCCAGTCAGCTTTTTTTAAGTCGTCTGTGTTAATTTGGTCCTCGCGTCAGTCATTTTGGTTATTGTTCACATGTCTAACCATACGATCATACCACGAGTCTTATAACATCACTTAGTCACTCACGAGTCAAGTATAGTCCACACACTTTCTTTATGTTCCGACTCGAGTCGTGCACCAGGTCGTTTATGATCGTATATTAGGTTCATGCACTCTTTTTTCGTCATAATAAAAAAAATGAGTGGAGTTTTCTCACCTGTTTTCAAATGTCTATTTTTTTCCTTCCTTTCCTATCTTGAGCAATGAGTCAAACAATTAAGTGAATTATTTTATTTCACAGTACTTGGTCAAGGAACAAGGATAGATTAATATGGTTCGAGTCATTACCGCAACAATCTCTCAGATTTAATAGGCGTCCAAAGAGAACTTTGCCATCTCCATTACTCATCACCTTTCAATGGCCACTAAAGAAGATATTGAGAACATCAACAAATCCATCGAGGCACTGTCTGCCATGATGCAAACCCTTACCACTAGGGTCACTACCATGGAACAAAACAAGGTCACTGTTTTCACCCTTGACAAACTGAAGGAACAAATGAGTAAGATTTATGAGGATTTCACTTATGTGGAACGACCTCCCAAAGGACAGACTCCCTGAAAAGTTCTCCACTGCTGATATTCCAAAGTTCAAGCCTACTGACAATCCAATATTCCATTTGAAGGCGTTCTCTGCAACCATGGCTCTTCAGGCATTGGACGTAACACTCTTCCCTACGGTGTTCCCTCTCTCCTTAGAACATGCTTGCCAACAATGGTTTTATTCCTTAGATGCCAAGCATACTGCGACTTGGCAAGATGTCACCGACAGTTTCATGAATCGTTACAAGTGTAACATTCAAACTAAAACTTCTGAACGTGAACTCTCCATTCTCAAACAGAAAGAGAATGAAGGCTTCACCGCTTACCTGAACAGGTGGAGGGAAACAGCTTCACTCTTGGTAGATCCTCCCAAAGAAAGAAAGATGGTTTGCCTCTTTATTCAAAATCTGACTCATAAATATAGGGAACATCTCAAATTTCTTCCACTGAACACTTTCAAAGCTGTATACGACATCGGCATCAATATCGAGGATGAGCTAAATAAGACTGCTGGTAGTAACAATAATAACACTTGGAAAAACAAGAAGAACGACCATCCTTCTTCTTCGTCTTCTAAGCACGAAAATACTACCAACAATATAAGTCAAGTTGATCTCAATGAAGTGTTAGCTCTTGATACTCCATTGCCCAAGAAGAAAAGAACTTACACTCCTTTAGGAATGACTTATGATGCGGCCTTTGATTGCCTTTACAGTCAAGGCTTGATCACACCTATTGGGCCATTTCCAGAGCCAAAACCTGAAGAAAGGAGCGCCAAATGGAATCCCAATGCTTATTGCAAGTACCATCAAGGAAGGGGCCACACTACGGAGAAATGTTGGAATTTGAAGGACGTCATTCAAGACTTGATGGATGCAAACAAACTTCCTGTCCCTCCAGGCGGCAAGAAGTAATGAATACAAGGCACACAGATCCTTCGTGCAAGATTTCATGATTTCTTTCTTTATCATTCTTCTCCATTCCCCCATTCATGTCTAGCATAGGTTTTCCACTTTGAATTTTTTTATATGTTTCATGTGTTTCGTTCACCTTTTCCAATTAATAAAATGAGCAATTTTCCTTTACATCTCGATCATAGAATTTTTCATTCATTCATTCATTCTCAATTAAAAAAAAATATATCAATTACCGAACTAAACCCAAGGTACACCAATGACTTGAGGCACCTTTGCAACCATGTCATTCCCTGTTAACTGTTCAATCACATTCCATTTCTTCATCAACCATTTTGAGCCTCGTCTAACGTTTGGCCTTCATTTCTTCAACCCACATTCACTTAACCCTGGGATTGGAAGATGTGTAGTTGTATAACATTCAAAAAGCAAGTAAAAAAAGAAGAAAGCAGCAAAGCAACAATAAAACAATGTCTAAAGGCAAGTGTTCCAATGTCTTTGATATGAACACGTCTCAAATTGCGTCTCTCATCGAGTGTTTGGTACCGTGCCTGAGAAACATGAATGCTAAGTGAGTGATGGACCGCATGATCTGAGATTGTCTACATTGATTCAAAATAAAAAAAAAAGAAAAAAGAAATTCAAAAAAAAAAAAGTTGAAAATAAACTTGCAAAATTCAAAATTTTCAAATTCAAAATTACACATCTTGGGGATTCTCTCGGGTCTTGAGCCTTTTACCCCTTTCTTCCTTAAACCATCAACTTAACCACATTACAACCCTTGAAAGACCTCTTTGAGGTGTACATACACTTGTGCAAAGTTCGGTTAGAGCTACGTTCGGCCTGATTCCTAACGGATACGTAGGCAACCTCACATCGAGGTGCGGCCACATTCATATTCATACCCATGCATGATCGAGTCAAAGAATATCCAATGCTTATCCCTACCCATTTAGAGCTAGACTTGGGGGCTTGAACCCAAATCACATTAGCTTACCCAGCCTGAAGAGTCATCATCTTTAACTCTTCTCACATCTCTTTCCATCGCTATAACCCTTGCAGCCAGCCTTAGTATCACATTCACACACTTCACTCACACATCCATATCCATACCAATCATCCTTCCCTTTAAGAGCTCTTTATCATGAAATCTTGTTTCAACACTGTGCATGTTTCATCATATTTAAAGACAACATTCAGTAGAAGAAACATTGTATACTTGCTTAGATTCCTGACCTGAGCAATGTTCATTGTTTCGCATAATGTGCTAAGAAACATTTATATATAAATGATTTTTAATCATACAAAGCATATCGTGCTTAGCTCCTTGACCTAAGCAACGTTCATTATGCAATAATCACTATACGTGCTTAGTTTCCAGACCTAAGTGACGTTCAAAATTGCTTCTTTACACCATATATGATGCTTAGCTCCATGACTTAAGTTCATTCATCTATTGTGTCACATGATGTAATTGTCCTTAGCCTCCTGGCCTAAGAACATGCATCATGCATACATTATTTTCAGGACAAGCAATTCAATCCATACGATTCATTTCGTCTTGCTCAAGGAGGAAGTTCAAAACTTCTTTCCTTTTTCATTATTTTATTTTAGGGAAGTTAAAAAACTTTTTCCAAGTTTTCATCGAAGGAAGTTCGAAAATAAAAGTTCAGTTTTCACATCTTTCTTTTTCGGGAGAAAGTCGGTACCCTCCACTCATGACAAAAATTGACGAAAATTTTTGCTTTTGCATCTTCGTTTGCTTGTGTCTGCACACACACATATACACACACACACTCACAATTCATACACATGTCATGTCACATCAAGTCAAACTTGGTCAAGTTAGTGATCAAGTCAATCACAGTATATACGAGTCCATTGGCAAATTTATTTTTCCAGGTCTTATCTACAGCCCACGTCCGGGGACAAACGGACCATTTACAGCCCACGTCCGGGGACAAGCGGACCATCTATAGCCCACGTCCGGGGACAAGCGGACCATCTGCAGCCAACGTCCGGGGACAAGCGGACCACCATCATTTCATGACGCAAGGTTCTCGATACACAGAGACTTGCAATCTCATCATCTTTCGACTTTCCTCAAGCATGGAAAGTATTATCTGGTGGATTTTTCTTCAAGGATAGAAAACCGCCAAATCGGCTTTCCTCAAGCATGGAAGACATAATCGGTGGAATTCTTCAAGCATAGAATGAAACTATATTCATCAGTCGGCTTTCCTCAGGCTTGGAAAGCGTTATCGGTGGATTTTTCTTTAAGTATAGAAAACCGCCAAGTCGGCTTTCCTCAAGCTTGGAAAGCGTTATCGGTGGATTTTTCTTCAAGTATAGAAAACCGCCAAGTCGGCTTTACTCAAGCATGGAAAGCATCATCGGTGGATTTCTTGAAGGATAGAATGACACCAAATTCATACGTCGACTTTCCTCAAGCATGGAAAGTATTATCCGGTTGGTTTCTTCAGGCTTAGAAAACTACCAAACTCCTCATTCGGCTTTCCTCAGGCATGGAAAGCGTTTCAACAGACGTCATCCAGTGGATTCCTTCAAGAATAGGAAGCTACCAAGCTCATTTACCACCAATACACCGGTGTTAGATAAGCATTCTATCCCTTTACTCTTTTATTTGTAGAAATAACATTTTTCTGCAGGTATCGGCGTATACAGAATGATTTAGGATCGCAGAATGTCTTTAATCAATCTCCGTCCCTATCAGCTACTTTGAATATCGTTTTCAAAACTGACGTTTCTACAAACTTAGTCAAAGTGGGGGCTTCTGTAGACACCTAAAAATGTCTCCCCAAAACCAAACCCGTTGATGAACACCTTTCACCGCCATTATTGGTCGAGTTGTGTAATTAATCTTTTGAGTGCTTAAACTCATGTTCTATCCAATATATTTCATGAACCAATCCAATTTATAGCTCATTTCCCTAAACCATAACCTATTTTCCACTTTTCGTGTCCACATCGCAAAACTGAGAGAAACTGATTTTATGGCTATAAAATTTTGATCCAATTATTATTTTGTTGGATAGGCCTTTCAATAATATTTCCAACCATATATCACAGCCCAATTCCGAGCTATAACGAAAAAGATATGAGAAAACACTAAACTCGGCCTAAAACTGACACCCTTCCACTAAAACGACCATATCTTAAAATCTACATATTATTTTGACTTGATTAAAATTGGGTTGGAAAGTAGACTTGATAAGAATTCCAATGATATATTATATGCCTTATTCCAAGTTACGGATCAAAAGTTATGATTATTTTAAAAACGGGTAAAAAACTGAAATTATCGCGCAGCAGCAAAAATGCCGCGAAGCGGCAAAAGCTGACGTGTCACGGGAAGCTGACGTGTCACGGTGCCCATTTTTGTAATTTTTCTCAATTTTCCCACGTGTCACGGGATTTTTCACCGTGTCACGGTGCAATTTCCCGCGTCACGGTGCCCATTCCATAACACGGGAATATTCCGTGTAATTTCCGCGTACTTTTTACACCGTGACACGGCATACTGCACTGTTCCACGGTGGACAATGCCGTGTCACGACATTTTTTCCCGTGTCACGGTGCACATCCCGTGCCACGGGATTGCTCCGTGATTTCTCCGCGTAATCCCTAAACGCGTTTTCACTTCCCGTAACCTAAATATTTCCCGTGTCACGCAAATTTGTGCCATGTCACGGGAAAGTTTCCCGTCTGACGGTGGGATTTCCCGTGTCACGGTACATTTTTCCGTGTCGCGGGATACTTTTTTAGGGTTTTTATCATTTTAGGATTCCGTGTGCTCCTTCAGCACATTTTCACTATAAATACCCCCTTTCTGCAGTTCGGGGCACCAATAATCATTCTCTCTCACCTTACACCAATAATCATTCTCTTCTCCCTCTTTAACCTAATTTCTAGCCTCCTTATTCTTCCATAACAATTCCCCTAAGCACTCCAAGGAGTCTATACTTAACCCAAGGTTCCGTCCTTAAACCAAGGCGTGAAAGGTACAAATAACTGAGGTTTGGACCAAATCAACTCTACTTTTTATTTAATTTTATTTTCATTTACTTTATATTTTTTTTTATTGAAGTTACTAACAGATTATTCATGATGTAGCAATTAAAAGGAACACGCAGAATGTGAGTAATTAATTAATTTAATTACTCTTATTTTATTTTTAATATTGCTAGTATCATGATTAGGGTTGTTATTATTATCATTTGATTTGGCTAACACTATTATTGTTAAATTGCTTCCAATATGAATGATTATTCTATTATATTTTTTATTGATCACTATGTTGCATGTTTAAAGGGAATATGTAATAAAAATTCACGCCTAATAAGATAATTTGGACAACCTGTTTAGGTTCCTTTTTAATCTTGTTAATTAATTCAAGTGATCACAAATTTTATAGAATTATGTACTGTGTTGCATTAATATTCAACCTATTTAGCATAATAATAGTTTGGAGGAAATTGAATCTTTGTTTGTATGCCTTTGAGATCGCAGGAATCACTTTTCACTATAAGAATCGAGTAGAGGCTAGTACGGGCGAATGTGACTCCACGACTCACTTCGTACCATCATCCCCGATCCTCCTTTTGTGGTTCCGAACCATATGGAGTTAGTAATCTCATGGATTATGAATGGGGTGTAACCTTCACGGGTCAATCGTTGTTGCCTTTGTTGTCCCTTTATTCGTGGTTGCCTTTTATGATCCGTGAACGGTTTACAAGTTCCTTAAAAACTTGTTGGCGGCTCCCTACTTTCCTTGTCCCTAATCATATATGTCAATTCCCACTTCCTATGAGTGCCAAGCATATTCACACATGCTTTAACGTAGGCGCACTTCAAACGGCGCCTACAAGAGTACAGTGGGGATCTTGATCGGAACGATGTGCGTGTTAGAAGCAATGAGATTCATGTGGACGAGGAATACGAGAATGATGAGTATATTGTTGATAATGGTGAGGATGGAGCCGATGATGATCAGGCGGATGAGGTCGAGGATGAACAAGTGGATGAGATGTTGCATGGTGTTGAAGGTGAAGTGTTTGAGTTATTATCGGATGCTTCCAAAAAGCCTTTGTATCCCGGGTGCAAAAAATACTCCAAACTATCGGCCGTGCTAACACTTTTCAACATTAAGTCGAAGCATGGGTGGACGGACATCAATTTTACTGATTTGTTTACCGCATTAAGTGATATGTTGCCTGATGGGAATGAAATTCCTAAGTCTTACGATTACGCAAAGAAGCTCATGTGTCCCTTTGGTTTGGAGTATAAGAAGATACATGCATGTCCTAATGACTGTATTTTGTATCGAAATGAGTATGAACAACTGCAGGAGTGTCCATGATGCAAGCGGTCACGTTACAAGCACATGAGTTGCAATCTTGGCACGGAGGGACCTCCTGCTAAGGTGTTGTGGTATCTTCCCATTATTCCAAGGTTTAAGCGTCTGTTCTCAATACCAAAAGACGCTAAAAACTTGAGGTGGCATGCAGAAGGAAGAAAGAAAAACATAATGCTGAAGCATCCAGTTGACTCTCCACAGTGGAAGAACATTTATTTGAAGTTTGAGGAATTTGGTAATGAAGTCAAAAATTTAAGGCCTGGGTTGTGCACGGACGGGATGAATCCATTTGGCACTCTTAGTACCCAACACAGCACATGGCTGGTACTTTTAGTGATTTATAATTTGCCTCCTTGGCTGTGCATGAAACATAAGTATGTAATGCTTTCATTGCTAAAAACTGGTCCTAAGCAACCTGGAAACGACATAAATGTTTACCTTGCCCCGCTTATTGACGACTTGAGAAAGATGTGGGACGAAGGGGTTTCCGTTTTCGATGCTCATCAGAACGAGATGTTCACATTGCGTGCATCCCTTATGTGGATCATGAATGACTTCTCTGCATATGGCAACTTGTGTGGGTACAAGGTCAAAGGGAAAAAAGCATGCCCCATATGTATTGATGACACATCAAGCGTATACCTGACTCATTCTCACAAAGATGTCTACCTACGGACTCGAAGGTTCCTTAGTCGTGATCACCCGTACCGTAGGCAGAAAAAGGCTTTTGATGGAACCGTGGAAAAGGATACTGCGCCTAGACCATTGACTGGTGCTGAGATTAGTGCTCGGGTGAAAGGGATACGAACGGTGTTTGGAAAATCAGAAAAAACTGTGGTCTCAGCTGCTTTGTTTAAGAAAGAATCAATCTTTTGGAAGCTTCCGTACTGGAGAGAACATGACGTTAGGCATTGTCTTAATGTGATGCATATAGAGAAGAATGTGTGTGATGCTCTTTTGGGACGCTTATGAATATCCCAAGCAAAACAAAGGACGGAATGGGTGAACGGTTAGATTTGAAAGAGATGGGGATTCGTCCAAAATTGTGGCCTCAAGAAAAGGTTAGAAAGGGGAAGGAGCCAAGAATAGAAGATGAAAATGTTTTGAAAAAAGGGAAGGAGAAGAGCAAGGGAAAGGGAAAGGCCAAAGATGCGTCAAAGAAGAAAGTTAAGGGTAAAGGGAAGGATGAAAAGAATTATTTACCCCCGGCTTGCTATACATTGTCAAGGGTAGAGAAACGTATGTTTTGTGCATGTTTGTACGACATTAAGGTTCCATCAGGGTACTCATCTAACATGAAAAGATTTGTAACCTTAAATGGAGAATTGAAGCTGACAAGTATGAAATCCCATGATTGTCACATTATGATGCAAGTATTCCTACCGATTGCAATCCGTGCTATTCTACCGAAACACGTGAGGGAAGCGATTACAAGCCTTTGTTCGTTTTTCAATACAATTTGTAGCAAAGTTCTTGATCCTTGTACACTAGATGCTTTGCAAGCAGATGTAGTTGTGACTTTGTGCAAATTTGAGATGTATTTCCCACCCTCATTTTTTGACATAATGGTTCATCTGGTTCTTCATTTGGTGCGTGAGATTAAGTTGTGCGGTCCAGTGTTCATGAGGTGGTGCTACCCTTTTGAAAGACACATGGGTACATTACAAGATAATGTACGGAATCGGGCTCACCCTGAAGGAAGTATGATGCAAGGGATAGTGGGTGAGGAGATAGGTAACTTTGTGGCGGACTACATAGCCCTTGATCAACCTATTGGTCTTCCTACTTCTCGACATGAAGGTAGACTTGATGGTTATGGCACAATTGGGTTGAAATGAATGTCACCAGATCGAGATCAGTTCTTACAAGAACACCTTTATGTGTTGCACCATGTTTCAGATGTGCACCCATATTTAGACGAGCACATAACTAGTTTGCGTGCCGAATTTCCATCCAAAGGTGAAAGGGCACTTATGCAGTTGCATAATAAGAGGTTTGTTGATTGGTTTCGTGATCGAGTAATGAGTGGATTGAATGATACTAATGTGACCGATACAGTACGGTGGCTTGCATACGGTCCTAGGGATGATTTCCGTTCATTTGAGGGATATGACATCTATGGGTACACTTTTTGGACCGAGGGTCGTGATTTGAAATCTTCCTCCACCCAAAACAGTGGTGTAACTCTTGTGGCATCGTCAAGGGATTTTTAAAGTTCTAAGGATAAATCACCTGTCGATGCAGAGTTGTCATACTATGGTCGAATTCAAGAAATATGGGAGCTTGATTATTGTGACTTCACGGTTGCTCTTTTCAAGTGTAAGTTGGTTGATAATATCAGGCGTATCGTCAAACATGAAGACTTTACTCTTGTAGATCTTGGCCACTTGAATGATAATGAGGAACCATTTATCCTTGCATCTCAAGCCAAGCAAGTGTTCTACGTAACTGACCCAATGGATTCAAAATGGTCTATAGTGCTAGCTGGCAAAAGAAGAATCCTAGGCATTGGAGATGTTGAGGATGAGGAAGAATATGATGTGTTTGATGATTCAGCACCTTTCACTGTTCCTAGACCTGTTGTACTAAATGACATAGGCAACGAAGCAGGTTATATGCGATCAGACCACAACGAAGGAATTTCGGAATGAGGTAGTTTGATTAAAAGTTAGTAATGGTTTCATTGCAAATATAGTTTAGTTATCATGTATATAGGAGCATAAGTAGGAAAAAATGATATATTTGTAGTTTGAAATTGCCTAAGTGTACTCATTATCATGCATATAGAAGGTTATAGGACCATAAGTAGGTGAAATTGGCTTAAATAGCTTCTACTTAACCCAATTCTTTTGTTTTGTGTATGAACTAACATTTATTCATTCTAACAACCTATATTCAATATATTTAACATGTTTGTAGTTTGAAATTGCCTAAGTGTACCCATTATCATGCATATACAAGGTTATAGGACCATAAGTAGGTGAAAATGGCTTAAATAGCTTCTACTTAACCCAACTCCTTTATTTTGTGTATGAACTAACATTTATACATTCTAACAACCTATTTTCCATATGTATAAGTGATATGTAGATTGAAATTGCCATTTTGTACTCATTATCATGCATATACAAGGTTATAGGACCATAATAAGTAGGTTAAAATGGATTAAATAGCTTCTACTTAACCATAATAACTATCATGCATATACTTTACTATACACTAATATTGTTTTATGATTGCTTTGACAGGTGCTTATATCTCATGGCGGACGATCATGATCCTCATTTGGGAGAGGACATTGACGATGATGAGTATGAGGACGAGTACGAGGATGAGGACGAGGAAGATAGTGATGTGCCTTATGATGTGAATAAGGAGGATGACTTGGGTGAGCTAGAGGATCAGGCTCAAGATGAGTTCGAGCGTAGGCTTGACGATTTTGAAATTTCAGCTGAACGTGCACCGCCTATTGTAAATACATCACGTGAGATTGTTGGTGAGAACCCGACTCCTGAAAGTCAAGGCCAAGGACAAGATGAAAACAACACAGGTGGTGGATGGGGGGGGGGGAAGGCACCGGCTCAAATAAAAATAAGGGGTCCGACGAGAAGCTTTAAGAAACCGGACGGTCCCATGGTCTTACAGTATGACAACAAAGGCCAACCCGGGCCCAAATGGCGTCGACAATATGCTAATCAAGTTGGAATATGTTCGCGGAAAATCCCCATTACACTTGTAATGCGGCAAGTACCTCCGGGTTTGATTCAAACATTTTGGGATGATACAAGGGTAAGTGTGTTTTTGGCACATTTAGACAATTTAAGATACCTTAACCTTATGGTTGTTACTAAATAGAAACTAATAATCGGTTTTAATTTGTGCTTGCAGAGGCTGTTTTCTATTCCTAATGATCCCGAGAAGAGAAGGGTGTTTGAATCTTTATTAGCGGAAAGATTCAGAGGCTTTAAGACCAAGTTGACTAATCGGTGGATCTACAAGAAGAAGAAGAAAACAAAGAAGAAGAATGCTGAAGAAGATGACCGTCTCCCGTGGCAAATATGGCCGACCGTGTCAAAAGATGATTGGGAAGAGTTCGTTATAATGAAGACTCAAAAGAAAGCCATTGTAAGTTTGTGTAAATCTGATCTCAATTGAATAATAGCTTGACACTTTTTGTAGCAATGAGACTAACATTTTTTGTTTTGTAGGAACTTCGAGAGCAAAATAAAGCGTATGCAGAAAAGAAGGAATACGTCCATCGTATGGGTCCTAAGACTTTTGGTGAAAAGAGACCTGAGTGGGTCGTTTCGGGTTTATACCCTAAAGAGCTTCTAGTGGCATCGAAGGAACCCTCTAGTTCCACGATCACTACATTGGTGAGTCGTGCTAGTGATTTCTTTTGTTCTCTCTATACGTTTGATAAGGAAACCGAAAAATGGGTCATCAAGGGTCCGGAAGCCAAAAAATTGGCGGATAAGCTTGTAAGTTACCTATGAATTGTTGAAATTAAGTCACTTTTGCATCTAAATCACTGTAAAAACCATTAACTGTTTTACTGACCTCATTTTTCCTTATGCTATAGCTTGAGCACACTCAAGAGATGTTGGAGGGCAAACTTGAACCAAGTGTGGAGAATGACCCTTTCACCATGGCTTTGGGAAGGCCATACCATCCAGGACGAGTAGTAGGTTTGGAAGGGTCATTGCTTGGATGGAATAAGGTGATGGGTCCAGAATACACAAAATCGGGTAGATCTCGAGCCAGTGTTAACTCACCGGGGGAGTTGGATGCCAAGGTGGCATCAATTAAGGAACAAGTACGCAACGAGTTCGTTGGTGAATTGAATGCTTGGGCGAAGCTGATGAACTTACCGACTTTGCCGTTCCTCATGAGTACCCCGGTCGACTCATGTTTTGAACCAAAAGGACAAGGAGATGGTGATAGACATGGAGGAGATGAGATACGTGGTGAAGATGTGCCACCTGAGGTAAAATCAATTGGGTTATTAAAAGTTTTAAAATACTGAGTTAATTGAGATTTGAGGTGCAATGATTGATGTACTGTTGCAGGTTCCTACTCCTACACATGCGAACTCGAGGGAGCTTGAAAATCCAACACCGCATGAATTTCCGGAGTTACAAGTGATTTGTAACCCTCTACCTTAATTAATTTTGTTATATTATCTATGTTGTTGTAAAAGTCCTATTTAACTATCTTCTTTTTATATATATACTTGTGTAGGAAGACACCCGGTGTGCACTTCTAGCCCCGGGGCATGCAAATAGTACGACGTTGAGTTGGGTGGCGTATGGTAGTGCCCAACCGACGATGGGTGCTACGGCGGGGCCACATCATTACTCGGTTGGGATCGATTCAGTGGTTGCGGGGTTGGAAGACATCCCACTACCCGTACCGATAGAGGAGGTTGAGATAACAACGCTTTGGCAAGCTGTAGGTAGCTTCGTTGATTGGCCACGTGCATGGGTGAAGTTGATTAATAAGGAGGTAAATTATTTAGTTCTCAAATTTTGTAAGAGTTAAACCGTTAGGCACTCTTAAAATAAAACCGCCAATTTTTTTTTTATTTTTTTTATTTTTTTTACTCAAAAATAAGGGGTCCGCCAAGTTGATTTAAATTTAGTTCTCAAAATTTAAAATTGCTCAAAATAAAGTCGGCAGCACCTGCCTGTGCTGCTACAGCCATGGCAGCCACCTGTCGAGGCAGCAGCAGCCAGGCAAGCTGCTGCCGAGGCTGCAGCAGACTGGCAGCCACCTGCTGTGGTTGCTACAGCCTTGGCAGCCACCTGTCCGGGCTGCTGTGGCCTCGGCGCGGGCTGCCTTCGCTGTTCTGGCAGCGAGGGCGGCTCCCTCAGGTGTCCCGGGGCGGCGGAAGTTGCATATTTTTTTAAGCAATTTTAAATATATAAAGCCATTTGAGCCGAAATGGCTACTCACTTGCCTATTTTCTTCATTTCTCAACTAATAAACTTATATATTCTCAAACCATATCATAATTACATATGTATAAGTGATTGTGAGTTCAAATTGCATAAAAGAAGCAAAGTTCTAATTTTTTTGGCGTATTTCATCAAAATAAAGCCACTTCGAGCCGAAATGGCTACTCACTTGCCTATAGGCCATATTTGGGCCATTTTGAGTAAAAAGCGTCATAAACCTTAATAAAATGCTCTCCTATACAATTTTAGGGGGCTTAAAAACATACAACTACCCAACATTGACATGTTATAAGAAAGAAATAGTTCATTTGATAAGTAATGTAGAAAATGGGCTACATAGAAGTCATATAGGCCCTATTTGGGCCATGTTGAGTAAAATGCGTTGTTAAACTTATTGAAATGCTATACTGATGTGATTTCTAGCCTTAGACACCTAATATTACCCAACAATGGCATGTTATGAGAAACAAAAAGGCTATTTCACAAGAAAGGTAGAAAATGGGCTGAATAGAAGTCATATGGGCCATATTAGGGCCATTTTGTGTTAATATGCTCTTTTGATGTGATTTCTTTCCTTATACACCTATAACTAGATAATATTGACATGTTATAGATAAATAAAGTTCATTTAATAAGAAATGTAGGAAATGGGCAAAGTAAAGTCATATAGGCCATATTCGGGCCATTTTGAGTAAAAAGCGTCATAAACCTTAATAAAATGCTCTCCTATACAATTTTAGGGCTTACACACATACAAATACCCAACATTGACATGTTACGAGAAAGAAATAGTTCATTTGATAAGTAATGTAGAAAATGGGCTACATAGAAGTCATATAGGCCCTATTTGGGCCATGTTGAGTAAAATGCGTTGTTAAACTTATTGAAATGCTATATTGATGTGATTTCAAGCCTTAGACACCTAATATTACCCAAAAATGGCATGTTATGAGAAACAAAAAGGCTATTTCACAAGAAAGGTAGAAAATGGGCTGAATAGAAGTCATATGGGCCATATTAGGGCCATTTTGTGTTAGTATGCTCTTTTGATGTGATTTCTTTCCTTATACACCTATAACTAGATAATATTGACATGTTATGAAATAAATAAAGTTCATTTAATAAGAAATTTAGGAAATGGGCAAAGTAAAGTCATATAGGCCATATTCGGGCCATTTTGAGTAAAAAGCGTCATAAACCTTAATAAAATGCTCTTCTATAAAATTTTATGGCTTACACACATACAACTACCCAACGTTGACATGTTTTCAGAAAGAAATAGTTCATTTGATAAGTAATGTAGAAAATGGGCTACATAGAAGTCATATAGGCCCTATATGGGCCATGTTGAGTAAAATGCGTTGTTAAACTTATTGAAATGATATATTGATGTGATTTCTAGCCTTAGACACCTAATATTACCCAAAAATGTCATGTTATGAGAAACAAAAAGGCCATTTCACAAGAAAGGTAGAAAATGGGCTGAATAGAAGTCATATGGGCCACATTAGGGCCATTTTGTGTTAATATGCTCTTTTGATGTGATTTGTTTCCTTATACACCTATAACTAGATAATATTGACATGTTATGAGATAAATAAAGTTCATTTAATAAGAAATGTAGGAAATGGGCAAAGTAAAGTCATATAGGCCATAATCGGGCCATTTTGAGTAAAAAGCGTCATAAACCTTAATAAAATGCTCTTCTACACAATTTTAGGGCTTACACACATACAACTACCCAATATTGACATGTTTTCAGAAAGAAATAGTTCATTTGATGAGTAATGTAGAAAATGGGCCACATAGAAGTCATATAGGCCCTATTTGGGCCATGTTGAGTAAAATGCGTTGTTAAACTTATTGAAATGATATATTGATGTGATTTTTCTAGCCTTAGACACCTAATATTACCCAAAATTGTCATGTTATGAAAAACAAAAAGGCCATTTCACAAGAAAGGTAGAAAATGGGCTGAATAGAAGTCATATGGGCCACATTAGGGCCATTTTGTGTTAATATGCTCTTTTGATGTGATTTCTTTCCTTATACACCTATAACTAGATAATATTGACATGTTATGAGATATATAAAGTTCATTTAATAAGAAATGTAGGAAATGGGCAAAGTAAAGTCATATAGGCCATATTCGGGCCATTTTGAGTAAAAAGCGTCATAAACCTTAATAAAATGCTCTCCTATACAATTTTAGGGCTTACACACATACAACTACCCAACATTGACATGTTATGAGAAATAAATAGTTCATTTGATAAGTAATGTAGAAAATGGGCTACATAGAAGTCATATAGGCCCTATTTGGGCCATGTTGAGTAAAATGCGTTGTTAAACTTATTGAAATGCTATACTGATGTGATTTCTAGCCTTAGACACCTAATATTACCCAAAAATGTCATGTTATGAGAAACAAAAAGGCCATTTCACAAGGAAGGTAGAAAATGGGCTGAATAGAAGTCATATGGGCCATATTAGGGCCATTTGGTGTTAATATGCTCTTTTGATGTGATTTCTTTCCTTATACACCTATAACTAGATAATATTGACATGTTATGAGATAAATAAAGTTCATTTAATAAGAAATGGTGGAAATGGGCAAAGTAAAGTCATATAGGCCATATTCGGGCCATTTTGAGTAAAAAGCGTCATAAACCTTAATAAAATGCTCTTCTATACAATTTTAGGGCTTACACACATACAAATACCCAACATTGACATGTTACGAGAAAGAAATAGTTCATTTGATAAGTAATGTAGAAAATGGGCTACATAGAAGTCATATAGGCCCTATTTGGGCCATGTTGAGTAAAATGCGTTGTTAAACTTATTGAAATGCTATATTGATGTGATTTCAAGCCTTAGACACCTAATATTACCCAAAAATGGCATGTTATGAGAAACAAAAAGGCTATTTCACAAGAAAGGTAGAAAATGGGCTGAATAGAAGTCATATGGGCCATATTAGGGCCATTTTGTGTTAGTATGCTCTTTTGATGTGATTTCTTTCATTATAAACCTATAACTAGATAATATTGACATGTTATGAAATAAATAAAGTTCATTTAATAAGAAATTTAGGAAATGGGCAAAGTAAAGTCATATAGGCCATATTAGGGCCATTTTGAGTAAAAAGCGTCATTAACCTTAATAAAATGCTCTTCTATAAAATTTTATGGCTTACACACATACAACTACCCAACATTGACATGTTTTCAGAAAGAAATAGTTCATTTGATAAGTAATGTAGAAAATGGGCTACATAGAAGTCATATAGGCCCTATATGGGCCATGTTGAGTAAAATGCGTTGTTAAACTTATTGAAATGATATATTGATGTGATTTCTAGCCTTAGACACCTAATATTACCCAAAAATGTCATGTTATGAGAAACAAAAAGGCCATTTCACAAGAAAGGTAGAAAATGGGCTGAATAGAAGTCATATGGGCCACATTAGGGCCATTTTGTGTTAATATGCTCTTTTGATGTGATTTGTTTCCTTATACACCTATAACTAGATAATATTGACATGTTATGAGATAAATAAAGTTCATTTAATAAGAAATGTAGGAAATGGGCAAAGTAAAGTCATATAGGCCATAATCGGGCCATTTTGAGTAAAAAGCGTCATAAACCTTAATAAAATGCTCTTCTACACAATTTTAGGGCTTACACACATACAACTACCCAATATTGACATGTTTTCAGAAAGAAATAGTTCATTTGATGAGTAATGTAGAAAATGGGCCACATAGAAGTCATATAGGCCCTATTTGGGCCATGTTGAGTAAAATGCGTTGTTAAACTTATTGAAATGATATATTGATGTGATTTTTCTAGCCTTAGACACCTAATATTACCCAAAATTGTCATGTTATGAAAAACAAAAAGGCCATTTCACAAGAAAGGTAGAAAATGGGCTGAATAGAAGTCATATGGGCCACATTAGGGCCATTTTGTGTTAATATGCTCTTTTGATGTGATTTCTTTCCTTATACACCTATAACTAGATAATATTGACATGTTATGAGATATATAAAGTTCATTTAATAAGAAATGTAGGAAATGGGCAAAGTAAAAGCATATAGGCCATATTCGGGCCATTTTGAGTAAAAAGCGTCATAAACCTTAATAAAATGCTCTCCTATACAATTTTAGGGCTTACACACATACAACTACCCAACATTGACATGTTATGAGAAATAAATAGTTCATTTGATAAGTAATGTAGAAAATGGGCTACATAGAAGTCATATAGGCCCTATTTGGGCCATGTTGAGTAAAATGCGTTGTTAAACTTATTGAAATGCTATACTGATGTGATTTCTAGCCTTAGACACCTAATATTACCCAACAATGGCATGTTATGAGAAACAAAAAGGCTATTTCACAAGAAAGGTAGAAAATGGGCTGAATAGAAGTCATATGGGCCATATTAGGGCCATTTTGTGTTAATATGCTCTTTTGATGTGATTTCTTTCCTTATACACCTATAACTAGATAATATTGACATGTTATAGATAAATAAAGTTCATTTAATAAGAAATGTAGGAAATGGGCAAAGTAAAGTCATATAGGCCATATTCGGGCCATTTTGAGTAAAAAGCGTCATAAACCTTAATAAAATGCTCTCCTATACAATTTTAGGGCTTACACACATACAAATACCCAACATTGACATGTTACGAGAAAGAAATAGTTCATTTGATAAGTAATGTAGAAAATGGGCTACATAGAAGTCATATAGGCCCTATTTGGGCCATGTTGAGTAAAATGCGTTGTTAAACTTATTGAAATGCTATATTGATGTGATTTCAAGCCTTAGACACCTAATATTACCCAAAAATGGCATGTTATGAGAAACAAAAAGGCTATTTCACAAGAAAGGTAGAAAATGGGCTGAATAGAAGTCATATGGGCCATATTAGGGCCATTTTGTGTTAGTATGCTCTTTTGATGTGATTTCTTTCCTTATACACCTATAACTAGATAATATTGACATGTTATGAGATAAATAAAGTGCATTTAATAAGAAATGTAGGAAATGGGTAAAGTAAAGTCATATATGCCATATTCGGGCCATTTTGAATAAAAAGCGTCATAAACCTTAATAAAATGCTCTTCTATACAATTTTAGGGCTTACACACATACAACTACCCAACATTGACATGTTTTCAGAAAGAAATTGTTCATTTGATAAGTAATGTAGAAAATGGGCTACATAGAAGTCATATAGGCCCTATTTGGGCCATGTTGAGTAAAATGCGTTGTTAAACTTATTGAAATGATATATTGATGTGATTTCTAGCCTTAGACACCTAATATTACCCAAAAATGTCATGTTATGAGAAACAAAAAGGCCATTTCACACGAAAGGTAGAAAATGGGCTGAATAGAAGTCATATGGGCCACATTAGGGCCATTTTGTGTTAATATGCTCTTTTGATGTGATTTCTTTCCTTATACACCTATAACTAGATAATATTGGCATGTTATGAGATATATAAAGTTCATTTAATAAGAAATGTAGGAAATGGGCAAAGTAAAGTCATATAGGCCATATTCGGGCCATTTTGAGTAAAAAGCGTCATAAACCTTAATAAAATGCTCTCCTATACAATTTTAGGGCTTACACACATACAACTACCCAACATTGACATGTTATGAGAAAGAAATAGTTCTTTTGATGAGTAATGTAGAAAATGGGCTACATAAAAGTCATATAGGCCCTATTTGGGACATGTTGAGTAAAATGCGTTGTTAAACTTATTGAAATGCTATATTGATTTGATTTCAAGCCTTAGACACCTAATATTACCCAACAATGGCATGCTATGAAAAACAAAAAGGCTATTTCACAAGAAAGGTAGAAAATGGGCTGAATAGAAGTCATATGGGCCATATTAGGGCCATTTTGTGTTAATATGCTCTTTTGATGTGATTTCTTTCCTTATACACCTATAACTAGATAATATTGACATTTTATGAGATAAATAAAGTTCATTTAATAAGAAATGTAGGAAATGGGCAAAGTAAAGTCATATAGGCCATATTCGGGCCATTTTGAGTAAAAAGCGTCATAAACCATAATAAAATGCTCTCCTATACAATTTTAGGGCTTACACACATACAACTACCCAACATTGACATGTTATGAGAAATAAATAGTTCATTTGATAAGTAATGTAGAAAATGGGCTACATAGAAGTCATATAGGCCCTATTTGGGCCATGTTGAGTAAAATGCGTTGTTAAGTTTATTGAAATGATATATTGATGTGATTTCTAGCCTTAGAAACCTAATATTACCCAAAAATGTCATGTTATGAGAAACAAAAAGGCCATTTCACAAGGAAGGTAGAAAATGGGCTGAATAGAAGTCATATGGGCCATATTAGGGCCATTTTGTGTTAATATGCTCTTTTGATGTGATTTCTTTCCTTATACACCTATAACTAGATAATATTGACATGTTATGAGATAAATAAAGTTCATTTAATAAGAAATGGTGAAAATGGGCAAAGTAAAGTCATATAGGCCATATTCGGGCCATTTTGAGTAAAAAGCGTCATAAACCTTAATAAAATGCTCTTCTCTACAATTTTAGGGCTTACACACATACAACTACCCAACATTGACATGTTTTTAGAAAGAAATAGTTCATTTGATAAGTAATGTAGAAAATGGGCTACATAGAAGTCATATAGGCCCTATTTGGGCCATGTTGAGTAAAATGCGTTGTTAAACTTATTGAAATGCTATATTGATGTGATTATAAGCCTTAGACACCTAATATTACCCAAAAATGGCATGTTATGAGAAACAAAAAGGCTATTTCACAAGAAAGGTAGAAAATTGGCTGAATAGAAGTCATATGGGCCATATTAGGGCCATTTTGTGTTAATATGCTCTTTTGATGTGATTTCTTTCCTTATACACCTATAACTAGATAATATTGACATGTTATGAGATAAATAAAGTTCATTTAATAAGAAATGTAGGAAATGGGCAAAGTAAAGTCATATATGCCATATTTAGGCCATTTTTAGTAAAAAGCGTCATAAACCTTAATAAAATGCTCTTCTATACAATTTTAGGGCTTCCACACATACAACTACCCAACATTAACATGTTTTCAGAAAGAAATGGTTCATTTGATAAGTAATGTAGAAAATGGGCTACATAGAAGTCATATAGGCCCTATTTGGGCCATGTTGAGTAAAATGCGTTGTTAAACTTATTGAAATGATATATTGATGTGATTTCTAGCCTTAGACACCTAATATTACCCAAAAATGTCATGTTATGAGAAACAAAAAGGCCATTTCACAAGGAAGGTAGAAAATGGGCTGAATATAAGTCATATGGGCCATATTAGGGCCATTTTGTGTTAATATGCTCTTTTGATGTGATTTCTTTCCTTACACACCTATAACTAGATAATATTGACATGTTATGAGATAAATAAAGTTCATTTAATAAGAAATGGTGGAAATGGGCAAAGTAAAGTCATATAGGCCATATTCGGGCCATTTTGAGTAAAAAGCGTCATAAACCTTAATAAAATGCTCTCCTATACAATTTTAGGGCTTACACACATACAACTACCCAACATTGACATGTTTTCAGAAAGAAATAGTTCATTTGATAAGTAATGTAGAAAATGGGCTACATAGAAGTCATATAGGCCCTATTTGGGCCATGTTGAGTAAAATGCGTTGTTAAACTTATTGAAATGCTATATTGATGTGATTTCAAGCCTTAGACACCTAATATTACCCAAAAATGGCATGTTATGAGAAACAAAAAGGCTATTTCACAAGAAAGGTAGAAAATGGGCTGAATAGAAGTCATATGGGCCATATTAGGGCCATTTTGTGTTAATATGCTCTTTTGATGTGATTTCTTTCCTTATACACCTATAACTAGATAATATTGACATGTTATGAGATAAATAAAGTTCATTTAATAAGAAATGTAGGAAATGGTTAAAGTAAAGTCATATATGCCATATTCGGGCCATTTTGAGTAAAAAGCGTCATAAACCTTAATAAAATGCTCTTCTATACAATTTTAGGGCTTACACACATACAACTACCCAACATTGACATGTTTTCAGAATGAAATAGTTTATTTGATAAGTAATGTAGAAAATGGGCTACATAGAAGTCATATAGGCCCTATTTGGGCCATGTTGAGTAAAATGCGTTGTTAAACTTATTGAAATGATATATTGATGTGATTTCTAGCCTTAGACACCTAATATTACCCAAAAATGTCATGTTATGAGAAACAAAAAGGCCATTTCAGAAGAAAGGTAGAATATGGGCTGAATAGAAGTCATATGGGCCACATTAGGGCCATTTTGTGTTAATATGCTCTTTTGATGTGATTTCTTTCCTTATACACCTATAACTAGATAATATTGACATGTTATGAGATAAATAGAGTTCATTTAATAAGAAATGTAGGAAATGGGCAAAGTAAAGTCATATAGGCCATATTCGGGCCATTTTGAGTAAAAAGCGTCATAAACCTTAATAAAATGCTCTTCTACACAATTTTAGGGCTTACACACATACAACTACCCAACATTGACATGTTTTCAGAAAGAAATAGTTTATTTGATAAGTAATGTAGAAAATGGGCTACATAGAAGTCATATAGGCCCTATTTGGGCCATGTTGAGTAAAATGCGTTGTTAAACTTATTGAAATGATATATTGATGTGATTTGTAGCCTTAGACACCTAATATTACCCAACAATGACATGTTATGAGAAACAAAAAGGCTAGTTCACAAGAAAGGTAGAAAATGGGCTGAATAGAAGTCATATGGGCCATATTAGGGCCATTTTGTGTTAATATGCTCTTTTGATGTGATTTCTTTCCTTATACACCTATAAATAGATAATATTGACATGTTATGTGATAAATAAAGTTCATTTAATAAGAAATGTAGGAAATGTGCAAAGTAAAGTCATATAGGCCATATTCGGGCCATTTTGAGTAAAAAGCGTCATAAACCTTAATAAAATGCTCTCCTACACAATTTTAGGGCTTACACACATACAACTACCCAACATTGACATGTTATGAGAAAGAAATAGTTCATTTGATAAGTAATGTAGGAAATGGGCTACATAGAAGTCATATAGGTAATAATTGATAAAATACATATTGTTTTTCCCAATTAATTAATTTTAACATAATGTTTTTGTATTTCAAGTTTTGCAAGGTTTAAAAGGATGGTCCGTTGACAATCAAGGAGCTTAATGAAGTTCGTGACATATTGGCGTCTTTTATCATCTTCAACATGTAAATGACATTGTAATTGTAAATTATTTATGTTAACTTTTGAACTATATAACTTATTATTCATTATATATGTACTTACTATTATTTGTATATGTAAGCAACTTTTTTTTTTTTGTATTGCGTTTGGGAATATTTATATCTATATATATAATTGAATTCTTATTTTTAATATTATTTTTGTATCTTATTGTAATAATTAATAATATTATTATTAGTTATTATAATAATAATATTATTAATTATTATATTTAATATAATTGCTGGAATTACAGGTTATTATTATTGTTGGAAACAAGTTTTTTTTTAAATATTATTGCACGAAAATTGGAAAAAAAAATGGTGAATAGGCACCGGTTAGGCAGCAATTGGTGCCTAAAATAGCTACCACCAAAAAAAAAATTTGGCGGGAGATCAGTTTAAGGCACCGGTTAACCGGGGCCTAAGTGGGCATATAGCACCGGTTAACCGGTGCCTATTTCACCCTATGGCACCGGTTTTGAACCGGTGCCAAAAATTGGGGTTTTGGCACCCCCCACATAGGCAGCGGTTCAAACCGGTGCCTTAGACCGGGTTTGAACCGCTGCCAAACCCCTTTTTTCACCTAGTGAACTCAATGACACGCTATGGGCTCTTAGGTTGGCATATAAGACTCCAATAGGTACAATCCTTTATCGGTTAGTCTTTGGGAAGCCTTGTCATTTGTCGGTAGAATTAGAACATAAAGCTTGGTGGGTTATCACGGAGCTAAACATGGATATGTCATTGGCCGGTGAAAAGAGATTGCTCAAGCTCAATGAATTTGAAGAGCTTAGATATGATGCCTATGAAAACTCAAGGCTATGTAAGGAGAAGAACAAGAAGTGGCACGAGCAACATATAAGAAACAAGAGCTTCAAGGTTGGAGATAAGGTGTTCCTTTTCAACTCAAGGCTTCATTTGTTTCCGGTAAAACTCAAGTCCAAATGGTCGGGGCCTTTTGTGGATTCAAAGACTACTCCCTATGGTTCTTTTGAGTTAGATGAGAGCGGTAACAAATTTATGGTTAATGGTCATCGATTGAAGCATTATTTTTGCAAGGAATAAGTTGGTCTCATTGAAAGCTTTAAGCTTGATCCTATGGATCCCAAGCCTCCCCCTTGATGAATTTTTCTCATGGTCAAGCTAGTGACCTCATAAAGAAGCGTTTCTCGGGAGGTAACCTAATTTCTTGACTCTTTTCATTTCTGTTTTCCTATTTGGTCGATTTTGTTGATAATCTCTATCTTATGTTTCTTTGGCCTTTTGTTGTAGGTACTTGGACCTTTGGGTACTACATGTGTTGTTAGGGATTTGAGGCCTTAAGATCATGATTTATCAAGTCCAAATTGAGTTAAGGTGGAGAAGGATGAAATTTTTTTTTGTCACAAGTGAAAGAGGAGTCCCGCCCAAGGAAAGTCCTCTCCAGGGGCCCGTGGGAGCGGGCTAATGATGGAGCGGGCGCAGCTAGCAATGAAGCCCCAAAGTTAGAATTTCCGGTGGATGCCCAGCCGTGCCCTAGGAGAAGGCGCGGTTCAAAGTCATGCGGCTGCAGCATCTAGGCCCGCGGGCGCGGCTGCCAGAAATTTGCGGGCGCGGATGTCGGGGTTTACCCCGATTAAATCAGCTCCCCAAAGTTGATTTTCAACACCTTTATTTCACACATTTCACTTTCTTTCACTCTTTCTCTCTAAAACCCCCAAACCCTCATCCTAACTACCAAAATCCATCAAATTCCACTAATTTTCATCTTAAATTTCACAAAACCTCCTCTATTAACATCAAATTTATCACTGCTTTACAATTTCCATCATCAAGGGTTTGAAAATTTCAAGGTTCACCATTGTTGAAGCATGCGGAGTTCTTGTTATTTGGGGCTAGTAGGAGTTGATTGTGGTCTTCATAGTTGGTATAATATTCTCCTTTCTAGTTTTATTGAATTTTTGAGCAAGTTTTGGATGATTTTTATGGTTAATTCTTGGATGATTTTCATGAATTTTTGAGCAAGTTTTATTGTGGGCTTGAATTGGTGATTTTGTTGTTAACATTGATTTAATCTTGGTTGATTGTTGGTGTGAGTTGATTAGTTGGAAATTCTTGTGGAAATTCTTGGTTAAATTATGTTTTTTATGGAGTTGAGATATATTTGGATTATTGAGGCTTGTGTTGCGTGATTTGTGGGTGGATTTGTTGGATTGAAATTTGGAGTTGTGAACTTTAATTGTTTAAAAAGTGAAAATGGTGCTTGGATTGGATTCTAAGAAGAGGAAGAGTGGAAATGAAACCCAAGGTTCATCTTCCCAAACACCTCAAATTGATGAACAACCTCTACCACCTTTATTCCCAGCCAAATTCACAAATCGTAACCACAAAACCAACTACGATAACCTTCAATCAAGAAAACCAACAAAAATATTCTCCCATTTACCCTTGCATTAGAGGATTTGATGTTTAACTTGTCTATTTCCTCGTAGTTTGACCCTATACTTGTCGCTAACTAGTTTAGTGAAAGGTTTGGGTTTATGAATAATTAATTTGATTAGGTTAGTAGTCCCAACGACCTACTGAACCCCGATCATGCTGCCTAAAAATACTTTGGAGAAGTTGTATGCTTTGATGTGACCTATTTAACTAATGAATATGAGCTCCTGTTTTTTTCAACTAAGTGGGAGTAAACCATCACTGACTTTCCATGTTATCGGGGTGTGCTTTGGTATCACATGAGGATTGTGACACTTTTCATTGGAATTTTAAGCAGGGGTTAGCATTTATGAATGACCAACCTCCACGTGTCATATTGACACATCAAGTTGCTGCCGCATGTGTAAGCCACTCACAAGATCATGCCATTAACTCATCACCGTTGGTGTGTTTGGCACATCATGGAAGATACCCGAAAAAATTGACAAGTGTGCAAGGTAAGTCCAAATAATTGGTCTTTCTATTTATATTTTTTCTAGTGGTTTAAGGTTTTACGCTTTTTTTTTTTTTAATGATGAATATGATATTAAAGTACTCATGGTTAGTTTATTGGCTAAGTTACATTGTTAGGTTTACATGGGTGAAAGATTATAGCTTTATTTGCACAAATAATTTGGCTATTTAATAGCAACTTGTATTAGAGTATTTTGCCTTTTGTAATACCAAATACTCAGTTCATGATTCACGATAGTTTATCTGTTTTACTAGTTTCATAAATTACCTCAAAGTAATCATTAATCTGATTCAAAATGGTATTTTAAATGAATTATATAGTTTTCATATTTTGTATGTACTAGTTTTTTAACGCGCGCGATGTGTGCGCACCACATTGTAAACTAAATTTGGAATGAAAATAGTTACGTATTAAATAAATATATTTTAACTCGATATTATTTGTTTTGAGTTCAAATTATGGTTGTATAAAATTTAATCGATTCTAATGAGTATGTATAATTTAGTTATCTTTAGTTGTAATATGTCTAAAATTGTTTATATTGCATGCATCATTCTCTATAAGTATTATTATGTATATAATTAGGTTCATATTGTTAAGGTTTATATTGTTTTTACAACATTAAAGTGTTGCATACTATATATGTCATGACTTTATCTATGTATTTTGATTAATTTCAATAATATAGAAAGATAATATGTAAGCAGGGAGTAAGAAGTGGCTACTATTATGTGATATATGCACACAATTTTGTTTATTAAAAGTAGAATGCTAATAGTAATTAATTAAATACATATTGTTGGATTGTTCATTATTATTTTACATTTAAATTTGTAAGATACTTATGCAAGATAAGTCATTTTACATTGAAATATGATTGAAATTGTTTTATGTTGCATGCGTAGTTTAAAATCATATATTAGTATGTGTCCAAATAAGTCAACAATTTAGATAACTATTATTGCATACTTCTTAATATGTATTGTTGACCTAAATGTATCATGGAAGTGTGTGTGATTTAAAAAAGATTAAGTATTGCATGATTTATATGTCTTGACTTGATTTATGTGAGCATATTGTTTAAACTATATGTAAAATTGACTAACAACAAAATTTTGAGAAAAGTAATTAAATCTAAATTAGTTATCAATTGACAACGATTATTATTTTTATAGTTTTGCATGGTATATTTCAGATTAATAAGTAGTGACATTGCTTGTTTTTTATGTCATGCATACATATTAGATTATATCTATGAACAAAGATGTTCTATAAAAACCAATTGTTATATTGGAAGGTAACATTAGTGAATTAAGAGGAATATAAGCTGTTGTGGTATTTGTGTAGATCATTATGCCTCTTGTGAATTTACTTGACTTGTAATTATGGTTGGTATGACCATTGGGAAAGAATATTGAAATTAAGGTCTGTTTCAATTTCTGTAAATCAGATTTGTTCAAGTCTTTTCTTGTCAAATTAATATTTAATTGCAATTAATATTGTAACACCCCTATGTTTTTGGTGTTTTTGTCCCTTGGGAGAGTTACGTCACAAAGACTGGTCTGGCTCGAGCTGCACCTGCAAAAACACGGAGACTCCGGTTGTAGGAGCTCCGTCCGACAATCAAGTTAGTTACTTGAAAAGGAATAAAGAGTGCGGAAATTTAGGTGGGTATCTGCTTGGATTCTAAGCTCAGATGTTTCTTTGATGTGAGAGAATGTAGGTTTAATAAATGATTGATTGTGTCCTAAAATGGGGGAATATCTACCTATTTATAGGGTCGTTAGGGGGTGTGCCCCTATCTAGGTCACTTGACCTAGATTTTAGTGGGTTGCGCCGTTTTACGGCGTTCTTATAAATTGGGCCCTTGAAGGCCGCAATTTCAGGAGATATCTAAAGGGGACACGTGTCAGATGGCTATTGGTCCACTTGGATCAGCCTGGGCTTGACACGTGGCCTTCTCTCATTGGTCCACATGTCTAAGTTATTTTTACCCTAAACATTTGCCCCTCACAGGGGTCACGTGGCGGGCCACGTGACGCCTGTGACACGTGTCCATCTGTGAGAGATGAACAGTGAAAACGACTAGTAAAATCTGGGTTATGACGGGGATGCCCCCGTTTCACCCTTGTATAAATAGGGGTTTACCCGCCCTATTCTCTCACTATATTCATTATTTTGACTTTATAGAGAGAGAGAGAGAGAGAGAGATACTCTTATCCCGTCTACGTCTGCGTCAGCGAGTGCTCACTTTGACAACACTCGGTCACTCGTTTGTAGCAGTTTTCAAAGTTTTTCAGGGCTAAAGTAAGGTAACCGCCTGTACCCTCTTTCAGCTTTTCCTTCATTTCAGTTTGTATATATTCTTTTTTCCGAATGTATACATAGTCTTTAAAAATAAAAATGAGCTCTCAATCCACACACTCGGCACTGCTTAGGACATTCAACCAGTCTCTCGGTATGGATGAATTTAGAACAGGGGGTGTCTTTTCTAGACTGTCGGAACTGCTGTGCTCATCCCCGAATTCCTCCCTCTCTGTGTCTGTGCAGGACACAATGGCTAGAGTTAAACAAACTGCTATTAAGCCTAGAAGCCGGCGCGCTATGGAAGTGCCCGCGGATGAGGTTGTTCTAGATAGGGAACAAGAGGAATTGGAGGGGAGAAGTGGTTCCGATGATGAGGCTCCCTCATCCTCTAGTAGTTCAAGTGTGAGGGCGGTAGGCGGTGAAGAGGCCGCCTCTTCTCATAGATTCGGAGAAGAGACAGGTGACAACGATGCCGCCGAAAGATCGGGAGTCGAAGCATTTGGCTCCGATCAAGATAATTTTGCGGCTGACTACCAGCAGCCGGCTAAAGCTTCAGCTATCCCTGACCCGAAGAAGATAAGAATGCTTCTAGGTGATATAGCCTTGCTGAAGAACGGCTTGAATGCCTTCAAAGAGAAACACCCCTTTGGAAAGGGGTGGGAAATTATTGTCCCGCCTGGGGATGCTGTCATGGCATGGGAGGACAACATTAAAAATGCAGACAACTACTTTGTCTGCTATGAGGCGGTAATAGAAGCTGGCCTCCGATTCCCCCTCCATACTAGGATTAGGAAAATCCTCAAGGGGTACGATCAGGGCGTCTAGCAGCTTACTCCAAACTCGTGGGTAAATATACTGAGTTATATTGCCGCCTGCGAGTTCTAGAACTTAGACCCTAGCTTCTCTGCCTTTGCTCATATACATTATCTGAGCAAGGCCCCAGGCAGTCATGGGGTGTGGTATACTCTCACCACCTTGCCCCAATACCAAATAACTTTGGACAAGGTGTCCAAATGGTCGGGGTGGAAGGAGAAGTTTTATTTTATCTCCTCCCCCACACTGAAACACAACAAGACACTACGCCGGTATAATAAAGAATAATCGGCTCTCTTAGGCAGAAAATGAGATCTTCCGGCACTCTCTTCTAGAGCCCGTGAGCAAATAATGGACCCGGGTTTCTTCGAGACCACAACTGAGCCCTTGGGGATGGGATTTATATTATTGTGCCAAAGAACTGGATCCCCCAACTGGACTTCTTCAAGGGTGAAAGATTCCTGTCCGCCTGCGGGTTAAGCACTATGTTTCCCAAGGGTAGATCCACTTTGCATCCGGTAATTTTGTTGTTTTTTGTTTTTTGTACTTCCAACTTTTTATTATTTTAACTAACTTCCCGTTTTCCCCTCGTAGCCGACGCCTTGAAAATGGTAGACCAGGAGAAGACCCTGGCAAAATCTGCTGCGTAACTACGCAAAGAGAGCCTGCTCTCCAAAAGAGCAGCCGTTAAGGCCAAGAAAGGCGGGGTATGACCGCCTGACCTGTCTTGTTTTCGTTCAATTTCATCTAAGTATTTTTGTCGGCTAGTAACTTTTTGATCCTCTATTTGTAGGGTGCCAACAAAAGAGTTCCACGCTCCATCTCTAAGCTTATCAAAAGACAAGGGGATGAGCTGGAAAAAACTACGGCCACCAAGGCTGCAAAGAAGAACCCTTCCCAGTCAACTTCCTCTGCCAATCCGGATCGTCCTACGACCGGCAGCAAGTCACCGTCCGTTATGAAGTTTATGAGTGAAAGCTTGGAACATTTGGGGAAGAAAACGCTAGATGCCTCTACGGCATCGAAGGGTGGCCAACCACCCAATGTTGCAGCCGGGGCGACAACAACTGGGGAGGAGGATGCCTCAAAGCCCCATCCTCAAACCCAAGGTAAGAATAAGATTGAACCTCCTTGGCCACTTGACTTTATGCGAGTCAAGACTAAGGTCGACCCTTCGGGGGATTCAGTCAGCAGCCGGCAATAAATGAACGCTAACTACGCTGCATCCCT
Source organism: Chenopodium quinoa (assembly GCF_001683475.1). Lineage (NCBI taxonomy): Eukaryota > Viridiplantae > Streptophyta > Magnoliopsida > Caryophyllales > Amaranthaceae > Chenopodium > Chenopodium quinoa. The sequence continues at coordinate 1,811,503 of NW_018743197.1, read as the reverse complement.
CTCACCAAGTACTTCTTATGGTGCATCTTACATCCGACGAGCCGGATCTTCCTGGGTTTGCAAAACGGATGGTGAGGACCCTCACCCGGTCTGAGAAAAACTCTGTACCTGATTTGGAGGTAGTGGATTTCGACCGGATAATGGGCCAACTGGCTGAGGTAAAATGTTCTCCAACTCAACGCTGATAGATTTTCTTTTGTTTTTATTAAGTATTTCATATTTCAGTTGTCCCTTTCTAGGTTATGCTGAGGGTGGATAGGCTCCAAGGCCCCTTCAGGCGGAAACAAGAAGAGGTAAATGACGCCAAATGGAAGGCCACTCAAAACCTCAACTCTGCTGAATATGCTAATTATATATCTGAATTAAAGATTAAAGCAGTAGAGTTGCAACAGGAGGAGCTGATCAGGAACCTGACGGCTGCTAATGATGCTGCTAACAACTGGGCTAATGACCTTGAGCTAAACTGAAGAATGTTCAATCTGATCTCAAGGCATTAGAAGACGTTGATAAGGAGAACACAAAGCTCCAAGCGGACGTTGCCCGGTTAGGGGTGGAGCTGGTCAACCTAAGGAACCAACAGCGGGATGAGATTGCAAAGTAGCAGACCTAGCTGGTGGAGGAGAATGAGCGGGACAATGAGGCCCGCCCGAAGATAGCATGGGGGCTCCTCTATCCAGAATGTAGGAAATATTTCAAGCATTACCCCAAACTTGAATCCCACTGTGATCATACACTAAAGCACGGTGGCGTCCAAAGGGAAAGAAGCTAGAGCAAAATAGTCGCCAACAAGTTTTAGGAACCTGTAACCATTGACAAGGGAATAAATGCGTCGTCAATTGTCTATCCCTAGATCAAATACAATTTATACAACCTAAACAAACCTAATATGAGTATAAGGCAAGCATAGGGGTCGAACCACAAGGAACGAATAAACACCACCAAATGTTATCGACAATTAAGCTAGTCCGGAATAAGAGATAAATAAACTAAATTCTAAAGATGCTAAAACAAGAAATAAAACATTAAGGGAAATGGTCTAGGTATAACATTCACTTGAACATAAACAAAGGTATAGAAATTGAATTAATTATGAACTAAACATGCTTGAATATCGAAGTAAAAGATCCAATCTAGCTGCCTTCCGGGGTCAATTGGCTTCTTCTAACATAGCCTCTATGCTTCCACATTAGAAATTTATACTAGGAGGTACTATTAAATAACAATCGATAATAATGAACCTTAACTAAGTCAACTTCCGTTCCTTGTTAGCAAAGATTCACCTTTAATCAACCAACAATGTGCACTTGCAAGAAGATTAAAGAACATCAAGCATATAAAGACTTTAACCACAAATAAATCAATTCTAAACCCTAGAACATGCTCAAGGTACAACTACACCACAACCATCCCCTTAATGGGGAAATTACTCACTAATCATGCTAATAACAAGATTAATTAATAAATAATCAAGAATAAAAATGATTAACAAGCAATACCAACAACTAAAATAATAATCAAAAGAAAGCAATAAAAATAGAGGAGAGAGAGTTAGAGATTCTCATTGATTGAAGATGAAAGTCTATAGAAAAGATGATCAATTTCTTCTTCAAAATCCAAACTCAACAATGGTGAAACCCTTACTTTCTCTATCTAAACTATTCTAATCCTAACCTAAACCTAGAGAGAGAAGCTCTCGTAAAACTAATTAGAGAGTAGAATAATTGGTAATTGTTCCCCCTCCCTAATTACCCTAAAAAATGGGTATTTATACTAACTTAAGAAAAATAGGAAAAATAAAATAAATAAAGAAATAAGAAAAGAGAAAGAAATAAAGAAAAGGAAATAAAATAAAAGAAAAGGAAATAAAAATAAACCCACAAATCCCCAAAAACATCAGAACCCTACTTCCTCTTCTTCTTTTCGAATTAAGCTGCTCCAAAATGGGGTTTTAATCCCATGCTTTGCATCTCACCAAATCAAACTAACAACCATTATCATCAAATCACCACCGCTCATCATCATTGAAAATCGGCATCAAGCAAACACCACCGTTCGATCTTCATTAACAACCACGTGAGAAGCTCGTGCTACGGTTCAAAATGAACCCAAAAGACCGCGCTTGCGGAAGACTAGGCCGCGCCCGTGGTGGTCTGAGCCGCGCCATCTCATAGACATCTCCTCGGCATCTACCGAAAATTGGATAAGGGGTGGAAGGACAGGTGTAGACACCCATTTGTGTCTCCCCAAAACCAAACCCAGTGATGAGTGCCTTTCACGTCGAATCATAATCGAATGAAACGAAAGTGTGGAAAGGTCTAGTGTTGTGGAAATTTTTATTTCTTTTCTTTTCTTATCTCTTCTCTCTGTTTTTGAAAACTTTATTTTAAGAAAACATCCAATCCAGTTTGGTTGGTCCATGATATGGGTCCAATAGTGGTGTAGTTGGATGGGGCTTGCAAAGACCTTTCCAACGATATATTATAAGCCCAATTCCGATTAATATTAAGGAATTTATGGCCAATTTACTAAACTGGACCCGGTTTGAGCTTTAAGTACGGCCCAATGATCTAGGGGAGGGCCTAATATTCAACCAACATAGATAAAGAAGTTTAGGGTTAATCCTATTGATTGTATGTTAGTCAGAAAGCGCACATGAATACGAGCAGAATAAAGTAGAGGCCTATTATTAGGGCAGATTCAATCTCTTTTAGGTTGGATTTGTACCATCATCCCCGGACCCTTATTTGGTTCACGACCTTATGGAGTTGACGATCTCTTGGATCGTTAAGGGGTGTAACCTTAAGTAAACGGTTTACAAGTTCCTTACAAACTTGTTGGCGACTCTTTTGCTCTATCTTCTTCCCTTTTGGACGCCACCGTACTTTAGTGTATGATCACAGTGGGGTTCAAGCTAGTGGGATTTTAAAGGCTTGAAATTATTCCCTACAACAGGGCTGCGCCCGCGGCAGAAGAAGATGCGCCCATGGCGGCCTGGGTAGCCGCAATTGCGAATTTGGGCCAATTGATTGCGGTGGCTGCTGCTCTGAGTTGCGGTGGTGCGTGAAGGTAGGTTGCTGCTGTTCGTTGATTTGGGTGGCTAAAGGTGGTTGATTGGTGTGGGTTTTGGTGGATAGTGGTGCAGGTGGTGTTGAGGGAATATGGGAGCAGGGAGTTGCGCTAGTGCGGGCTGCGATTAATTGCGTGTTGGGTGGTGTTGTGAGGGTGAGTGGAATTTGTGGGTGATGGTGGTTCAGGTGCGGCTGCTATGGTTGGTAATTGGGTTGATTGGAGGTGGTGGTGGTTGCAGCTCGTGTTGGTGAGGTGAATTGTGATTGGAGGTTGGTGGTGGTTGCAGCTCGTATTGGTGAGGTTGAGTGGAATAGAGGTGCTGGTGTTGTTGTGTTTGTTACTGTTGCTGTTGCAGTTGGGGTAGTGTAGGATAGTGAGGAAGTTGTTGCGGTGGTGTTGGTGGCTTGTGTAGTCGGCAATTGACTTTTGACATGAATTCGGAAACCGAACTCACTTGACTTAAAACCCGAACACCTACACACAAAACCGAGGAAAGGGATTAAGAAAAATAAAATAGAACTAAGTTATAAAATAAAACTAAATAAACTAAAATAGAAAATTAGAGAATTAATACTAAAACTAATAAAATTAAATAAAACACAAACAAATAAAATAGGAAAAATTGCCCGCAATAATCCCACCTTTGGGCCGTCCGCTAATAATAATCCGACCTTTGGATTATTTTTAAATAATCCCACCTTTACCCCCTAATATTCTTTAATGGTCCCATTTTACCTGGAACCGGTTGTGTAGGTTATTTTTTTTTAAAAAAAAGTTTAATTAACACGTGTAGCTACTTGATTGGTCAAAATTAAAAAAAAAAACTTGTAAAAAAAAAAAAAAACCACCAGCACCACCCAAGCCACCACCATCCCACCACCACCCAAAGCAAAACTCTGGAACAACCATCCCTCCCACACCTGAAACCACCGCCACGGAAATCGCGCTGACCGGAATCCCACCCAGCCAACCCAACCCCAAAACCCCATTAACTCAACCAATTCGAAAATCCACCAAATTAAACCCACCAAACTAAATCCCAGAAAATGGGTTGAATGGGGCAGGGGAGTTCAATGGGGCCGGAATCGGGGGACGACAGAGGTCAGGGAAGCCGAAATTGGGGGACAGGGGAGGTTAGCGACGCCGGAATCAGGGTGGGGGGGTTAACGAGCAGATAGAGGCCGAATTCGTGGTGGTGCGTTTGCGGCATGGGTACTGGGGTGGGG